>NW_006921599.1:24997452-25000951 GCF_000298275.1 Orycteropus afer afer
TGTGTGTGTGTGTGTGTGTGTGTGTGTGTGCATATATGTCTACATATATAATATATGTTCTTCTTGTTGTTAGATGCTATCAAGTTGGTTCCTACTCATAGTGACCCTATGTACAAAAATGAACACTGCCTAGTCCTGCCCCAACCTCACAGTCATTGCCATGCTCAAGCTCATTGTTGTAGTCACTATGTCAATCCATTTTGTTGAGGGTACTCTTCTTTTTCACTGACCTTCTACTTTACCAACTATGATATCCTTCTCCAGGGACTGGTCCCTTCTGAAAACATGATCAAAATACGAGACATGAAGTTTGGTCATTCTCACTCCTAAGGAACATTACAGCTACACTTCCTCCAAGACAGGTATGTTCATTCTTTAGCATTCCATGGGCCATTCGATATTGTTTGCCAACACCACAGTTTAAATTTAATCATAAATTACATTCAAATTAATTGTAAATCAATGTGTATATATATATGTACCTATATATATATATACACATTTATATGTGTGTGTGTATCTGTGTGTGTGTATCTGTGTATGTGTGTATGTCTTAGCTATGCATATTGTAACTTCTTTTAAAATACGACAACTGTATTGGTGATTGACTATAAAGTGCCATATGCCATAATAATGGAATGAGATGAGTTGGATTATAAAATTTTTACTGGGTGCAAGGAATTATAATTTTTACTCGTTTCCAACAATGAAAATGAGTCAGTGAACTTAGACATTTTTCCATCTATTGGAGATACATGTCTTAAAACAGTACTTGGCTGATCTGTATGAGAAAGATCAGGAGAGGAATCTACAAACTAACTGAAATATTGACCTATAATTTCACAAAAAATAGTTAATCAACCTTTATTACTTATTAAGTTTATTAATTCTTCACACTTTGTTTTAGGCATAAAAAATGGGTTGTCCTTCCCTGTATTTCCATATTTTGAGATGGAACTTCCTAAAAATAGATCAAATTGAGCAAAAACTTTCCATTTGGTGGAGACCCAAACACTTCATTTCTTCCTTGAAAAGGTAGTCCACTTTCAGCAATTGCTTTAATGATAGCAAAAATGCACTGCAAAAGAGGCTTTCCATTACTGATATTATTCATTAATCTGTGTTTGCAGTTCATGAGTTAAGCCAGAACAATGTTTCTGGTTCAAATATGACAGCATATATTCTCTGTGAACTGAATTGTTTTCATGTTTCTCAATCATACTTGAATTGTGCCAATTGCTAACTCCATCCATAGCAAATCAAGACATAAATGATTTGGGACTGAATAGTTAGCAAAGATATTCATAGAAATGACTGATGGAGAGTACAGTAGCTACTCCCTCTTATAATTTTCAACATTAGCTTTCATCCTAGAAGTATATTCTGACTATAGAACCTTATTTGTTTACCATTCAGAAATTTTCAACACAAATTTTCAAATGGTTCATTATGATGTTGACAATTATATTGTTTTCTTCTGATGCAATAATTTACATCATTAGAAGATAATTTATTCCAAAAAGCAGGATCTGTATTTCTGTTATTTATGTAGTCTGCAGATGAGACAATTTCATATTCTAAAATATGTTTACTTTCTATACCATTATAAATGTTTTACTACAGCAAGGAATGGATACAGAATTTGGAACAAATACTGTTATAGTCTATATATATATGGAGCTCTGGTAGCATAGTGCCTAAGGCACTTGACTGCTAACCAGAAGGCTGGCAGTTCAAACCCACCAGCCACTCCTCGGAAGGAAGGTTGGGCAATCCTACTTCCGTAGTGATACTGCCTCGGAAACTCAAGGAAGGGTCGCTATGAGTCAGGGCCGACTCGACGGCAAATAACAACAACAACAACAATATATATATATATACTAAACTCACTGCCATGGAGTTGGATCTGACTCATAGTGACCCCTCCTTGAGTTTCCGAGGCAGTATCACTATGGAAGTAGATTGACCAACCTTCTTTCCAAGGCATGGCTGGTGGATTTGAATCAACAGCCTTCTGGTTAGTAGTCAAATGCCTTAGGCACTACACAACCAGAGCTCCCATAACAATCAATAATTTCAAGGAGCTCTGGTGGCTCAGTGCCTAAGGCATTTGACTGCTAACCAGTAGGTTAGTGGTTCAAACTCACAAGCTGCTCTGCAGAAGGAAGATTAGGCAATCTGCTTCTGTAAAGATTTATCACCTCAGAAACCCAATGTGTGTCGTTATTAGTCAGAAATGATTCAATGGCAGTGACTTTGAGGGGTTTGTTTTTTTTTGTGTGGTTTCATCAGTACTTTCAGCACTAGTGATAACTAGTGAAATGATTTTCACCCATTAACCTCAAGCATTTAATGGAAGAAGTCTATACTGATTCATTACGTTTTAAAAAGGAATTTAATTATGGAATTGCCTTTAGGGATTCACAGATTCTTTTTATTTTTAGTAAGCTTTCATTTTTTGTTCCATTGAATTGCTGCCATTTCATTTTACCTGGATATAAAACTACATCCCTTTTTAAATTTCGCTGTACCATACCAAATAAATTTGAATAATTTAAAATAAATAAAATTTCTAAAACAAGTAAAATTTATAAAATAAAATTTAAATTCAAATTTGGACATTAACAAAAATTTATATTTGAAAATTAGTAAATAAAAATGATTAATTTGGAACAAGTAAGTTTGTTCTTCATGCCTGAAACAGCCAAAAGATATAGTACTGCAGTTCCAGCAAGATGGAAGAATAGGCAGACAAGCTACACAGACCCTTTGTAGTAAAGCAATGAGAAACCAATTGAAACTAATACAGAGGACAATTATGTAATCCTGAGTTTTGAAGGCAAGGATAAAGAAGTAGATTAAATACCAACTAGTAGAAGAACCTGAATGAAAACTGAGTAAGGAGTCAAATGGAGCTGTGGACTGCCTGAGTACCTGAGGTCACAGGCATTATTAATATTTCCCACCAGCAACCTAAGAATTGGCTCTGCTGACTAAAGACTGCATAGGCAAGGACTGCATCCATGCCTGACAACCAGAAAGGAAAACAATGAAGAAGGAGACAAACAGAACTGTGAACAGAGGCTGTCCTGAAGGGGCACCAATTTTGAATATTTGCAAGTGGCAAGAGTGACCATTTTGAATATATGCAAGTGGTATTCTTTCCTGGATGGCAACATAGGAGTGGTTTTCACTTTCCAAAGACAGCATGGGAAGCTGCACTGGAGGCTGCCAACTAGAAAGGTGCAATATCCCCCTTGTTACTCTTATACTCCTTCCAAATTCTTATACCCAAATACATATACTCCTCCCAAATTCACTTTATTAAGTGAGCATAACCCTGATACCAAAACCAGGCAAATTCACCACTAGAAAGGAAAACTACAGCTCAATATCACTCATGAATATAGAAATAAAAATCTTCAACAAAATCCTGTTGTTGTTGTTGTTGTTGTTGTTGTTGTTTGCCATTGAGTCAGCCCTGACTCATAGCGACCCC
>NW_006921599.1:25001166-25011240 GCF_000298275.1 Orycteropus afer afer
ATATAAATCATTATGACAAAGTGAGATTCATACCAGGTATGCAAGGATGATTCAACATTAGAAACACAATCAATGTAATCCATCACATAAGGAAAATAATCACATGATCATATCTATAGGTGCAGAAAAGGCATTTGATAAAATCCAACACCCATTCTTGATCAAAACTCTCAGAAAAATAGGAACAGAAGGGACATGCCTCAACATAATAAAGGGTATATATATACAAAACCAACAGCCAACATCATTCTCAATGGAGAGAGACTGAAACCATTCCCCTTGCGAACAGGAACAAGACAAGGATGTTTTCTATTTCCACTTCTAATCAACATTGTATTGGAAGTCCTAGCCATGGCAATAGGCAAGAAAGAGAAATCAAAGGAATCCAAATTGGTTAAGCAAGAAGTCAAACTATCCTTATTTGCAGATGATAATGATCCTATACATAGTGTTTTGGACACCTAGTGCTTCTCTGACAGCAATATACCACAAATGGGGTGGCCTTAACAAACAGGAGTTTATTCTTACAATTTGGAGGCTTTAAGTCCGAGTTCAAAGTGCCAGGCTCTACAGGCGGGGTGAATGCCCATCAACATTACAGTCCATCTCTGCCTCCTGCTCCCAGCCCACTGGAGCTAGAGGCATTTCTTTACTCAGACAGCTGCTGGATGCTGAGGCTAACAAGCCCAAGGCTGACAAGTAAAAAGGCACTGTCCTGATGTTACCAAACCACATGGCAGACCATTAACTCAAGTCCACTGAAAGTCCCAAGGTTGGCAGAGCATGGCAGTCTGCTGAACAACAATACGGCTACATGCAGGGTTCAAGTGTGCCATAAGCTAGAGACCATTCCCAAGACTTCTCCTTATATACAGGAAATAGACCACATCCCTAAGGCAGCTACTCAGCTGCTCACAGTAGATTCCATCATGGAGTTGATTGCCAGTCTCATCATGGGGAATACTATATTCACCTGTCCAGCCACTCAACCAGACCCAGCCAAGTTGACAAACTTAATGATCACACATAGAAAACCCAAGAGATTCAGCAAGAAAACTACTGGAACTTTTTGAAAGGATTAGCATAGTGGCAGAATACAAGATCAACATACAAAGATCAATTAGATTCCTCTACACCAGCAAAGAGGACTCTTAAAAAGAAATAAGGACATCAATATCATTTACAATAGCTACAAAAAAGATAAAATACTGGGGAACAAATCTTTCCAGGAACACAAAAGACCTATACAAAGAAAACTACAAAACACTACTTCAAGAAACTATAAGAGATCTACATAAATGAAAGAACATACCATGCTCATGGACAGGAAGATTGAACACTGTGAAAATGTCAGTACTATCCAAAGCAATCTATGTATTCAATGCAAATCTAATCCAGATCCTATCAACATTCTTTAAAGACATGGAAAAACCAATCACTAATTTCATGTGGAAAGGAAACAGACCTCAGATAAGCAAAGTGCTATTGAAGAAGAACAAAGTAGGTCTCACACTCTCAGATCACAAAACCTACTATACAGCCACAGTTTTCAAAACAGCCTGGCATTGGTACAATGACAGACTCACAGACCAATGGAACAGAATTGAGACCCAGAAATAGATCCATTGAGCAATGATCAGCTGATCTTTGACAAAGAACTGAAATCCATTAAATGGGGAAGAGATAGTCTTTTTCACAAATTGTGCTGCCAATACTGGATACCCATTTGCAGAAAAATTAAACAAAATCCATACCTCACACCATACACTAAAGCAAACTCCAAATGGATCAAAGACTTAAATGTGAAACTTGAAACAGTGAAGTACATCAAAGAAAAAAATAGGGAAAAACTTAGAGGCCGTGAATTTATGACATAAATAGACTAGCAAGCATAATCCAAGACGTGCAAACAATAGAAGATAAACTAGATGACTGGGACCTTCTAAAAATTAAATTCTTATTATGTCAAAAGACTTCTTCCAAATAGTAAAAAGAGAACCTACAGAATGGGAAAAAATATTCCAAATTACCTATCAAAGGACTTGTCTCTAAAATTTATTGAAAACTCCCACATATCAACATCAAAAAGACAATCCAATTCAAAAATAGGCACAGGATATGAACAGATATGTCACCAAAGAAGATATTCAAGCAGCCAACAAACACATGAAGAAATGTTCACAATTATTAGCCATTAAAATCAAAACCAAACTTACTGCCGTCGAGTTGGTCCCAACTCACAGCGACCCCTCCTTGGGTTTTGAGGTGGTATCACTACTGAAGTAGATTGCCCAACCTTCCTTCTGATTTGTGGCTGATGGGTTTGAACCGCCAGACTTCTGGTAAGCAGTCAAAGGCCTTAATGCACTACACCACCAGCATTCACATTAGAGAGATGCAAATCAAAACAACCGTGAGATACCATCTCACCCCAGCATTAATAGCAAAGTATAAGAAGACAGAAAATAACAAATCCTGGCAAGGATGTGGAGAAATAGGAACTCTGATACATTGCTGGTGGGACTGTAAAATTTCACAAACACCATGGAAATCAGTATGGTGAATCCTTAAAAAGTGAGAGATAGAAATACCATTTGACCCAGCAATCCTGTTAGTAGGTATATTATCTTACAGAAGTGAGAGGTATTACACGAATAGATACATGCACATCCATGTTCATCACAGCACTATTCACAACAGCAAAGAGATGGAAAAACCTACGTGTCCATCAACTGAGGAATGGATAAACAAATTGTAGTACATACACAAAATGTAATACTCTGCAACCCTGAAAAGTAATTTAGAATCTGCAAAACACCACATAATGTGGATGAACATGGAGGACATTATGCTGAGTGAGATAAGTCTATCACAAAAGGACAAATATTGTGTTTGTCTACTATTGTAAAAAGTCAAGGCCAGATTTACACGTAGAAGGAAACTACTGATTACCAGAGATGGGAGGGGAGGGAAAATTTCTAGATAGGTTGAACAAAAAAAGTTTATATATATATATATATATACACACACACACACACACACACACACACATACATATGTATATATATACCAAAGATTATTACTGGCTACCAGGTGTAGGAGGGAAGGGGAAAAGGGAAAGTTTTTGTTTTCAGGGCATTGAATTTATGCAATGGTGGTGGAATATTTTGGTAAAAGATAACAATAATGATGGTACAACATGAAAAATGTAATCAATGTCCCTGAGCTGTAAATGTGGAAGTTGTTATGTTATGTTGGTGAATGTCTTATTGTGTATGTCTTCACCACAATAAAAGAAAAAAGAAAAGAAAAATAGTACTTATAAGGCAGTCAGAAAGAATTTTGTTCATTTATCAGGCCATGTTTGTTGATGGGCCCTTCACAATTTCTACAGATGTTTTTTGTCTTGAAATGATGCTTGAAAACTTACACAATCACTTTCTGTCCTTTGATACTGGATCTCTAAGTTTCATCGGACTACTGCTGGTAGCTGATGGGAGTGAGAGCTATCACAAAAAGCATGATATAAATACAAGGGTATGCTCAATCCAAAGATGTATTTTGGTTCACTTTGTGCAAACAGGACCAAATATGTAACAATCACATGATTATAGTGTTGTTGATGCATTCTTATATGGTCAACAAGAGAGAATGGAATGTAAAGTTGTACCTGATTGGTTAGAAATGAAAAGTAAAATATAATTCTTATATATAAATTTTTAAAATGTACATTTTATTTATTTGTGGAATTGTTCAATTCCTATATTTGGATATATGTGTGTGTGTGTGCATGGAGTTCTGACAGTGTAGTGCCAAAGGCACTTGACTGCCAACCAGAAGGCTGGCAGTTCAAACCACCAGCCACTCCTCAGAAGAAAGGTTGGGCAATCTATCTCTGTAGTGTTATTGCCTTGGAAACTATGAGTCAGGTCTGACTCAACAGTACATAGCAACAACATATATATATGTAAAATTAATGTAGCAACAGCCCTACTTCTCCATGTTCAAGTTTCTTTTGTAAGTCATACCAATATTAATGAATTTCTTTAAAGAAAATCAATCTGAAGGGAAATGGAAAATAAAATACATTACATAATTTTTATTATCTAAATAGGTTTAATGCCTAAGGCATTTAGCTGCTAACCAGAAGGCTGGTGGTTCAAACCCCCAGCCACTCCTCAGAAGAAAGACTGAGCAATCTATTTCTGTAGATATACCACCTTGGAAACTCAGGGAAGGGTCACTAAGAGTCAAAGTCCACTTGACTGCAGTGAGTTTGGGCTTTATTTTTTTGGAAATACTAATTTATTTCCTCAAGGAATTCTTCAATTTCCTTACACAGAGATACATAAATATTCTGATAAAATATAAATATTATGTTCTGCTAAATGCCTTTTGTTGCTTTCTTGGAAGATGAATTTAGAAACACACTAATTGTTGCAAAACAGAAACATTTTCCATGATAAATAAATATTGAATTTTCATCCTCTTAATGTGTCTAATATCTCATTTATTACCATATATAAAGTAATTTCAAGCATTGTATTCTGTGCTATAGACAACAAAAATGAAACTCACTTAATAATACAAATTTTTGTGTTAGATAAAAATTAATATTTCCAGTTCTTTTATTTATGTTTGGTATGTTAGAATTACCTCGGAAGGAAGATGAGGCAACAACATGTTAGAATTATGGACATATGGATTACGTCTCATTATAAAGAAAACAAAAATCCTCACAACCGGACCAATGAGCAGCATCACAATAAATGGAGAGAAGATTGAGGTTGTCAAAGAATTCACATTGCTTGGTTCTACAATCGATGCCAAAGGAAGCAGCAGTCAGGTCATTAGATGACGTGTAGCACTGGGAAAGTCAACTGCGAAGGAACTGTTTCAAGTGCTGAGGAGCAAGGATATCTCCTTGAGGACTAAGGTGCACCTGACACAAGCCATGATATTTCCAATCGCCTCGTATGCATGTGAGAGTTGGGCAATGAATAATGAAGACTGAAAAAGAGTTGATGCTTTTGAGTTGTGGTGCTGGCGAAGAATGCTGAAAGTACCATGGACTGCTAAAAGAACTAACAGATCTGTCCTGGAGGAAGTGCACCTGAAACGCTCCTTGGAAGTGAGAATGGCCAGACTTCATCTCACCTACTTTGGTCATGTTGTCAGAAGGGACCATTCCCCGGAGAAGGATGTCATGCTTGGTAGGGTGGAGTGTTGACGAAAGAGGGGAAGGCCTTCAACTAGATGGATTGACATGGTGGGTGCAATGATGGGCTCAAGTATAGCAGAGATCATGGAGGTGGCATGAGATCAGGCAGTGTTTCATTCTGCTATGCATGGAGTTACTATGAGTCAGAAACTATTCCACAGCACCTAACAACAATAACAGCAACATGTTAGAATTATAGTAAATGTGTGCTAAATTGCTTCCATATGTATTCCAAGCATATTTTAAAGTTAAAGTCATATTATTGTTTACAAAACTCAAACATTACCCTGTGCCTAAGTGCTATACAGTTAGAAAGTAACTTGATTGAATTCATTGCTATGGTAGACTTATTCTAGTTTCTTCCCTTTTACCATCTGGAACTAGAGTTCCCATGAGTTGTTTATCAGGATATGCACAAGAACATACACTTATGTTTGTATCATGGCAAAGAACATTGCTGCCCCTCCTGGATGGAGCTGCCATATCAGCAGACACAAATGAACAAGACAATTCTCTCAAAATGGATCAGAGAACTGTTACCCTTCATATAATCCGTCCTTGCCCACTAACCAGTCTTGCTGGATACAGTTGCATACTGGGTGACTGTACAAAGAGTTTGACTCAAAAGCCCTTTCCAATCTCTCATCTATTAGGAAGAAACAGTGTACTCCCAACAAGCTTTCCAAGATAAGGAGTATTAATTATACAAGAGGAGATGGTAGGAGACAAATGTCAACAAAGATATTCAAGTGGTAGAGGTCTCATTGCTTAAACAAGTTTGCACATAGGTGGCCCTGTGACCCTGCATGAACTTCATTTCTAGCTGGTACATTCTCATGCACCTGAATTAGTATTACTTTTATTACTGCCCCATCAGTTCTCTTTCACTGTGGTGCTGCCTTTCCCTTATATACCTTTTCCTTGTGTCTATCTGGTTAGCACCTATGGGTCTTTGCATTACACAAATGATATCCTGTTTGTTTTGATGCCCTAAGTAGGTGCTTACTTTTTTTATTGGGTGATCTGTCCCTGCTAGGATAAACTGTGGCCAACACATAGGCCCAAAGTGTAGTAATAGCTTTGAGGAAGAAATGGGTGGTTTCTATGATGAAAACCATTGGGTGTTCTATACTAGGCTTGTAGAGAAATAGGAATTGAGATGTTGCATTGTTGTTAGGTGCCGTTGAGTCATCTCCGACTCATAGCAACCCTATGCACACCAGAACAAAACACTGGCTGGTCCAGCCTCACGATCCTTGCTGTACCTGAGCCCTTCATTGCCATCACTGTATCAATCCATCTTGTTGAAGGCCTTCCCCTTCATCATTGACCCTCCACTTTATCAAGCATGATATCCTTCTCCAGGGAATGTTTCCTCCTGACAACATGACCAACGTAGGTGAGATGAAATCTGGCCAATCTCACCTCCAAGAAGCATTCTGGCTGCACTTCTTCCAGAACAGATCTGTTAGTCGTTTTAGCAGTCCATGATACTCTCAGCATTCTTCTCCATAAAGAATTTTCCAGGAATTGAGATAGTGATGGATTAATAGGAAAAAAAGACAATTAGTTATGAATTTGGGACAGTTTCTGAAGAGGATAGATGTAACTGGTTTCCAAACACAAAGCTCCATAATACCAGATTAACTTTACTCTCTGTGGCAGAAGGGTAAATAGTTGCATTTTGTTGATATTCAGAAATACAGCTCCCAAAGTCTGCATTTTTTTTTTTTGTTTAACATACCAAGGCAATCATTAATATTATTGAATTGATTTTATTATTTACAGATGAATTCTGTAAATCTTTTCCTTTAAGATATCAGTAGTGGATGGTGTGTATCAAAACATCCATACAATGGGTTTTATGCCCCTAACTTCCTTCTTTCTATATGGGCATAGTCTAAATTGAATAATGATAAGTATCATCTTGTTATTCACAGAATTTTGGATGGGAAAAGGATAAAGAGAAAGAATTAAGTCCCCTTTTACCCTTTATATATGATCATTTGATGTTATAAGGAGCTCTGGTGGTATAGTGGTTAAGGCATTTGGCTGCTAACCCAAAGCTTGGTGGTTTGAACCTACTAGCTTCTCCACAGAAGAAAGATGAGGCTGTCTGCTTCCATAAAGATTTACAGCCTTGGAAACCCCACAGGGGTCGCTATGAGTCAGAATCAAATGAACGGCAGTGAGTCTGGTTTTTGGTTTATAACACACACACACTCACACACACACACACACACATACACACACACCTGTTTTTTAAATTAGAGGATTTTGTTTGCTTGTTTGTTTGCTTTGTGTCCAAAGTCTTGATAGTGTAAAAGTCAAGCCTAAAAATGACTTCTCTTTCTTTATTTCAGTCCTCTAAATTCTTCATGTGTTTTCCTTTTTGAGTTTCATCACATAGGACCTCTTGATAAGTCATAACAAATACCATTTTATAAAGTTGATGTAGTGTAACACATTCTGCCAACACAAATTAGCAATACAGAATGCTAAAAATGCTCTGCATTTGGAAAAGGTGAAATCATGAATTTCACCACTAACCAAATGAACTTTTGTCAAGTCATTCAATTTCTCAGAGCTTCAGCAGCATTACTTTCAAAAGATGGGAATATTAATACTTTCCCTGTCTAAAAGCAGGGGACTAGACAAGGTGACCTCTTGATTTCCTGTAAGGCTGTAAATATCTATGATTCTTGGGAAAAAGTCAACAGATGACACTTGCAAATGACATGGTAATAATCCTATGGTATTTCAAAATGTTAGTATTAACATAAATGGGCTACTGGTCTCTTCATTGAAGGTAAACAAATTATCACCACAATACAAGTTTGTGAAAGGGCAGTTTTCATTTTGAAATTTTGTTTTTTGTGTCTCAGTCTATCATTCTTCATCATTTTTGAGATTATTCTGGTTACCTAGTGCTACTCTGGCAAGAAATATACCATAAAGGAGATGGCCTTAACAAACAGGAGTTTATTCTTACAATCTGGAGACTTTAAGTCCAAGTTCAAAGTGCCAGGCTCTAGGGGCTGGGTGAAAGCCCCTCAACTGTGGGGTCCAGCTCTGCCTCCTGCCCCCAGCCCATTGGAACTAGAGGCATTTCTTCATTCAGACAGCTGTTGGCTGCTGAGGCTGAGAAGCCCCAAGGCTAACACATAAAAAGGCACAGTCCAATATTACCAAACCACAGAGTAGGACATTAACTTAAGTCCACTGTAAGTCCCAAGGTCGGCAGATCATAGCAGACTGCTGAGCAATGACAAGGCTACATGCAGGGTGCATTTCTAGAGACCATTTCCAAGGCTTCTCCTTATATACAGGAAGCAGACCACATCCCAAAGGCAGCCACTCAGCTGCTTGTGGTAGATCCTGCCATGGAGTTGATTGCCAGTCTCATCATGGGGAATAACTACCACCAGCTACCCAGCCATTCAACCAGGCCCAGCCAAGTTGACACAAAAACATGACCACCACAGTTGTAGTTTTAAATTTTGAGATACATTGGTACATAAGTAATTGTTTAGCAAAACCAAAACAGTGCACAGAACTAATATCTTCTCTCTCACCATCTATATATGTGTAGTGCATATTTAAGATTAATGTGCTAAAGGACATTTTTATTATTTTAATTAACCTTTTTAGAAAACTGATTTGATATTTAGCTGTTTCTTTCAATATTCTAAAAGGAGCTCTGGTGGCATAGGGCCTAAGGTATTTGCCTGCTAACCAGAAGGTTAGTGGTTCAAACCCACTAGCCACTCCACAGCAGGAAGACTGGGCAATCTACTTCCATAAAGATTTACCACCTAAGAAACCCAAAAAGGGGCTATTGTCAATCAAAATCGACTCAATGGCAGTGAGCTTGGTTTTGGTTTTGGTCATTTTCTAAAATATATGTTTTCTATGTTAGGATCTGTTGTAACAATCAAGTTGTTATTTTATT
Organism: Orycteropus afer afer; assembly: GCF_000298275.1. Classification (NCBI taxonomy): domain Eukaryota; kingdom Metazoa; phylum Chordata; class Mammalia; order Tubulidentata; family Orycteropodidae; genus Orycteropus; species Orycteropus afer. The sequence goes on from NW_006921599.1 coordinate 25,010,340, forward strand.
TATTTATTTATTTATTTATTTTTTATTTTTCTAAACAAATGGAATAGAAGGTTACTTGATGGAGAAGATAGGCTGAGGACAAAATATCTAAACAAGTGTGTTCAGAAATTTGCATGGATTCAGTACTGAAACTTGTGGATTACTTTAAAGTGGCAACAAAAAGGCCTGCATTAAAGGATAATTCATAAAAAACATGTGTAGATAAACATTCATTCATTCATTCAAGCATTTATTTATTCATATACACAATACCCATTATGTGGTAGGCATTGTGCTTGGATCTAGTTACAGAAGAACAAGTGAACTCAGGCATTATATAACTTTAGAGAGCTATGGGCAAATTTTAGTAACAGTTCAAAAGAAGGTGTAAGTATTCTACCTAGAGAAAACTGGAAGGGTTACCTAGATTTGGATGGGTATCATCAGTATAGAGGAGCCCCGGTGGTGCAATTGTTAAGGATGTGGAAATTTGAAACCATCAGCTACTCCATGGGAAAAAGATGACACAGTCTGCTTCTTTAAATATTACACCCTTGGAAACCCATGGGACAGCTCTACTCTATCCTATAGGGTAGCTGTGAGTGAGAACTGACTTAATGGCACACAACAATCCTCAGTGTATACATAATAGCTGAATAGGTGACATTTTTTCCAGGTGAAGCAGTACAGGGCTAGAAGATAAGAAGACGGTGCAGAATGTAGGGAAAAACTTGCATGTTAAGGAGCTGCTAGAAGAGATTTATTAACATTCTATTTTTTTTTTTAATGTTTGATTTTATTTATTTATTTATTCATCTATTTGTTTGTTTATTTATTGTGATTTGGGTGAAGATTTACAGAGCAAATTCACTTTCCATACAGCAGTTCACATATACTTTGTCTCATGTCATTGACCACAGTT
>NW_006921599.1:25017425-25021491 GCF_000298275.1 Orycteropus afer afer
ATTGGTTTCCCTTTTCTTTGTTGAAGAGGGTCTGTGCAATCCTTCTGCCTAGTCCGCCATCTTGCCCCGCCTCCCCCCACTGGGTTTTTAAGGCTGTAAATCTTTATGGAAGTAGATTTCCCAGTCTTCCTTCCATGGAGTGGCTAGTGGGTTAGAACCATCTATATATGAGAGAGAGAGAGAGAGAGAGAGGAGACCCACAAAAATTTGTGAAATCCTTCCAGGTTTCTCTAGGTAGAATATTTACATTCTTCTTTGTGTTGTCATGTCTGCTTCTGTAAATATTTACAGCCTTGGAAACCCAATAGGGGTTGCTATGAGTCAGAATCAACTCAGTGATGGTGAGTTTGGTTTGGTTTGTGCTGTGATAGAAATTAGCCCATAGCTCTTTTAAAAAATTTATCAATTACAGGGAGTGGAGTCCCTGGGTGTGCAAATAGTTAACATGTTTGGCTTCTAACCAAAAATTGGAGGTTCAAGTCCACCAAGAGGTACCTCAGAAGAAAGGTCTAATGATCTACTTCTGAGAAAACAGCAAGTAAAAACCCTATGGGGCATAGTTCTACTATAACACACACAGGGCTACTATGAGTCTGAGTCAAACCAACAGGCAAATGTTGGTATTATGGGAAGTGGTTCTTATTTATATTTCACCACCATCTTAGCAACTATTCTTGGTAGGAATCATTCAATATTCACATTGTGTGCTCAGGACATAGCACAGACTCCAGAATGTAACAGGCACTGTTATAGATTAAATTGTGTCACATAAAAAAGATGTAAGATGGGGAACTTCCAGTAAGATGGCATAATAGGCAGACAAGCTACACAACCCTCTTCAACAAAGAAATAAGAAGTCAATTGACATAGATACAGAAGATAATCCCAGAACCCTGAGCTTTGAAACGAAGTATACGGAAGTGGTTTGTTGTTGTTGTTGTTGTTATGTGCCGTCGAGTCAAACCCGACTCATAGCGACCCCTCCTTGGGTTTCCGAGGCAGTATCACTACAGAAGTAGGATTGTCCAACCTTCCTTCCGAGGAGTGGCTGGTGGGTTTGAACCGCCAGCCGTCTGGTTAGCAGGCAAGTGTCTTAGCCACTATGCTACCAGAGCTCCCAACTAGTGGAAAAACCTGAATGAAAACAGTGAGTCCAGAGATGGGCAGAGCTGCAGACTGTCAGCTACTCTGATGACACCAATACCCTGAGTATTTCCAAGTGGTGTTGGGACCAGAGAATTGACCTAAAGATCAGCCCTGATCACATAGGCTGCAGGGACAACTGCGCTGGTGGCCAATGACTTAGAAGAGAAACAGTAAGGAAGGAGACAGCCTGAGCTGTGTACTTTCAGCTGTCCAAAGGGTGCAGCCATGTTGATTGCTTGCAAATGGTGGCTACTTTGGATACTTAAAGTGACAGGGGGCATAGCCATTTTAAATGTTTATAAGTGGTGGACATTTTGGATATTTAAAGTGACAACATTTTCATTCAGATTCCAGGGAACTAAGAATAAGCTCTGTTTTCCAAGGACTGCAGGGATATATGGAAGGCTGACAATGGGAAAAGAGACAGGTGGTGAGTGTATAAATGCTGCCAATTAGCGAATAGAGGAATACAATACCTTGCTTACTGAGATAACATCCAAACAGAACAAAGAAAATGAAAATCTTGGGTAAATCACTCAAAAATTCAATCATCAATTAAATATAAACACAAAAAGTCACAATCTCTCAGGGACAACAGTGCATCACAGTTCACAAAAAGAAGGAAGATAAAACAGTAGATACAAGGGTACAGGATTCAGACCCAGAACACATTCCTGAGGAAGCAGCAGCATTGGAACTCCCTGATAAGGAATTCTAAAGAAATATATTTAGGTACTTTCAGTGGATTAAGAGACACATCAAGGAAAACACTGACAAAAATAAGGAAAACACAGATAAAATCCTAAAACAATTTTGGAAGAAAATACAAGAGCAAAGTGACAAAATAAATGAAAAATTAGAAATTATAAAAATCTACAGATAGAAATCCAGATTAAGACTAAATTTTCAGAAAACACATTGAATGAACAAAAGGAGAACTGAATAAATGGAAGACACAATTAGTGAGATTGAGGAAAAATATCTCCATAAGTCTTTGGAAAGGGATTTATCAGAAAAAAAGGTCAAAACACAATGAAAAAACCTTAAGGTTCATGTGGCATACCATCAAAAGGAATAATCTACATGTAATCAGAATTCCAGCACAGGAAGAGACAAATAAAATATAGAGACAATTATCAAAGACTTGTAGAGAATTTCCCTGATATGATGAAAGATGAGAATATATCCATTCAAGAAGTCCAACAAACTCCAAACAGGATAGACCCTGTGGTAGTTCAGTTTGTGTGTCAACTTGGCTGGGCCTGGTTGAGTGGCTGGGCAGCTGGATGTAGTATTTCCCATGATGAGACTGGTATCAACTCCATGGTGGAATCTACTGTGAGCAGCTGAGTAGCTGCCTTAGAGAACGTGGTCTGCTTCCTGTATATAAGCAGGAACCTTGCGGAATGTTCTGTAGCTTATGGCACACTTGGACCCTACATGTAGCCATGTCGGTTTTCAGCAGGCTGCCATGCTCTGCTGACCTGGAGACTTAAAATGGACTTGAATTAATAGCCTTCCATGGAGTTTGGTAACATCAGGACTGTGCCGTTTTACATATCAACCTTGGGCTCAGCAGCCTCAGTAGCCAGCAGCTGTCTGAGTGAAGAAAAGCCTCTAGCTTCAGTGGGCCAGGAGCTAGAAGCAGAGCTGAAGTCCAAGGCTGAGGGGCTTTCACCCAGCCCCTAGAGCCTGGCACTTTGAACTTGGACTTAAGCTTCCAAACTGTAAGAGAATAAACTCCTCTTTGCTATACCATTTGTGGTATATTCCTGTCAGAGTAGCACTAGGTAACCCGAACAAGCCCCAAAAGAAAATCACCAGTACATATTATCATCAAACTCACCAAAAACAAAGACAAAGAAAGAATCCTGAAAGCAGCAGGGGAAAGACAAAAAGTTATCTACAAGGGGCAACCAATAAGACTAAGCTCAGATTTCTTGGCAGAAACCATGCAGGTGAGAAGTCAATGGAATGGTATATATAAAACCCTGAAAGAAAAATATTTCCAACTAAGATATACCCAGCAATATTGTCCCTCAAATGTGATGGTACAATTAGGACATTTCCAGATAAGCAGAAATTAAGGAAATTTATTAAAATCAGACCCTCTTACAAGAGATAATAAAGGGAGTCTTTTGGACAGAGAACCAACAACAGCCAACAAAAATTGACCATTAACACACGTGATGATATAACCCAGAAAGCAACCCAGCTATGGAAGTATCCAAAGAAAATAAGCCAACAAGATTGCAAACAGGGAACCAGAGACATCAACTGAAAAATGAGGACAACTATAAACCAAAAAGAGGGAAAAACTTTCGTAGTTACAGAACTTCTAAATGATAGGGAAGTCAAAACAACTGCAAGATAGAACAAGCTGTTCTAAACTTTGGTACAAAATCATAAATCACAGGGTAACCTCAAAGAAAAATGATAAACTTTCACATCAAAATAAAAAAGAGAACAAGCACAAATATTTAGCAAATACTAAAACAATAGTAATGAAGAAAGTGATAACATGATTCATAAACATAATGAGCTCAGCACAGAAAATTATATGGAACAAAGAAATCAGCAACACTGTGAAAAAGCACATACAAAATGATGACAGCAACAAATTCATACTTATTGATAATAACACTGAATGTCAATGGATTAAAGGCACCACTCAAGAGATGGAGAGTTACAGAATGGATGAGAAAACATAACCCATCAATATGCTGTTTACAAGAGACCTGCCTTAGAGACAAAGACAAAAATAGATTAAAAATCAAAAGTTGGAAAAAGATATATGAAGCAAATTGCAACCATAAAAGAGCAGAAGTGGAAAGACTAATTTCTGATTAAATTGACTTTAAGACAAAAACCACCATAAGAGACAAGGAAGGACGTTATACAATTATTAAAGGATCAATTG
>NW_006921599.1:25021958-25030543 GCF_000298275.1 Orycteropus afer afer
GAAGTCCTAGCCAGGGCAATAAGGCAAGAAAGGGACATCAAAGGCATCCACATTGGTAAAGAAGAAGTAAAACTACCCTAGTTTGCTGATGACATGATCTTATAAATAGAAAAACCTAAGAGACTCAGCAAAAAACTACTGGAACTAATTGAGAAATTTATCATAGTGGCAGGATACAAGATCAACACACAAAAATGAATTAGATTCCACTACACCACCAAAGAGATTGCTGAAAAAATAAGGAAATAAATACCACTTACAATAGTTACCAAAAAAATAAAATACTTGGGAATCAATCTCACTAGGGACAAAATAGACCTATACAAAGAAAACTACAAGTTACTACTCCAAAAAACCATAAGAGATCTATATAAATGGAAGAACATACCATGCTCGTGGATAGGAAGATTGAACATTGTGAAAATGTCAATTCTATCCAAAGTAATCTATACATTTCATGCAATGCCAATCCAGATCCTATCAACATTCTTTTATTTATTTATTTATTTATTTAAAATTGTGGTTTGAGTGAAAGTTTACGAGCAAATTCACTTTCCATAGCGCAGCTCACATACACTTTGTCTCATGATATTGACTACAACTTACCACAATGCAACAGGTCCCCTCCCACTTCATCCCCATAGTTATTTCTTCCCTTTGTCCTTCCCCTCATGCACTCCTGCCCCCTGAGCTGTCTCCCTGTGCTTACACAGCCCTTCTGTTCTTCCATGATTGTACTCTCCAAGGAGTGTGTCTATGAAATGTAAATGTTCACCTCATATGTCTGTGTTTTACCACCAGCATTCTTTAAGGATTTGAAAAAAACAATCACTAATTTTATACGGAAAGGAAAGAGACCTTGAATAAGCAAAGCACTATAGAAGAACAAAGTAGGAGGTTTCACATTCCCACATCTCAAAACCTACGATAAAGCCACAGTAGTCAAAACAGTCGGGTACTGGTACAGTGACAGACACATAGACCAGTGGAACAGAATAGAGAACCCAGAAATAGATCCATTGACTTATGATCAGCTTGTTTTTGACAAAGAGCTGAAATCCCTTTAATGGGGAAGAGATGTTCTATCTAGCAAATGGTGCTAGCAAAACTGTATGTGCATTTGCAGAAAAATGAAACAAGATCTGTACCTTACACATACACAAAAACTAACTCTAGATGAATCTAAGACTTAAATGTGGCAACTAAAACTACAAAGTTCCTCAAGGAAAAAATAGGGGCAAATTTAGGGGCCCTAATTTATGGAAAAAATAGGCTGTCAAGTACAACCCAAACTGCACAAACAACACAAGATAAACTAGATGAATGGGACTGCCTCAAAATTAAATTTTTATGTGCTTAAAAAGACTTCTCCAAAAGATTAAAAAGAGAACATACAGATTGGGAAAAAAATATTTGGCAATGACATACCTGACAAGGGACCTACTCTAGAATTTATAGAAAGCTCCAACATCTCAACAACAAAATGATTAACAATCCGATTAAAAAATGGGCAGAAGACATGACTAGACACTTCACCAAAGATGATATTCAGGCAGCCAGCAAATACATGAAGAAATGCTCACGATCATTAGCCATCAGAGAGATGCAAATCAAACCAACAATGAGATACTATTTCACCCTAGCACTAATAGCAAAGTACAACAAGCAGAAAATCACAAATGCTGGAGAGGATGTGGATGGATTCAGACTCTCATACTCTGCTGGTGGGACTGTAAAATGATACAACCACTGTGGAAAGCAGTATGGTGATTCCTTAAAAAGCTAGAATTAGAAATACCATTTGACCTAGAAATTCCATTACTAGGTATATATGCTAAAGAAGTGAGAGCCAGGACAAGAACAGACATATGCACACCTATGTTCATCGCAGTAGTCTTTACAACAGGAAAAAGATGGAAACAACCTACATATCCATAAACAGAAGAATGGATAACCAAACTATGGTACATGCATACAATGGAACGCTATGCAACACTAAAGAATAATGTAGAATCTGCAAAATACCGCATAACATGGATAAACTTGGAGGACATTATGCTGGGCGAAATAAGTAAATCACAAAAGGACAAATATTGTATTAGTTCATTATCATAAAAAGTCAAAGAAAGGTTTATATATGGAAGGAAACTTTCTTTGTTGGTTACCAGGTGTGGAAGGGGAGGGGAGGGAACACTGAAAAAAAAACGAATTGACCTATGTCACTTGAGTTTCGTGTATTTCACTGTACATAACTCATATTTCAATAAAAAGTATATAAAATATGTATTGTACCTGTAAATGTGAGCCTATTTGGAAATAAGGGTTTTCTTTTGTTATGTTAATGAATAAAGTCAGAGTAAGATAAAATCTAAACTTAATCACTTCTGAGTTATAAAAAGGGCAGAATGAATACAGAAATTCATACTGGGGAAGACAAATCCCAAGAAACACTAAGGAATGCAAGGAAAGTTGATGTCACCAGAAACTAAGAGAGGGTCACAGAAGGAATCAACAGGACTGAGTACCTGATTTGGACTTTTAGCCTGCAGAAATGTGAAAAAATAAATTTCTGTTCTTTATAGCCACCTAATTTTGGCATATCTGTTACAGAAGCATGAGGAAACTAAGAACCCAAAACACCGCTGTCTAATTGATTCTCACTATAGCATTTTGGAAGGAAGGCTGGGCAATCCTACTTCTGTAGTGATACTGCCTTGGAAACCCAAGGAGGGGTGGCTATGAGCTGGGGCCGACTCGACGGCAAATAACAACAACATAGCATTTTGGCTGCATTTCTTCCAGGAGAGATTTGTTAGTTATTTTAGCAGTCCATGGTACTTTCAGCATTCTTCACCAACATCACAACTCAAAAGCACCAACTCTACTTCAGGCTTCCTTATTCATTGTCCAGCTCTCACATATATATGAGGTGATTGAAAATGCCATTGAAAATACCATGCCTTGGGTTTGGCACATCTTAATCTTCGAGGAGATATCTTCACTCTTCAGCACTTGAAAGAGGTCTTTGCAAGAGATCTGCCCAAGGCAGGATGTCTTTTGATGTCTTGACTATGGCTTCCATTGGCATTGATCAGAATCAAGCAATATGAAGTCTTTGACAACTTCAAACTTTTGTCCATCTGTCATGATGCTGATTATTTGTCCAGTTGTGAGGATTTTTGTTTTCTTTATGTTGAGGTGTAATCCATACTGCAGAGTGTAGTCTTTTATCTTTATCAGTAAGTGCTCCAAGTCATCCTCATTTTCAGCAAGCAAAGCTGTTTCATTTGCATAATCTCAGGTTGTTAATGAGCCTTCCTCCAATCCTGATGTTACGTTCTTCTTCAAATAGTCCAGCTTCTCAGATTATTTGCTCAGGATACAGATTGAATAAGTACGATGAAAAGAAACAACCCTGACACACTCCCTTTCTGATTTTAAACCATGCAGTATCCCCTTGTTCTGTTCAAATGACAGCCCCCTGATCTGTGTACTGGTTCCTAAAGAGTACAATCAAGTGTTCTGAAATTCCTATTTTTCTCAATGTTATCCACAATTGGTTATGATCCACACAATCAAGTTCCATTGCATAGTCAATAAAACACAAGTAAACATCTTTTTGGTATTCTTTGCTTTCAGCCAAGATCCATTTGACATCAGCTATAATATCCCTTGCTCTACATCCCGTTCTGAATCCAGCCTGCATTTCTGGAAGCTCTCTATCAATATACTGCTACAACAATTTTGGAAATATCTTCAATAAGATTTTACTTGCATGCGATATTAATGATATTGTTCGATAATTTCCACACTCTGCTGGACCACCTTTCTTTGGAATGGATACAAAAATGGATCTCTTCCAGTCAGTTGGCCAGGTAGCTGTCTTGCAAATCTCTTGGTATAGCCAAGTGAGTACCTCCAGTGCAGCATCCATTTGTTGAAACATCTCAGTGGGTATTCCATCAATTCCTGGAGCTTTCTTTTTTGCCACTTCCTTCAGTGCAGCTTCAACTTCTTCCTTTGATACCATTGGTTCTTGATCATATGTCACCTTCTGAAATGGACAATCATCTACCAGTTCTTTTTGGTATAATGACTCTGTGTATTCCATCCACCTTTTTTTTGATGTTTCCAGCATCACTCAACATACTTCCTATGGAATCTTTCAATATTGCAATTTGAGGCTTAAATTTTTTCCTCAATTCTTTCAGCTTGAGAAATGCTGAGCAAATGCTTCCCTTTTGGTTTTCTAACTCTAGGTCTTTGCACATTTCATTATAGTAATTGGCTTTGTTTTCTTGAGACAAAGATTTTGAAATCTTCTGTTCAGCTCTTTTATCTTGTCATTTCTTCCATTTGCTTTAGCTACTCTCTGTTCAAGGGCAAGTTTCAGAGTCTTTTCTGACATCCATTTTGGCCTTTGTTACTCTCTTGTCTTTTTAATGATCTTTTGCTCTTTCATGGATGATGTTCTTGATGTCATCCAGGATTCCTTCAGTTGTCAGTCATTAGTGTTCAGTGGATCAAATATATTCTTTAGATGGTCTCTAAATTCAGGTGGGATAAAATCAAGGTCATATTTTGTCTCTTTTGGACTTGTTTTAATTGTCTTCAGCTTCAGCTTGAACTTGCATATGAGCAATTGATGATCTGTTCCACAGTCAGCTCCTGGCCTTATTTTGACTGAAGATACTGAGCTTCTCCATCAACTCTTACCACAGATGTAGTCAGTCTGATTCCTGTATAATCCAGCTGGTGAAATTCATGTGTATAGCTGCCATTTGTGTTGTTGAAAAAAGATATTTGTGACGAGTAAGTCGTTGGTTTTACTAAATTCTATCATGAGATCTCCAGAGTTATTTCTATCACCAAGGCCATGTTTTCCAACTACCAGTGATTCTTCTTTGTTTCCAACTTTTGCATTCCAATCACCAGTGATGATTAACACATCTTGATTGCATGTTTGGTCAATTTCAGACTGCAGAAGTTGGTGAAAATCTTCAATTTCCTCATCTTTGGCTTTGGTGGTTGGTTAATAAATTTGAATAATAGTAGTATTAACTGGTCTTCCTCGTAGGCATATAGATATTATCCTTTTACTGACAGCATTCCACTTCAGGATAGATCTTCTTTGTGATGATAAATGCCACACCATTCTTCTTTAATTTGTCATTGTCAGCATAGTACATAATATGATCACCAGATCATTTCAGCTCACTAATGCCTAGGATATCAATCTTTATGCATTCTATTTCATTTTTGACAACTTCCAATTTTTTTAAATTCATACTTGATACATTCTATGTCCTGAATATTAATAGATATTTACAACTGTATCTTCTCATTTTGAGACATGCCACATCAGCAAATTGATGTCCCAAAAGCTTTACTCTATCCACATCATTAAGGCTGCCTCTACTTAGGAGGGAGCTCTTCCCCAGTTGCATTTTGAGTGCCTTCTGCCGTGAGGGACTCATCTTTTGGCACTACATCAAGCAATGTTTCAGATATATTCATAAAGATTTCCAGTAATATATCAGACAGTTTTTCACTACTATTCATAAGGTTTTCAAGGGCCAATTCTTTGAGCAGTGGAGGGCCTCTTCCTTCTTCCAAGTCTGCCTCAGTCTGGAATCTCCACTGAAAGCTGTCCATGGGTAACCCTGCTGGCATTTGAAACACTGGTGGCATAACCTTCAGCCTCACAGCAACACTTAAGCCACCACAGTACAACAAACTGTCAGACAAATTTGTCTCCCTTAGCTGTTCCAAACTGCTCCACTCATTTTGTGGCCTCCCCTGCCCTGCTCACTTACCCAGCCTGCCTCCAGGGCACTCAGTGCACACAAACACCCACCATCTGCTGCTCCTGGCTGGCTTACTGCAGTCTTGTCCCCAGGGTGCTTCCATGCATGCAAATACATGCTTTCCACCGGTCCTTGTCTGGCTGACAGTGTCTTTGCCCCGAGGTGCCTCCACACATGCAAACACCTGCCTTCTGCTGGTCCCAGGCTGGCTTAGGAAGTGGAGGCCCATAAATCCCAAGATCAACAGGCCACTTTCTCATGTCCCAACAATCAGAGATCAAATGATGATGTGTAAGATGCAGGATCCAGAGCAAGTGAAAAAGCCAGAGTTTTGCCAGAATGTCCCATATGGATCCAGGCTACACTTTTGAGGAAATCTCTTTCACTTGATTGGCTGGCCATAGCAGATCTCAGCATGAGGATGATTACATTTTATCAGATCTCATCATGGAGGGGATTACATCATTAGAAAACTACCAAATTGCATTATAACTGTCAAACCACTGAGGATCATGGCCCACCCAATTTGACACACAACCTTAACCATCACAGAAACCTAGAAATTTCACCCATCACTTCCCCCATATTCTGTTGGTGAAAGAAATCACATAACCACACAGAGCTACAGAGCCTGCAATATGTAGGCCAAAATTATGTCCCAGCTATAGTTTAATCACCATATAAAAAGGGAAAAGGCATACATTTTGACATAGATAGTAGTCTCTGCCACAACTGTCAATCTTGTCAAAAATTTGTATAAGAACTTTTTCCCCTCACATTAAAATACAGTGAAAATATAAAAATTTCTACCCAGTTAATTTATCCCGCTAATTTCCAGATTCCCTGGGTGATTTCAGTCCTCTCTCAGATTTGAACATAGCTCACAACAGAAAAAAATTACTTTTATGGGGAGTTCCAGTATGATGGTGGACTAGGCAGAAAGACTCCACAGACCCTCTTCAACAAAGAAAAGGGAAACCAATTATCACAGACACAGAAGATAATCCTGGACCCCTAATCCTTGAAAGGAAGGATATAGAAGTGGACTAAACCCCAACAAGCCAAAGAATTTACTTGAAAACACCAAAAAAGGAGGCATACAGAGCTGTGGTCTGGCAGCGATCCTGAGTGGTCCTGATGGCACAGACAGCTTTGAGAGTGCCGAGTGGTGGTAGGACCTAAGAATTAACCTAAAAATCAGCACTGATAGCCAGGGACTGCACAGAGGACTACTCTGGTGGCTGGGGAATAAACAGAGAAGTAGCGAAGAGAAAGGCGGGCTGAGCTGTGGACTTTTGCCTGTCTGGAGGATGCTGCCATTTTGAATGTTTACAAGTGTCTTGATCATTTTGGATATTTAAAGAGACAGTGCTCTCTGAGATTCCAGGGGCTTAAGAACAGGTGTCTCTTGCCAGCAAACCCAAGGACCATCCAGACCTGCACAACTGAAATGGTGGGACATTCCTCTTGTTACTCTTTTACCCCACACCCACTTGGTGAACAGAGGTGCAGCCATTCCCCACTCCCACCCCACCTTCTGGGCCTGCAGGAAATCTATCCCAGTCTGTGTGCTCAGATGGAGCTGGGGTGCTCTGCCCTGTCCTCCACCGATTTTCTTTTTCTCTTTTCTCATTTTATTTATTTTTTTTTCTTTTTCACTTACTTTTTTTCTGGTGCACCACTCAAGAGACAGAGAGTTGCAAATTGGATAAGGAAACAAAACCCACACATATGCTGCCTACAAGAGACACACCTTAGAGATAAAGACAAAAATAGACTAAAAATCAAGGGTTGGAAAAAGATATATCAAAAAAGTGGTAACTGTAAGAGAGCAGGAGTGGGAATATTAATTTCTGATCAAATTGACTTTAAGATCATATGAGACAAGAAGGACATTTTCTAATGAATAAAGGATCAATTGAACATGAAAATAAAACCATAATAAAAATCTATGGACCCAATGAAAGAGCCCCCAAACACATAAATCAGACTTTAAAAGAGTTGAAAAGCCACACAGATGGCTCCACAGTCATAGTTGGAGACTTTAATCCATCACTTTCTTTGAAAGATAGAACAACTGGAAAGAAAAGTCAACAAAGATACAGAAGAACTAAACAATACAATCCACCACCTTGACCTTATAGACATCTACAGCACTTCACCCAACAGCAGCACAATATAAATTCTTCTCCAGTGCACATGGAACTTTTTCCATGATAGACCATATGTCAGGCCATAAAGCAAGCTTTAATAAATTTTAAAACATTGAAATATTGCAAAGCATCTTCTCAGATCATAATTTCTATCAAATTAGAAACCAACAATAGGAACATCAACAGAAAAAAGAGTAAACACGTGGAAACTGAACAACACCCTCCTTGAGAAAGACTGGGTAAGAGAAGAAATAAAAATTGAAATTCAAAAGTTTCTTGAATCAAACGAGAATGAAAATACAACTTACCAAAATCTTTGGAACACAGCAAAAGCAGTGATCAGAGGCCAATTTGTAGCAATAAATGCACACATCAGAAAAGAAGAAAGAGCCAAAATCATCACTTTAAACCAACATCTCCAACAATTAGCAAAAGAACAGCAAGAAAAGCCTACAGTCACCAGAAGAAAGGAAATAATCAAATAATCAAGATTGGAGCAGAAATCAATGAAACAGAAAATAGAAGGGAAATAGAAAAAATCAACAAGACCAGAAGTTGGTTTTTTGAAAAGATCAATAAAATTGACAAACCACTGGCAAATTTAACAAAGGAAAAGAGGGAAAGA
>NW_006921599.1:25030763-25031461 GCF_000298275.1 Orycteropus afer afer
AACAGGTCATCAAAAAATTACCAACTAAAAACAGTCCTGGCCCAGACAGTTTCACTGGTAAATTTTACCAAACATTCAGAGAAGAACTGATTGATACCAATCCTACTCAAACTATTCCAAAACACAGAAAAGGATGGAATCCTCCCTAAATCATTTTATGAACAAACATAACCTTGATATCAAAACCAGGCACAGACATTACTCAAAAGGAAAACTACAGACCATATCCCTCATGAATCTAGAGGCAAAAATCTTCAACAAAATCCTGGTCAATAGACTGCAACAACATATCAAGAAAATCATTCATTATGACCAAATGGGGTTCATATCAGGTATGCAGGGGTGGTTCAACATTAGAAAAACAATCAATGTCATCCATGTAAATAAAACAAAGGAGAAGTACCACATGATCATATCAACTGATGCAGAAAAGGCTTTTGATAAAATCCAACACCCATTCTTGAGCAAAACTCTCAGCAAAATATGATCAGAAAGGACATTCCTCAACATAATAAAGGGCATATATGCAAAACCAACAGCCAACGTTATTCTCAATGGAGAGAGACTGAAACCATTCCCCTTGAGAACAGGAACCAGACAAGAATGCCCGCTATCACCACTTCTACTCAACATTGTACTGGAAGTCCTAGCCAGGGCCATAAGGCAAGAAAGGGAAATCAAAGGCATCCATATTGGTA
>NW_006921599.1:25034592-25043893 GCF_000298275.1 Orycteropus afer afer
TACCACTGTCATCCACTTGGAAGGGGATCTATGTAGGAGATCCTGGATAGAGAGGAAGAACAATGTGGAACAAAACTCAAAATCATTTGGAGAAAAAAAAAGGCAGGGCGGGGGGACCAGGTTTGCTGGTCCATTAGAGCCTGGTGCAACCACTGAGACTATGGCCCCTAGCTGCCCTTCAGGTCTGGAATTGAACCCACACCTGTAGTTTCCAGCCAAACAAAAGACAGGTATATGAATTGAACATTTACCTGAGGTAGATACACTCCTTGGAGAGAACAATCATGGGAGAAAGAAGGGTTTCTTATGCACAGGGAGACAGCTCAGGGGGCAGGAGTGCATGGAGGGATGGACACAGGGAAGAGGTAACTATGGAGAGGAAATGGGAGTGGAGCTGTTGCATTGCGGTAAACTGTGGTCAATGTCATGAGACAAAGTATATGTGAACTGCTGTATAGAAAGTGAATTTGCTCTGTAATTTTCACCCAAATCGCAATAAAAGAAAAAAAGAAAAAAAAAGTTACTTTGATGACTCCTCCCATGCAGAAAAGTAAATATGGAATAAACACAGTGGACTAGATACAATTTTCAAATCCTGGAGTGCAAGAATACCAAAGGATCCCTGACTTATGAATGTCAAGTTGGCCGAATGGGCTGACTGACTTTGGGGAAAAATTCTAAGAAACAATAGTCAATGTAAAAATTGGATTTCTCACAGGTTGGAAAGGCTACTGTTTCTTTTACCAAAACAGCTTTTTGGCACATTTGGATAACCAATGACCTGCCATATTGTCTGCCAATCTTGGTATTTTTCCTGGACTTGAATCAGTGGCCTCCTGTCTTTCCTGCCCATCTTGAGATTGTACCATTTTACCTGTCAATCTTGGGTTCATCAGCATCAGCAGCCAGCAGCTGCATTAGTCAAAATAAGCCTTTAGCTTGTTCCAGTGGGCCTGGGACAAGAGGCAGAGCTGAAGCCCAAGGTCAAGGAGCCTCCACCCTGACCCTAGAACTAGCACTGTGAACACAGACTTCTAGCTTCTTAAACTGTAAGAGAGTAAATTCTTGTGTGTTAAAGCCATCCACTTGTAGTATTCCTGCTACAGTAGCACTGAAGAACCAAGACAGAATTTATATTGTCTCTATTCTCTTTGATCTCTTTTTCACACTAGCTCCTTATTGCCTGAGCTCATCATTCTTATAATTCCTCTACAAAATCAGCAAGGAATGCATAATACATACTAACAATATATTCTAAAGTGTTTCCTATACATCCAAGGTTGTTGAGGTGTATTATCTACCTTCCAAATTATTGGAGAAGAAAGTTTTATTAAGTATTTTTCCAAAGCAAAAGAAGCGTCACCAGTTTTTCAAACTGCAACACATCTCTACTATCTGTAGCCTAAAAACTAAGTGAAGGGCATACATTTGAAGTTTGTTGTGACATTATTCAACTCAAGTTACTCATTTCTTTATTAGTCAAAATAAAGATCAGCTGCTTTAACGAAGAAATTACAGATTAATTCAGTAACTTAAAGAAAACAGAACTTTATTTCTCTCACACAAAATAGCCAAAAGTAAAAATTCTAGGTGGATGGTGACTCTGTTTCATGTAATCAGTCAGGGACCTTGGTCCTTTCCATATTGTTTGCATATGCTAGAATGGCTATCAAACCTTAGTCTCTGGCAAGTGCATATTCCAGTTCCTGGGGAGGGAAATGGGCATACAAGATATGAGAGATAGGTCTGTAAAATGAAACATCACATTTAATTCAACATGTTGCCAAAACCTACTCAACACATGGTTACACAGAGTGGAACAGAGTGTTCCAGACAGAGCAACTATGTTCCAGATACAAATTCTATCACTATGAAAGAAGAGAAGATTTTTTTTTTTTTAAAGAGGTAGCAATCTATTACTACAAAAAAAAGGAAGAGTAGATTTCACTCGACAATTATCAGCCCACCATTTATAATTTACAATTTTATTGGGGAAATACGTAAGGTCAACAAATAGTCTGTTAAGGGTATGACAACTGTTAACACAGCAGAATGTTAGAAAATGAATAAATGACTCTAACCTGGCATTGAGGAGTCAGAAAGCATTTCTATAGGAGGTACATACACACAGAGGACACACACACCACCCTGGTGGTGCAGTGATTAAGCCCTTGGCTGCTAACTAAAAGGTCAGTAGTTCTAGCCCAACAACTGCTCCAAAGGAGAATGATATGGCAGTCTGCCTTCCTGAAGATTACAGCCTTGGAAACCCTATGAGGAGTTCTTCCTGCCCTATTGGGTCACTATAAGTCAATTGACAACAGTAGGGAAAGAATATGTAGTGTTTTAGTTCAAGAGGGAGAGTCAGGAGTTTTCAGGAAAAGAACTTGGTCTGAAAGAATTATCACATGACTGGGAATAAAATTTTGCTTAAAGAACAAATTGTTGAACTATAAAGTGCATGGGGAAATTGTGTGAAATGAAATTTGAGAAGCTAGATTATAAAGGACCTTCCACACTGCTTAGTTTAATATTAACCTGAAGGCTGTGGGGAGAAATATATAGACATACAGTTTCCTCCACCCAAAAGGGAACACCATTTATTTTATTTCAAACTATCCCTCCATTCTTCAGCTCTCCTACTCCTCATTAGCCTCAGGGCACAATTCACACAGAAAAATCACTTTATTCTCATTTGGCCCATGTGGGAGAAAATCTGCATACTTTCTCATTTATGGCTTTGCACTTCTCCCTGTTGAAGGAGAGCCCATATAATTTGATTCCAAGTAGAGGCAGGAGTAAATGGAGTTCTGTTGGAGCTTTACTTTGAATGGCAATACTTATATAATACCTCAGGAAAACATTCCTTTCCTTACATCAATACAAAGTTGCTATTCATAATCTGAGCCATAAGCATAGTTTGTAAATACCCTTGCTTCTAGCTGTGTTCTTATTAAAGCTATTTTAATGCATTTCCCCAGGCTACAGGCAAAGAATACAACCACTGCCTTTGACACATCTGTGTAGGAGAGAACAAATTGTGCTCTATAAAACCAGAAGGCAAAGAGAAAAGCAGTAGAATTAAAAACAAATACTCTTTTGTATAACCATCAAGGTGTTTTTGTTTTGTTGTGTTGTATTTTAATCTTTTATTTACCTATATAGAGAATACTGGCTTATTCTCCCTTATTTTTATTATAGCACAATATATTTTCCTTTTTTCATCATTTCTTACACATACCACAGTGAGGAATGTTGAATTTAATTTTGAATTCTGCTTTCTTCTTTAAGAAGAAGTAATTAACTTCTTGTAGGTATTTTATGAGGGGAATAAGCAGGTTTATTTTGGTTGCCTGAGCAATCTTAACAAATCCACCTGTATGTGGGGTTGTGGGGTGGAGTGCCAAGACCGTTATACAAGTACTTTCTTGGCAACACCCTTCACTTTCTTCTGCTTGTCACTTAGGTTTCCTTCTCATCAGCATGTACCCTTTCAGCTGTAAGCTGTCCATTTGGTCTTTCCATCTCTGTCATTCTCATTTACACCTGAATCTGGTTCAAGCCCAGGGTTAGGTCTTAGACTTTGGTGTCCCACACACCTTAAACTCAACCTCTGCTGAACTGACTACATTCTTCCATCCCTGACTCCTTCCACACAACTGAGCCAGCTTCTAATCTACAACCATACTGCATCAAATCTAAGACATCCAATTGCCTCATTTGAAAAATCTCTGAAATAAAAGTGAAGAATAAAATCATGGTCTCCAGGCAGCAGACTTAATAAAGTTGACCTGTGAATATAAGAATTTGGTCTTAAATGTTCATATGTTGTTGAAATCCACTCGTACAGTGTTTATAGCTGGCACTAAACATATTGGGTTTAATTAATATTTAAAATGTCTTCCAAAAAGATTATGCTATGAGGAGTTCCAGTAAGATGGTGGAATAGGCAAACAAACTACACAGACTCTCTTCAACAAAGAAAAGAGGAACCAATTAACACAGATACAGAAGATAACACTACAGCCCTGAGCTTTGAAAGGAAAGATACAGAAGTGTACTAAACTCTAGCTAGTAGAAGAACCTGCATGAAAACACTGAAAAAGGAGACATATGGAGCTGTGGTCTGTCAGTGATCCTGACAGCACCAACAGCTTGGATATTGCCAGGTGGTATTAGGACATAAGAATTAACCTAAAAATCAGCCCTGCTAGCCAGCAGCTGCATGGAGGACTGCACTGGTAGCTGGTGAGTAAAAGGGGAAACAGAAAAGAGGGAGACAGGCTAAGCTGTGGATTTTGGCTGTTTGGAGGACACAGCCATTTTGAATGTTTACAAATGATTGGACCATTTTGGATATTTAAAGCAACAGAATTCTCTCAGATTCCAGGGACCTAAGAATAGTCTCCACTTGCCAAGGACAAAAAAGACATACCTGACACAAAGAACTGGAAATGTGCAATATTCCGCTTGTTACTCTTATATCCCATATCCTCTTGGTGAACACAGGTGTGGCCATCCTTCACTCTCACCCACCTTCTGGGCCAGCAGGAATTCCATCCCAGTTTGTGTGCTCTGTCACAGCCTGGGAGTCCTGCTCTGCCCTGCCCAGATTTTTTTTTTCCTCCCTTTAGGTTGTTTGTTTTTGTCTGTTTGAAAATTATTATTATTATTATCCTTTTTATTATTATTTCTTCTTCCCTTCCAAGGTTCTAGTTTTCATCTTTTTCTCTTTGCTGTTGCTGGTTCCCATCTTTTTCTTTAGTGTATTTCTTCCCATTTCCTTTTTTTTTAATGCATTTTTCCCATTTTTTGTCATTGTGTTCTGCTCCTACTCTACCACTTCTCTCTTATTTCCTCTTCCACAGATATTGCAGGCTTTTCTATTTTTCAGTTTTTTTTTTCTTTTTTTCTATGCATATTTCTTTTGGCTTTTCACAGTATTTCTTTAAATACTTTCTCTCATTTATTGCCTTTCTTCTTTTCTTTTTCTTTTTTTTCCTTTTCTCTTTTTGGTGATTGTTTCTGTGTATTTATACAGTGTGTGTTTTTTGACTTTTTGATTTTCCTTTCTTAATTGTTCTTTGATTGTTGTTTTTGTCTGAGTGGTAGACAACAACCATGTCCATACTGCGCAACCATACGCATACCCCCTTGCAGCTCCACTTACTGAGAGACAGACATCACTTCCATCTGCACCAAGCAGCCAATGATACATGACCACCAATAAGAACATGACTCACCCTTACCTGCTCTTCACAAAGAGTTAACAGAGATCTGTGCAGCCACTGTCATTCTTTATCACACACATCAGGAGACAAGTGATGAGTGCATAAGTTCTGCCAACTACTGAATAGAGGAGAACAGTACCCTGCTTATTGAGATAACTAACTAACTCACAACCCTTGAGTCAGATCTGAATCATAGTGACCCCTTTGTGGGTTTCTGAGATGGTATCACTATGGAAATAGATTGCCCAGTCTTCCTTCCGAGGAGTGGCTGGTGGGTTTGAACCACCAGCTTTCTGGTTAGCAGTCAAATGTCTTAGGTACTATGCCACCAGAACTCCTACTTACTCAGATAGATCCAAACAAAACAAAGAAAATGAAAATCTAGAGCGAATCACTCCAATATACAATCACCAATTAAACATAAATACAACAAAGTCACAATGCCTCAGAGAAGAAAACAGACCATCACAGTCCACACACACACACACACACACACACACAAGATAAAGCAGTAGAAACAAGGGGACAGGATACAGACCCAGAACACATCCCCAAGGAAGAAGTAGCATTAGAACTCTCTGATAAAGAATTCAAAAGAATTATATTTAGGTATCTTCAAAGATTGAGAGACAGATCAAGGAAAACACTGACAAAATTAAGAAAAACACAAACAAAGCACTAGAACAATTTTGGAAGAAAATACAAGAACAAAATGACTAAATAAATAAAAAATCAGAAATTATACAAAAACTGTAGATAGAAATACAGAAAATTAGTAATAAATTTTCAGAAATAGATAACACATTGAAAGGGCAAAGTAATAGAACTGAATTAATGGAAGACAGAATTCATGAGACTGAACACAAATTCCTGAATACTTCTTTGGAAAGGGATCAATCAAAAAAAAATCATCACAACAAAATGAAGAAAGCCTAAAGTTCATGTGGGATGCCATCAAAAGAAATAATCTATGTGTAATCAGAATTCCAGAACAGGAAGAGGAAAAGAAAATCACTGAGAAAATTGTCCAAGATTTGTTGGAAGACAACTACCCTGATATGACAAAAGATGAGAATATATTCATTCAGGAAGTCCAACTGACCCCAAACAGGATAGACCCCAAAAGAAAATCACCAACACATATAATCATCAAACTCATTAAACCAAAGACAAAGACAAAGTCCTGAAAGCAGCATAGGAAAAATGAAAAGATACCTATAAAGGGCAACCAATAAGACTAAGCTCAGATTGCTTGGCAGAAACCATGCAGGTGAGAAGGCAATGGGATGGTATATAGAAAACCCTGAAAGAGAAATATTTCCAACCAAGAATTATATGTTGCTGTTGTGTTGTTATGTGCCATCGAGTAGGACCTGACTCATAGCGAACCCTTCTTGGGTTTCCGAGTCAGTATCACTATGGAAGTAGATTGCCCCATCTTCCTTCTGAGGAGTGGCTGGTGGGTTTGAACCACCAGCCTTCTGGTTAGCAGTCAAGTGCCTTAGGCACTATGCTTACCCAGCCAAATTGCCCCTCAAATATGATGATGAAATTAGGAGATTTCCAGATAAGCAGAAATTAAGGGAATTTGTTAAAACCAGACCAACATTACAAGAGATCCAAAAGGCAGTCCTTTGAACAGAGAACCAACAACAGCAAACAACAATTGACTGTTAACACACATGATGTTGTAACCCAGAAACCAACCCAGTTATGGAAGTATAGAAAGTAAATAAGCCTACAAGATTGTAAACAAGGAACCAGAGACATCAATTGAGAAATGAGGACAACTACAGTGCAAAAAGAGGGAAAAACTGTGTAGTTACAGTACTTCTAAATAGTAGGGAAGTCAAGAAAACTGCAAGATAGAACTGACGCTTCTAAACTTGAGAAGAAAATTATAAATGACAGGATAATCTCAAAGAAAAATGGTAAACCTTCACATCAAAATTGAAAAGGGGACAAGCACAAATATTTAGCAAATACTAAGACAATAGCAATGAAGGAAGTGATAACACATTCATAAACTAAACAAGCTCAGTACAGAAAATTATATAGAACAAAGAAATCAGCAACACCATGAAAAAGCTCATAACAAAATGACAGCAATAAATTCAAACTTGTTGATAATGATATATCTGACAAAGAACTTACCTTTAAAATTTATAGAAAACTCCAACACCTCAACAACAAAAAGATTAATAATCCAATTTAAAAATGGGCAGAAGACATGAATAGACACTTCACCAAAGAGGATATTCAAGTGACCAGCAAATACATCAAGAAATGCTCACAATCATTAACCATTAGAGAGATGCAAATCAAAACAACAATGAGATATCATCTTACCCCAGCACTAATGGCAAAGTTCAAGAAGACAGAAAATAACAAATGGTGGCGAGCATGTGGAGAGATTGGGAATCTCATGCACTGCTGGTGGAACTGTAAAATGATACAACAACTGTGGAAAACAATATGGCAATTCCTTAAAAAGCTGGAATTAGAAATACCATTTGACCCAGCAATCCCTTTACTAGGTGTATATCCTAAAGAAGTGAGAGCCAGGACAAGAACAGATATATGCACACCTATGTTCATCCCAGCACTATTTACAATAGCAAAAAGATGGAAACCACCTAGGTGCCCATCAACAGAAGAATGGATAACAAAACTGGTACATGCACAATGGAATACTATACAACACTAAAGAATAATATAGAATCTGCAAAACACTGCATAACATGGATGAACTTGGAGGACATTATGCTGAGTGAAGTAAATCAATCACAGAAGGACAAATACTGTATTAGTCTATTTTAAAAAGTCAAGGAAAGGTTTATATATGGAAGGAAACATTCTTTCTTTGTCACCAGGAGTAGGAGGGGAGGAGAGGGAGGGAACACTGGAAAAAAAAAATGCATTGACCCCTGTCACTTTAATTTTCTGTATTTCACTGTACAAAAATCATATTTCAACAAAATGTATTTTTTAAAAACAAACATACTAAAATCTTTGGGGCATAGCAAAAGCAATGATCAGAGGCCAATTTATCGTAATAAATGTGCACATCAAAATAGAAGACCCAAAATCAACACCTTAAACCAAGATCTCCATTAGAAAAAGAACAGCAAGAAAAGCCTACAGTCACCAGAAGACAGGAAATAATCAAGATTTAAGCAGAAATCAGTGAAACAGAAAATAGAAAGACAATAGAAAAAAAATCGACAAGACCAGAATTGGTGTTTTGAAAAGATTAATAAAATTGACAAAGCATTGGTCAATATAACAAAGGAAAAGTGGGAGAAAATACAAACAACATGAATAAAAAATGAATTGGGTGACATCACAACAGAACCAACTGAAAGAAAGAGGATAAATTCAGGATACTATGAAGAATTGTATCCCAACAAATTTGAAAATCTACAAGAAATGGACAGATTTCTAGAAATACACTACTTACCAAAACTAACACAGACTGAGATGAAAAATTTGAACAGATCCATAACAAAAGAAAACATTAAACAGGTCATAATAAAAAATTACCAACAAAAATATTCCTGGCCCAGATGGATTCACTGGAGAATTCTACCAAACGTTCGGAGAAGAACTGACACCAACTCTACTCAAACTGTTCCAGAACATAGAAAAGGATGGAATTGTCCCAAATTCATTTTGTGAAGCAATTATAACTTTAATACCAAAACCAGGCACAGACATCACTCAAAAGGAAAACTACAGACCAATATCCCTCATGCATATATATGCAAAAATCTTCAACAAAATCCTAGTCAAGAGACTCCAACAACAAATCAAAACAATCATTCATTATGACCAAGTGGAGCTCATATCAATTATACAAGGATGGTTCAAGATTAGAAAACTATCAACAACCACAAAAAAAAAAAAAAGGAAAAGAACCACATAATCATATCAATTGATGCAGAAAAGGCATTTGATAAAATCCAACACCCATTCCTGAACAAAACTCTCAGCAAAATAGGAATAGAAGGGACATTCCTCAACATAATAAAGGGCATTTATGCAAAACCAACAGCCAACATTATTCTCAA
>NW_006921599.1:25044483-25060617 GCF_000298275.1 Orycteropus afer afer
AAAAAAAAAAAAACTACAAAAGACTACTTCAAGAAACCATAAGAGAGCTACATAAATGGAAGAACATTCCATGCTCATAGATAGGAAGATTTAACATTGTGAAAATGTCAATTCTACCCAAAGCAATCTATACATTCAATACTATCCCAATCTCGATCTCATCAACATTCTTTTAGGTTATGGAAAAACCAGTCACTAACTTTATATGGAAAGGAAAGAGACCTCAGATAAGCAAAGCACTACTGAAGAAGAACAAAGCAGGAAGTCTCACACTGCCAGATCTCAAAACCTACTATACAGCCACAGAAGTCAAAACTGCCTTGTATGGGAACAATGAGAGACACAGACCAATGGAATGGAATTGAGAACCCAGAAATGAATCCATGGACCTATGGTCAGCTGATCTTTGACAAAGTCCCAAAAAGCATTAAATGGGGAAGAGATTATCTGTTTAACAAAAGGTGCTGGCAAAACTGGATATCCATTTGCAGAAAAATGAAACAACATCTGTAACTCACACTATACACAAAAACTAACTCCAGATGGATCAAAGACTTAACTGTGAAACTTTAAACTATGAAGTTCCTCAAGGAAAAACTAGTGGCAAATTTATGGCATAAATAGACTATCAAGCATAACCCAAAATACAAAAACAGCAGAAGAGAAACTAGATGAATGAGACCTTCTAAAAATTACATTTTTATGTGCTTCCAAACACTTCTCCAAAAGAGTGAAAAGAGAACCTACAGATTGGAAAAAAAATATATATTTGGCAAGGACATATCTGACAAGGGACTTACCTCTAGAATTTATGGAAAAATTCAACAACTCAACAAGAAAAAAGACAAATATTCCAATTAAAAAATGGGCAGAAGACATGAATACGCACTTCATAAAAGAGGTTATTCAAGCAGCCAACAAACATATGAAAAAAATGTTCACAATTGTTAGCCATTTTTATTGTTGTTGTTAAGTGCCGTCGAGTCATTTCCAACTCATAGTGACCCCATGCACAGCAGAACGAAACACTGCCCGATACCGCGCCAGCCCCACAATCCCTGCTATACTCGAGCCCATCATCGCAGCCACTGTATCAATCCATCTCCCTGAAGGCCTCCCCCTCTTTCGTCGACCCTCCACCCTACCAAGCATGACATCCTTCTCCAGGGAATGGTCCCTTCTTACAACATGACCAAAATAGGTGAGACGAAGTCTGGCCATTCTTGCTTCCAAGGAGCATTCTGGCTGCACTTCCTCCAGGACAGATCTGTTAGTTCTTTTAGCAGTCCACGGTACTTTCAGCATTCTCCACCAGCACCACAACTCAAAAGCATCAACTCTTCTTCGGTCTTCCCTATTCATTGTCCAGCTCTCACATGCATACAAGGCGATTGGAAATATCATGGCTTGTGTCAGGCGCACCTTAGTCCTCAAGGAGATATCCTTGCTCCTCAGCACTTGAAACAGCTCCTTCGCAGTTGACTTTCCCAATGCTACACGTCGTCTAATGTCCTGACTGCTGCTTCCGTTGGCATATTAGCCATTAGAGAGATGCAAATCAAAACAACAATGAGATACCAATACCATCTTACCCGAGCATTAGTAGTAAAGTTCAAGACAGAAAGTAACAAATGCTGGCAAGCATGTGGAGAGATTGGGACTCTCATACACTGCTGGTGGGACTGTAAAATGATACAACTGTGGAAAGCAGTATGGCAATGTCTTAAGAAGTTGGAATTAGATATACCATTTGATCCACCAATTCCATTAGTAGGTATATATCCTAAAGAAGTGAGAGCCAGGTCAAGAACAAATATATGCACACCCATGTTCATTGCAGCACTGTTTACAATAGCAAAAAGATGGAAACCACCTAGGTGCCCATCAACAGAAGAATTGATAATCAAACTATGGAACATACACACAATGGAATACTATGCAATTCTAAAGAATAACTTAGAATCTGCCAAACACCACATAACGCGGGTGAACTTGGAGGACATTATGCTGAGTGAAATAAGTCAATCAAGAAGCACAAATATTGTATTAGTCCATGATTGTAAAAGTCAAAGAAAGGTTTATCTATGGAAGGAAATTTTCTTTGTTAGTTACCAGAGGTGGGAGGGAAGGGGAGGTAACACTGTTAGATAGGTAGAGACAAGTATTGATTTGCGTGAAGAGAAAGGCAATGTACCAAATGCGAGTGATCAACATGGTGTCATTGAGGAAGAGAAAGACATAGAGAGGTGCATGGGAGGTACATACAACGACAAACCCTTTTGCACATACAGTACCACGTTGTCAGTGAAGGCAAACATAGGTATATGGACGGATAGATGGGTGGACAGGCTGAACTATTAGGTATATCTATGGAGGGTGGACCATGCCTGTGACCATGTATAGGGTTGGCAGACAATGTTTCTACAGTGTATTTGTATGTTTTGTAAGAATTCCCAGGTGTATAGTAGAACTGACGAGGGACAAGGTTGTAGTCACTTCTTAGCCTCAGCCAGCTACCCAGAGGGAGGGAGTAGTTGGACCTGTGGGCTCGGGACCATTGTCACAGGGGACACCAAGATCAATTGGCCTAACATACTACACAAAAACATTGTTCCACATCCTACTTTGATGAGTAGTGACTGGGATCTTCAAAGCCTGCAAGCAGCCATCCAGATACAATGCTGGCTCTCTCCTTATCCAGAGCAAAGAAGAATGAAGAAAACCAAAGACACATGGAAACAGTTAGGCTAAGTGACTGGCACACCATGGAATCCTCAGACTACACAACTATGAGACCAGAAGAACTAGATGATGTCCAGCTACCACTGTCAACCACTCAGAGGGGGAGCTATGCAGCAGATCCTGGATAGGGTGGGAGAACAGTGTGGAAAAAACTAAAAATCATAAATTGAATCATAAATATATATATCAGGTTTGTTGTTCTGATAGTGCCTGATGGAACCACTGAGACTATGGTCACTAGCTGCTCTTCAGATCTGGAATTGAACCCATTCCTGTGGCTTCCAGCCAAACAAAAGGCAGGCATATGAGCTGAACATTTGCATTATGTTGATACACTTCCTGGAGAGATCAATTGTGGGAGAATAGAAGGTCTGTGTATGCACAGGGAGACAGTTCAGAGGCCAGCAGTGTATGGAGGGAAGGACACAGGGAAGAGGTATCTATGGGGAGGAAGTGGGAGAGTAGCTGTTACATTGTGGCAAATTGTAGTCAATGTCAGGAGACAAAGTGTATGTGAGCTGCTGTTTGGAAAGTGAATTTGCTCTGTAAACTTTCACCCAAATCACAATAATTTTTTTTTTTTTTAAAGAGTATGCTATGATTTTTCATAGATAAAAATAGTTACTGGAGAGGTAGAAATGCATGGAAATGTAGAGGAAACTAATGTAATATCACTAAAGAAAATGTTTGTTAAATAGATTATTATACTTTATAATTTTTCAAAGCATCAATGCTTTGAGAATTCAATGCTTTGAGAAAATATTTAAAAAAAATAGATAAAGCAGAATTATGATCTGTTGCTGAGATACATGAAAAGAATTTCCTATCACTTGCCAATTTAGAACCGAAGGAAGATGGGGCAACCTACTTCCCTAGTGATACCACCTGGGAAACCCAAGGAGGTGTCGCTATGGGTCAGATCTGTCTCTATGGCAGTGAGTTTTGTCAATTTAGAAAACACCAGCATCAAATTTCACAGAATAGATACCAGTGGCTTGAAACAAAGTCCTGGAGGCAATAGTGAAGCTCTTTTTTAAGAAGTCCTGTGTCACCAAAGCATTTGATGGCACAGAGAATGGCATGTGGGGGGAGAAAAGAAAGAATAGAAGTGATTTTGAGTCAAAAAGTGATTCAAAAAGCAGTTCAACTCTGAATGCAAAGTATTTGAGAGAATAATTTAACTGGTTGATTTCAGTTGCATTTTCTCTTTTATAAGTAAGAAAGAACAATCTGTGATAAAATCATGTTAAATAAATCCAAAATACCTTTCACTAGACATGATATCAAAATTTAAAATAATAAATCATTGTATCATGGTTTAATTGGAAATGTCTTTTTTTCTTACTAGCACTTGATATTATAATACTTCTTAGAATTGATGTCAGCTTAGATTTCATGAAATACATTATTGTTTATTTTGTTAAATGGCCAATAAATCTTGATAGAAGATCTAGAATCTACACCTATGGTCCAATAATTCTTTGTTGTAATATATTTTTTAAATTATCAGAAATGTAGTCAAAGGTATGTAGTCGAATAAACGTAGTCAAAGATGCATGTAAAAACATGTATTTTTTACTAGTGAAAATTTAGAATGCACATCCAAAAATTATTAATATGATAAAATAAAATATTACTTGCCCATTAGAAGCTATGTTTTGAAAAAATTTTTAAGCCATGAGAAATTTCTGAAAGATGTGAATTTGTTTATGCAGTATAATGTCAATTTTGCATTCATATTTGTGTGAAAGAAATATATAAAAATGGTAACAGCAGTTGCACTATGAGAGATTTTAATTTTCTTTTTTGTCCTTTGTATCTACAAATCTTTTATAATAACACATATTCTTTTGTTGTAGTTGTTGTTAGGTGCTGTTTAGTCAGCTCCGACTCATAGCAAACCTATGTACAACAGAATGAAACACTGTCCAGTCATGCATCCTCCTCACAATTGTTTTTACATTTGAGCCCATCATTGCAGCCACTGTGTCAATACATCTTGTTGAGGGTTCTCCCCTTCTTTAGACCCTCCACTTTACCAAGTATGTTATCTTTCTCCAGGGAATGATCCTTTCTGATAACATGACCAAAGAAGGTGAGATAAAGTCAGGCTATTCTTGCTTCCAAGGAACATTCCAGCTGCACTTTGTCCAAGACAAATTAGTTTGTTCTTCTGGCAATCCATGGTACTTTCAGTACTCTTTTTGCCAACACCACAACTCAAAAGCCTCAACTCTTTGCTCTTTCTTATTCATTGTCCATCTTTCACATGCATATGAAGCTATTGAAAATACTATGGCTTGGGTTAGATGCATCTTAGTCTTCAAAGTGACATCTTTGGTCGTCAACACTTTAAAGAGGTCTTTGCCCAGTGCAATATATCAGATTACTTGACTGCTGCTTCCATGGATTTTAACTGTGGATCCAAGTAATATGAAATCTTTGACAACTTCAATCTTTTCTCCATTTATCATGATGTTGTTTATTGGTCCCGTTGAGAGGATTTCTGTTTACTTTACGTTGAGATTTAATCCATACTGCAGATTGTAGTATTTAATCTTCTTCAGTTAGTGCTTCAAGTCATCTTTACTTCCAGCAAGCAAGGTTGTGTCATCTGCATATTGCAGGTTGTTAATGAGTCTTCCTCCAATCCTTATGCCACGTTCTTCCTCACATAGTCCACCTTCTCGGATTATTTGCTCAGCATACAGATTGAATAGGTATGGTGAAAGGATGCAACCCAGAGTTGTTTCCTTTCACTTTTCACATATTCTTTTACAATTTAAAAATGTGTGTTTTACATTTTACTTTTAAATCACATCAAAAGCATTTGAAGAGTCTTCATTGCTGTAATATTCTCTTTTCAATAGGTGCATATACAAAACAGATATAGTCCCTCAAATGTAAGCTCAACTTCAGCACAATATATTTCATTTTCCTGTTCTTTTACTTGAAAATATAAAGTCATATTTAATAATACGTCAAAGTCATCCTCAATACATTTCAAATCTCAAACCAATTTTAAAATTCAATGTTAACATCCCAGAAAAAGTCAGAAGATAAAAATACAGAAACTAAAAATATGATGATCAGCAGATGAGGAGGTGGAAGTAACACATTCAAGCTTTTATGATTTGACTTTAGTTTTTCACCTATGACAAACTACATTTACACTTCTAATTTTAGTAGATACTTTATATCCTTATTTATCACTGTCTACTATTATTGTCATTTGACTTTCTTTAAACTATTTTGACCCTAATCAATCAATCAACCATTCAATCAATCAGTAAATCTCCTTAAAAATTAAAAAATAAATCTCAGGAGCTAAACAGGGCATCACACAAGAGGCACAAATAGATCCAAGAAACTCTAACTACTCCTACGTGCAAGATGTGTTTTAGGTTGTTTGAGAGATAAGTTATAAACATGTCCACATCTAGTTCTCCAGCCCACACACTGCAGATGCTCAATAAATGTCTATTGCATAAGAATTTTATCGAAAGACCATGACAGCATAATTTAATACCAACAAAAAATACATGATAGTGTCTCATGAGCAGCACAAATTATAAAAACTATAGGCTTTCGTATGAGACCTGAGGTCACCTGAGCCAAAGGCATAGGGTTGTGAATAGTCAGTACAATGTCTTTGTGTTCTTTTGCAAAAGGTGTCCCTTTCTCTAAGCAACTGAAACCTCATGATGTGTGGTTTGCCAAAGTGAGCACCGTCTGGATTTTAACTCCCTTTCTTACACTTGTCCAGGCACTTCTCTTTAATAGACGACCTGGACAACTATACATGGCAGCTCGGAAAAGGAGGGGACTTGTGCCTAAAAAGGCACTTAATACTTTTCCTTAACATTCTTCTATTTGCTTTCCCAAACCCCTCTTCTGTTCTTGAAATGATCATATTCCAAATTTACTCATCAGCTTTAGTCTCTTCATGTTTAAGTTTACCACACTCATGATACAATGATATGCTTTAAATGATACTTACATTTTCTTTTCCTTTTCCCCACTTGCCTAGACATACTGATCATTCAGCCTCTCCACCCATCTATCAATCCATAGATCAATGCTTGCCATAACTGACAACACAGTACAGAGCTTACAAAAGAGTTCATCTTTATTGTTCGTACCTCTCGTGTACCTCCCTCTGTCTTCCTCTTCCTCAATGCCACCGTGTTGATCATTCACTTTTGATATTTGTATTTTGAACTAAATTTTGCCCCTCTAATTTTTATCAAATTAAAAAGTGATTGTTTGGCAAAGGGTATCGGTGCAAGTTGTATAACATGATTGATATACCTGGTGGTATTGAATTGTACTTGTAAAAAAAATGTTGAATTAGCCAATATTCTGGTATATATTTTTACAACAATTTTTTAAACAGGCAACCAAAAAGTGATTGTTGTTTCTCCAATAACAAAGTCATAGGGAAAACATGCTATAGTATGTATTTAGCACTTTATAACTTACTAAGTGCTTTGGTATTCATCATCTCCTTTAACCTTCACAGTTACCTGTGAAGTAGTATTATTGTTGTTAGATGTCTTGAAGTGGATTATGACTCATAGCAACCCTACAAGATAAAGTAGAATTGCACCACAGGGTTTCCAAGGCTGTAAATCTTCACAGAAGTAGATCATCACATCTTTCTCCCATGTAAAATGGATTTAAACCATTAACTTGGCACCACCAGGGTTCTTTGGTTATTACTACTAAACTTATTTCACAAATGAGTTAGTAGACCAGAAGAATCTGTGACCTATTCACGAGAAGTAGTGAGGCCTGTGTTTGAATCCTGAGTTGAAATTATGGATCACTTCAGATTCAAGGCAGTTAAACCAAACCAAACAAAATTCACTGTCATTGAGTAGATTCCAATGCATAGTGACCCTCATTGGGTTCCCAAGGCTGTAAATCTTAATGGAAGCAGACTGTGTTGTCTTTCTTCCACGAGGTGGCAGGCAGTTAGGGGTTGTATAAACCCATTGCCATTGAGTCAATTTCAACTCATGGCAACCCTATAGGACAGAGCAGGACTGCACCCAAATCCCATTTCTCTGATACCAACTGTAAGGATCAATTAAGTCAATGTATTATCCTTTCCTTTCCACTGTTTCATTTCTCTTCTGATACCAGCTGTACATGAAGCACTTCTTCCTCTGATACTCACCAACCAGAGCTGGTGAGCTCACAAGGGTAGAACTCACAAGTTATAGAGCACAGTCCTCCACACTGTCAAGTCTAGCCAAGACCTCAGACTCCCACCACAAGTTTGATATTCCTGCTACAACATCATTTCTGACCTGCTGGCTACAAATTTGAGGTGTTCCCATGACCCTTTCAGGATGCCACCCATAAGCTCAAGGGTTCCTATTGCTCCTTCTCACTTCAGACCTGTTGGCTCCTATTATTCCCTCAGGTTCAATAGTTTTCTACAACAACTCCCAGAACTAAGGAAAATACAATACTTACAATTAAAGTTGAATAATATCAAAAAGTATACAAATGAAGAGGTGCCCTAGGGCAAGGTTTGGGAGAGTTTCCAAGGCAGAATTTACATGTTTGAAAAACATATGTGCTATCCTCCAACATGCATCAATGTCTTTAACCAACTAGGAAGCCCTTGGAGCATCCCTGTTCAGAACCTTTATTGCTCTATATAGGCATGGTTGAATGAATAATGCCATTCTCCCCTGAGGTCAGCTGATATTACCCAATGGTCCAGTTCCTACCCAAGAGTAAACTCATTAAGCACAACCTGTTAGATAAATGTGTTCTTCAGAACTTATCAAAGACACTAAAATTCTAAGATTTTAGAGGTTATCTCTCAGGAAGCAAGGGCAAAGATCAAATTCTTTGGGTAAAGTTAAATTCTTTATTCCACAGGTTCGGATGAAGGTGGATATATGCATTCTCTAAATCTCTCTGTCTCGACTCTGCAGTTGCAATGGTGGATGAGTTGAAATGATAAATCACTCTGGTCTGAGGCAGTTAAGGGATAGAAGGACAGCAGAATCTCTCTCTCTCTTTCTTTCTCACACACACAATGGTGTAATTGGAAATCTGAAAAATTAGATTGTTAATCCATTCATCCCCTGAAAGACATTTGAGATGTTTCTACTCTCTCACTATTATGAATCAGGCTGCCATAAGCATTCATGTATAGGTTTTTTATGTGAACGGAAGTTTTCATTTCTCTGGGCATAGATACACCAAAGTGGAATTGCTGGGTCACATAGAAACCGTGCTTAACTTTATAAAAAACTGTCAAAGCATTTTCCAGAGTACCATTTTGAATTGTCATGAGCAGTATATGAGAGTTACAGCTGCTCTGCATTCTTGTCAGCACTTAGTATTGTCAGTTTTACTGATGTTTTGTTTCATGTTTTAGATGTTGGGTATTCCAATAAATATGTAATATATTTTCTCATTATGATTTAATTTCTTTCCCTAATGGCTAATGATGTTAACTATCTTTTCATGTGCTTCTTTCCCATATCAACATCATCTTTGATGTAGTATAAAATGTAACATTTCATTAATGTCATATAACTTATAGTCTAGAACATTCAGGAAAAGCCAAGTGAATCTTTTTAAATCTTCTTTGCAAAATTATTTCTTTGGAAATTCCTAGAGCCATCCTATATATGCATTTATTTGTTCTACAGCTAAAAAATATCTCCTCTTCCTTACTGAAAAAATGAGAATGATCAGATGTCCCACAATTTTGGCTACTAGCCAAGCACATAACAATTTGTACCACCCAGGTAGTCTCATTAATAACATTGCCTACTTAACATTAGTTGTTGTGATAGTGAAATGAAATAATATATGTAAGTCATTTAATAATAGCTGGTATACAAAAACATTTACTAAATGTTGGTGGCTTTTATGAGCTATTATTATATAACACTTATTTTATAACCAAGGATTCTTATTTTACAGAAGATTCTGAAGTCCTTAGGTATCAATTCCTTTACCCAGGCTCACCCTGAACTCATTTATCATTGTCGTTATAGTAATTCTCTCTTCTGTCAAACTTAAACAAATAGGTAATATTTCTATAGAAATAACTTCCACATTTCAGATTCTCTCCTATAGTTTGTCTACATAATGATTGATTTTCCCACATATTTGGGTTAAAATGATAGTATTCCTCCCTGATATTGACTTCTCAACATTTACTAGAGATAACTTATCATTTCCATTTCTCTACTCCTCACTTGCAAAATTTTCCAAAATATTTATCATTCTCCTATCTCTTACTTACTTGCAAAATTATATTCTTGATTGCTAAGAATTGTACCTTTCTGGTCAAACCCCAATAAATACTCAGACTCAAATTTTGATTTTTCTTTGTCATTTCCTAAAATCATCAATTTCTTTGAAAAATTTTTAAATTATTAATTTAAATGATATATTGCATGTGTGTTTTTTTTTCATTTTCTTTTCTATCACAAACTTGTGGGAAAAAATGACTCCACTTTTCCATTAAGAGAAAACATCTCAGTTGTTTGCTATATATTTTAAAAAATTTGATATTCAAACTAAATTTTGAAGAGCAATTACATAAGAGGAGTCCTTAAGTAGCACAAACAGTTAAGTGCTACAACAGTAGCTGAAAGGTTGGTGGTTCAAACCTACACAGAGGTGCCTCAG
This sequence comes from Orycteropus afer afer, assembly GCF_000298275.1. Lineage (NCBI taxonomy): Eukaryota > Metazoa > Chordata > Mammalia > Tubulidentata > Orycteropodidae > Orycteropus > Orycteropus afer. The sequence continues at coordinate 25,054,897 of NW_006921599.1, forward strand.
AAGACAGGCCTGGCAATTTGCTACAGACAGGTCAAAATCTTGAAAACTCTTTGAAGCATTGTTCTATCTGCACACATGGGATCACCATGAGTGAAAATCAACTAGATGGCAGCTAACAACATCAATAATCTTCAGAGAATTACTTGAGAAATGAGTTATCAAAAAGGAAATCCAGAATAAGTGAGCAAAGATGACAACTTGAATGGTGAAAGTTTTACTTACTATACTACTAGACCTTTGAGTTAGCCCACCACACCCCCAAACAAGAAAAAGTAACTTGGCTTTGGGAACCCCTAAAACATTTTCAACATAGCAGAAACATCTACTTTCCAGTGCTGCTCTAGACATTCTCTGCTTTCCTGACAATCTGATTCTGTATCTATCCACATGGACAAACTCAATCTATTAATCTGAATCCAATTGTGCCTCAGTTTTGTTGGGATGTATGTTTATGTTTTGTCTATTTGCTTTATTTCCCTCTCCTCTCTCTAGCTGAATTTGATTTGACCCCACCACTTGGGCTTATATAAATCAGCATGTCCTAGGGAATGATACCCTCTCCTAGCCAAGTTTATCTTAAATCAGTTGCCAATATAATTATTCCTATTGAAGTTCAGAACAAATTTCTGTAGTGGGCCACTTAGAATTATACTGTTGTTGTTATGTGCTGCTGAGTTGGCTTGGACTCAGTCTGATTCTATGTACCAGAACGAAACACTGCCTGGTCCTGTGCCATCCTCACAATTCTTGCTGTATTTGAGCCCATCATTGCAGTCACTATGTTAGTGCATATTGTTGAGGGCCTTTCCCTTTTTTGCTGACCCTCTACTTGACCAAGCGTGATATCCTTCTCCAGGGATCAGTGCCTTCTAACAACATGACAAAAGCAGGTGAGATGAAGTCTGGCCATTCTTACTTCTAAGGAGCATTTGGGCTGTACTTCTTCCAGATCTGTTTGTTCTTATGGCAGTCCATGGTACTTTCAGTATTCTTTGCCAGCACCACAATTCAAAGGCATCAACTCTTACTTAAAGAATTAAATTAAAATTGACTAAATATGATAGTCATATAAAACATGTATTACTAATATCTGAAACAAAAACCTTGTCACATGTCAATTTTTATGTTAAATAATGCACATACAATATTGTATATCTCTGGTAACATTTTCATTTCTCCAAATTAAATATGGAGATCATAGAATCATTCAGAATACTTGTGTTTATTAAATATACATTTCAACCATATTCATTTGTGTGCTCACTGGAAGACCCAGATAACATTATGAAAATTTCTAATAATAAAATATGTTAAAACAGATTTTTCCTAAGATTGTTTATATCATTATATCTACTAATTCATTCATACATATATTAAAAATTTTAAGTACATTTCTGGTAAGATGGCAAAATAGGTAGACAAACTACCCAGATCCTCTTCAACAAAGTAAAGGGGAATCAAATAACACAGATACAGAAGATAATCCTGGAGCCCTGAGCTTTGAAAGGAAGGATACAGAAGTGGACTCAACTCCAACTAGTAGAACAGCCTGCATGAAAACACCAAAAAAGGAGACATACAGAGCTGCAGATTGTTACTAATCCTGGTGGCACAGACAGCTTGAATATTGCCAAGAGGTGTTAGTACCTAAGATATAACCTCAAAATCAGCCCTGCTAGCCAAGGGCTGCATAGAGGACTGCATGGGTGGCTGGTGAATAAAATGGAAAACAGTGAAGAGGGAGACGGGCTGAGCTATGGACTTTTGGCTGTCTGGAGTGTGCAGCCATTTTGAATGTTTAGAAAAAGTTAGATATTTAAAGCAACAGCATTCTTTCAGATTCCAGGGACCTAAGAATAGTCTCCACTTGTCAAGGACCACAAGGACATACTTGACTGGAAGGAGTGGAAAGGTGTGATATTCCCCTTGTAACTTTCATAGCCCACATCCTCTTGGAGAATGGAGGTGTGGCCAAACCTCACTCACACCTGCCTTCTGGGCTGGCAGGAATTCCATACCAGTCTGTGTGCTCTCATGGAGCCTGGGTGCCTTGCCCTGCCCTGCCCAGAATTTTTCTCCTTTTATTTATGTTTTTGTTTGTTTGTTTTTGTCAGTTTTAAAATTATTATTATTATTATTATTTAATCCTTTTTTACAATTATTTTTTCTTCTTCCCTTACCAGGTTCTAGTTTAAGCTTTTTCTCACTTCACTGTTCCTGGTTCCCATCTTTTTCTTTCTCATTGTTCTCCCTATTCCTTTTTTTTCTTTGTGCATTTTTCTTCATTATTCTTCTACTCTAACTCTTTCTCCTACCCCCCCTCCCCCAGATATTGTGGAGTTTTTTTTGGTTCTTTTTCCCCTTTATTCTATGTGCATTTCTTTTGACTTTTTGAAGTATTTCTTTAAATATATTTTCTCATTTATTGCTCTTCTTCTCCTTCTCCTTCTTCTTCCTCCTCCTCCTCTTCTTTTTTTTTAATTTTCTCTTTTTGATTATTATTCCTGTGTGGTTATGTGGTGTGTGTTATTTGTCTTCTTGTGCTAATTTTTCAAATAGTTTTTCAATTGTTGTTTTTGTCTAACTGAGTGGGAGACAACAACCATGCACATTTGTCACAACCACACCTGCAACTCCTGCAGCTCCACTTACTGAGTGACAGCCACCACTTCCTTCTGCACCAACTGGCCAATGATACATGACCACCAAGAAGAGCCTGACTCACACTTAGCTGCTCTTCACAAACAGTTAGCAGAGATCTGTGCAGCTGCTCTCATTCTCTATCACATCCACCAGGATATAGGTGGTAAGTGCATAAGTGCTGCCAACAAGTGAATGGAGAACCACAGTACCCCGCTTACTCAGATACATTAAAAAAGAAAAAAAAAAAACAAAAACGGAAATCATAGACAAATCACTCCAACATACAATCAACAATTAAATGTAAATACAACAAAGTCACAATGCCTCAGAGAAAACAGATCATTACAGTCACAGAAAGAAGTAAGATAAAGCAGTAGAAAAAAGGAAGAAGGATACAGACACAGAACACTCACTGAGGAAGAAGCAGCATTGGAACTCCCTGAAAAGAAATTCAAAAGAATTGTACTTAGGTACCTTTAATTAATTCAGAGACAGATAAAGGCAAACCTTGAAAAAAATAAGGAAAACACAGACAAAACCCTAGAAGAATTTCAGAAGAAAATACAAGAACAAAATGACAAAATAAATGGAAAATTAGAAATGATACAAAATCTACAGATAGAAATCCAAGAGATTAATACTAAATTTTCAGAAACAGATAATACATTGAAAGAATAAAAGAGTTGAATTGAATCGATGGAAGTTAGAATTAATGAGATTGAAGACAAATACCTGAATATTTCTTTGGAAAGGGAGTAATCAAAAAAAAAAAAAAGATCAAAACAAAATGAAGAAAGCCTAAGATTGATGTGGGAAACCAACAAAAGGAATAAACTATGTATGCTGGAATTCCAGAAAAGGAAAAGAAAAAGAAAATCACTGAGAAAATTGTTGAAGATTTGTTGGAAGAGAAATTCCATGATATGATGGAAGATGAGAATATATCCATTCAAGAAGTCCAATAGACAACAAATAGGATAGACCCCAAAAGAAATCACCAAGATATATCATCATCAATCTCATCAAAACCAAAGACAAAGAAAGAATTGAGAAAGCAGCACAAAAAAAATGAAAAGTTACCTACAAAGGGCAACCAATAAAACTAAGCTCTGATTTCTTGGAAGAAACCATGCAGGCAAGAATGCAATGGGATGGTATATATAAATCCTGAAAGAGAAAAATTTCTAACTAAGAAATATATAGCCACTAAATTGTCTCTCAAATATGATGATGATATTAGATTTCCAGATAAGCAGAAATTAAAGGTATTTGTTAAAACCAGACTAACATTACAAGAGATAATAAAGGGAGTCCTCTGAACAGAGAACCAATAATAGCAAATGACAATCAAGCATTAAAATATATGATGACATAACCCAGAAACCAACACAACTATGGAAGTATGAAAAGTAAAATAAGCTTACAAGATTGTCAACAGGGAATGAGAGAAATCAATTGGCAAATGAGGACAACTACAAATGAAAAAGAGGGAAAAAACAGTGTAGTTACAAAACTTCTAAATGGTGAGGAAGTCAAGAGAGTTGGAAGATAGAACGAATTGTTCTAAACTCAGGGAGAAAATTATAAATTGCTGCGTAACTTCAAAGAAAATTGATAAACCTGCACATCACAATCAAAAATAGAACAAGCACAAATATTTAGCAAATACTAAATCTACAGCAATGAAGGAAATGACAACACAATTCATAAACAAAATGAGCTCAGCACAGAAAATATATGGAACAATGAAACCAGGAACACCATTAAAAAACATGTAACAAATGACACCAATGAATTCACACTTGTCAATAATTATACCAAATGTCAATGGATTAAATGCATCATTCAAGAGACAGAGAATTGCAGACTGGATAAGAAAACATAACCCATCAGTATGCTGTCTACAATAGACACCCCTTAGAGACAAAGACAAAAATAGACTAAAAATCAAAAGTTTGAAAAAGATAATATCAAGCAAATGGCAACCAAAAAAAGAGCAAGAATGGAATATTAATTTCTGATTAAATTGACTTTAAGATAAAAACCATTGTAAGAGACAAGGAAGGACATTATATAATGATTAAAGGATAAATTGAACAAGAAGATATAACCATAATAAATATCTATGCAGCCAATGAAAGAGCCCCAAAATACAAAAGTCAGAGTTTAACAGAATTGAAAAGGCAAATAGATGACTCCACAGTCATAGTTGTTATTGTTGTTGTTATGTGCTGCTGAGTCGGACCCAACTCATAGCGACCCCTCCTTGGGTTTCCGAAGCAGTATCACTACGGAAGTAGATTGCCCCATCTTCCTTCTGAGGAGTGGCTGGTGAGTTTGAACCGCCAGCCTTCTGATTAGCAGTCAAGTGCCTTAGGCACTATGAGACTTTAATACACCACTTTAAATGAAAGATAGGACAACTGGAAAGAAACTCAACAAAGACACAGAAGAAGTAAACAATACAATACACTAACTTGAACTTATAGACATCTACAGAGCACTTCACCCAACAACAGCACGATATATATTATTTTGCAGTACACATGGAACATTCTCCATGATAGACCATATGTTAGACCATAAAGGAAGCCTTAAAAATTTATAAACATTGAAATACTGCAAAACATCTCAGCTCATAATTCTATAAAATTAGAAATCAACAATAGGAAGATTGACAGAAAAAGACCAAACAAATGGAAACTGAACAATACCATCCTTCTGAATGATTTAGTAATAGAAGAAATAAAAAATGAAATTCAAAAATTGCTTGAGTCAAATGAGACTGAAAACACCACTTACCAAAGCTAACACAGACTGATGTGGAAAAGTTGAACAGGCCCATCACAAAAGAAGAAATTGAACAACAGGTCATCAAAAAATTACCAACTAAAAAAAGTCCTGACCCAGACAGTTTCACCAGTTAATTCTACAAAACATTCAGAGAAAACTGATACTAATCCTACTCAAACTATTCCAAAACATAGAAAAGGATGAAATCCTCCCTAACTCACTTTTTGAAGCAAGCACAACCTTGATAGCAAAACCAGGCAAAGACATCACTCAAAAGGAAAACTA
>NW_006921599.1:25061177-25077075 GCF_000298275.1 Orycteropus afer afer
CAAAAATCAGTTGGATTCCTCTACACCAGCAAAGAGATTGCTGAAAAAGAAATAAGGAAATCAATACCATTTACAATAGCTATCAAAAAAAAATAAAATACTTGGGAATGAATCTATCAGGGACATAAAAAACCTGTACAAAGAAAACTACGAAAGACTGCCTTAAGAAACCATAAGAGATCTACATAAATGGAAGAATATACCATGTTTCTGGTTAGGAAGATTCAACATTGTGAAAATGTCAGTTCTGCCCAAAGCAGTCTATACATTCAATGCAATCCCAATCCAGATCCCATCAACATTCTTTAAGGACATGGAAAAACCAGTCACTAACTTTATATAGAAAGGAAAGAGACTTTGGATGAGCAAAGCATGATTGAAGAAGAACAAAGTAGAAGGTCTAACACTCCTGGATCTCAAAACCTACTCTACAGCCACAGTAGTCAAAACTGCCTAGTATGGTACTATGATAGACACATGGAATAGAATTGAGAACCCAGAAATTGATCCATCAACCTATAGTCAGCTGATCTTTGACAAAGGACCAAAATCCATTAAATGGGGAAGAGATTGTCTGTTTAACAAATGGTGCTGACAAAACTGGATATCGACTTGCAGAAAAATGAAATAAGATCTGTACCTCCTACCATACACAAAAACTTAACTCCAGATGGATCAAAGACTTGAATGTGAAACTGATAATAGTTCCTCAAGGAAAAATTAGCGGCAAATTTAGGGGACCTAATTCACGGCATAAGTAGACTATCAAGCATAACCCAAAATGCACAAACAGCAGAAGATAAGCTAGATGAATTGTTGTTGTTGTTGTTACAAGCTAGATGAATAGGACCTTATAAAAATTACATTTTTATGTGCTTCCCAACTCTTCTCCAAAATAGTCAAAAGAGAACCTACAGATTAGGAAAAAATATTTAGCAATGACAAATTTATAGAAAACTCTAACATCTCAAACAAGAAAAAGACAAATAATGTAATTAAAAATGGGCAGAAGACATGAATAGACATTTCACCAAAGACAATACTCAGGCAGACAACAAACCCATTAAGGAATTTTCATGATCATTAGCCACTAGAGAGACACAAATAAAAACAATAATGAGATACCAACTTGTCCAGCACTAGTAGCAAATTTCAACAAGATTAAAATCACAAATGCTAGTGAGCATGTGGAGAGATTGAGACTCTCATACCCTGCTGGTAGGACTTAAAAATGAAACAAACACTGTGGAAAGCAGCATGGTGAGTCCTTAAAAAGTTGGAATTGGAGGTGCCATTTGACCCAGCAAATCCATTGCTAGGTATATATCCTGAGGATGCGAGAACCTGGACAAGAACAGACATATGCACACCCATGGTCATCACAGCACTATTTTCAATAGCAAAAAGATTGAAACAACCTAGGTGCCCATCACCAGAAGCGTGAATAACCAAACTATGGTACATAAACAAAATGGAATATCATGCAATCCTAAAGTATAATGTAGAATTTGAAAAACACTGCATAATGTGGATGAACTTGGAGGACATTATGCTGAGTGAAATACATCAATCACAGAAGGACAAATATTGTATTAGGCCATTATTGTAAAAAGTCAGGGAAAGGTTTCTATAAGGAAGGAAATTTTCTTGGTTGGTTACCAGGGGTGGAAGGAGAGCAACACTTAGATAGGTAAAAACAAGTATTGATTTGGGTGAAGAGAAAGGCAACGTACCAAATGTAAGTGATCAACACTGTGGCACTGACGAAGAGGAAGACATAAAGAGGTACATGGGAGGTACAGACAACAAAGATGTACTCTTTTGTATATACAGTACTGTGCTGTCATGAAGAGAAATATTGATCAATGGCTGGATAGATGGGTGGACAGGCTGAACAATTAGGTATGTCCATTGTAGGGAGTGTGCTCGTGACCATTGTGATAGTTGGAGCTGTGTGTCAACTTGGCTGGACCACAATTCTGTGTGGTTTAAGCAGCTGTGATGTGGGTTATTCCCATGATGGGAGCAGATGTATATATTTTGAGCAGCCAATCCATTGAAAGGGAGTTTCCCTAGGGGTGTGGCCTGTTTCCAATATATTTATGGACATCCTGGGAAAAGAGACACTCTTCTGTAGATCAGGATCCTGGTGTGCTGCCTACAACTGTACATGAGTGAACAATCCACCATTCACCCTGGAGATCTTGAATTCGTCATTCATTGGAGTCAACAGCCAGTATACTGCCTGCCAACCTTGAGGTCATCAGCCCCTGCAGCTGCGTGAGTTGTGAAGAGCCTCCAGCCTGATGATTGATCCAAGAACGTGGGACTTACCAGCTTCTGTAAGTGTGTGAGACATTTTCCTAAGATAATTTCTCTTTCTCTATATGTATATATAACTTTACTGGTTTTGCTTCTCTATAGAACCCAGCTGAACACTTTGGTACTGGGAGTGGTTCTAGAGAGACAAAATCATAAGGATGGGCTTCCTAAATTGGTTCTCAACAAATCTGTTTTGGTTCTCAAATTTGATTAATCGTAAAGGCACTGGTACCCTGCCTCCATTAGTAAAGAGGGACCTGCTAATCTGTGGCGTGAGGTGGCAACATTAATATGCAAAATAGCACCACCAATAGATCAAGTACTTGTGAGAAATGAGGCTCTGGGTGATCGGATATTTGATACTTTTCTGCAATTTTGTCAGCATGAGGAGTTTAAGGAAGCTGGTTGTTTGGTCCGACTTATGCTATAGGAAGTGGTGAAAGAGCGAGATGAGTTCAGGGCTGCTGAGTCACTGCTTAAGTACCGCCTAAAAGACCTCAATGTTTCCAGTTGTGCTCTGAAGGAAAGCCTTATTTCTTCTAGTAACAGAACTGATATTGCCAAAAACCAAACCCAGAGTCTTTTTGTAATGGTGGCTGAATTACAAAGCCAATGAAATTGCCAACCCAGAATGGTGTCTGAAGTTAAAGTGAGGGCACTGAGGCAGAAGCCATGGAAGACATTGCTGAATGTTCTCAGGAACTTCCTCAGCTACCCATTGTTGCTGCTAGACCTATAACTAAAGTTAACTCTAAGCGAGCCTCAAAAGGTAAAATACAAAGTGTGACTGAGGAGGTGGTATGCTACACCCAAAAAAATCTACTTGATTTTGCTAACATGTACAGACAGAAACCTCAAGAATAGGTATGGAAATGGCTACTGAGAGTGTGGGAAAATGATGCAAGGAATGCAACATTGGGTAAGTATGAGTTTATTGATTTAAGCTCACTAAGTACAGATTCTTCATTCAATGTTTCAACTTGAGAGGTTAGGAAAGAATGTAATAGTTTATTTGGTTGGCTCACTGAAGGATGGATTATGCGGTGGCTTACCTTAAGTCAAGTTTAGGTACCAGACCTGCCTTGGTATAATATAGAAAAAGGTATCCAGAGGCTTAGGGAAATTGGCCTATTAGAATGGATATATCAGATTAGACCCCTAGAGCCAGGAATAGAGTCCAGAGAACACCCTTTCACCAGTACAGTGAGGAATAAATTTGTGAAGGGAGCCCCAGCATCCTCGAAGACTGCTGTGATTGCTATTTTATGTAAGCCAGATTTGACAGTGGGAACTGCCCTAATTGAACTAAGACACTTAACTACAATGGGGCTGATTGAACCCCATGGTAGTAGGGCCAAGTGGCAGCAGTTAATCAACAAAGGCAAAGTGGGTGTGGTTACCATAATAGAGAGCAGACTCAGAACAATAATCAGAATAGTCTGACTCGTGTGGAATTATGGAATTGGCTACTTAGTCATGGTGCTCCTAGTAGTAAAAGACCTGGCAAACCTACTAAATATTTACTTGTTCTTTATAGACAGAAGAATTCTAGGTCACATGAACAGCAGCCTAGATTGAATTGCTAGAATGCAGAGTCACGGCCTCTCAATCAATTCACAGACCTGCGTCAGTTTATAGAACCCCAACATCTTGAATGAAGGGAGGGCTGGGTCCCCTTGCGGAAGAACCCCATTACATTGCCAAAAATTTATAATGTCAATCTTTTCCCCAGCCTTCTCCAAAGTGATCTGGGGCCTTTTAGAAGAGGGATTGTTGATTGAGGAAAAGGAAATAATCAGATTTTGGGGGGACTACTGGACACTGGCTCTGAACTGACACTAATTCCAGGAGACCCAAAGTGTCATTGTGGCCACCAGTCACAGTGGGGGTATATGAAGGTAAAGCTGTTGATGGAGTCTTAGCTAAGGTGCATCTCACAGTGGGTCCAGTGGGTCCCTGAACCCATCCTGTAGTGATTTTCCCACTACCAGAATGCATAATTAGAATAAATATATTGAGCAGTTGGCTGATTTCCCACACTGGGTCCCTGAACTGTGGAGTAAGGGCTATTGTGGTAGGAAAAGCCAAGTGGAAGTCATTAGAACTGAACTGTCTCTACCTACAAAAATAGTAAACCAAAAGCAATACCATATCCCTGGAGGGGTTGCAGAGATTACTGTCACCATCAAGAACTTGAAGGATGTACCACCACATCCCCATTTAATTCACCTATTTGGCCTGTGCAAAACAGATGGGTCTTGGAGAATGACAGTAGAGAATGACAGTAGATTATCGTAAACTCAATCAGGTGGTGACTCCAATTGCAGCTGCTGTTCCTGATGTAGTTTCATTGCTTGAGCAAATTCGTACGTCTCCTGGTACTCAGTATGCAGCTATTGATCTGGCCAATGCCTTTTTCTCAATACCAATTTTAAAGGACCATCAGAAGCAGTTTGCCTTCAGCTGGCAAGGCCAACTATAAACTTTCACAGTGCTTCCTCAGAGGTATATCAACTCCCCAGCACTATGTCATAATTTAGTCCATAGAGATCTTGGTCACCTTTCCCTTCTAAAAGACATCACACTGGTCCATTATATTGATGACATTATGCTAATTGGGCCTAGGAAGGAAGGAATATTGATGACTCTAGACTTATTGGTGAGATATATGCATGCTTGTTGTTGTTGTTGTTACGTGCCGTCGAGTCGGCCCCGACTCATAGCGACCCCTCCTTGGGTTTCCGAGGCAGTATCACTACGGAAGTAGGATTGCCCAACCTTCCTTCCGAGGAGTGGCTGGTGGGTTTGAACCGCCAGCCTTCTGGTTAGCAGTCAAGTGCTTTAGCCACTATGCTACCTAGAGGTTGGGAAATTAACCCAACAAAAATTCAGGCACCTTCCACCTCAGTGAAATTTCTAGGGGTCCAATGGCATGGGGCATGTCGAGATATTCCTACTAAAGTGAAGGATAAGTTATTGTATCTGGCTTCCCCAACAACTAAAAAGGAGGCACAATGTCTGGTGGGCCTCTTTGGATTTTGGAGGCAACATATCCCTCATCTGGGTGTGTTGCTTCAGCCTATTTATCAAGTGACTCAGAAAGCTATTATGTTTGAGTGGAACCCAGAACAACAGAAGGCTCTGCAAGAGGTTCAGGCTGTCATGCAGGCTGCTCTGCCACTTGGGCCACATGATCCAGCTGATCCAGTGGTGTCTGAAGTGTCTGTAGTAGATAGAGATGCTCTTTGGAGTTTTTGGCAGGTCCCTATTGTTGAATCACAATACAGACCCTTGGAATTTTGGAACAAAGTCCTGCCATACTCTGAAGATAACTACTCTCCTTTTGAGAAACAGTTTTTGGCTTGTTACTGGGCTTTAGTAGAGACTAAACGCCTAACCATAGGCCAGCAAGTCACTATGAGGCCTGAGCTGCCCATCATTAACTGGGTGTTGTCTGACCAACAGAGTCATAAAGTTGGACTTGCACAGTAGCACTCTATCATTAAATGGAAGTGGTATATCAAAGATTGGGCTCGAGCAGGACCTGAAAGCACAAGTGAGTTGCATGAGGAAGTGGCCCAAATGCCTATGGACTCCACTCCAGACATTACATTCCCTCTCCCAGTCTGCACCTATGGACTCATGGAGAGTTCCTTATGATCATTTGACTGAGAAAGAGAAAACTCATGCCTGGTTTATAGATAGTTCTGTGCAATATGCAGGCACCACTAGAAGTGGACAGAAGCAGCACCACAGCCCCTTTCTGGGACTTCCTTGAAGGACAGTGGTAAAGAGAAATCCTCCCAGTTGGCAGAAATTCGAGCCGTGCTTATGGCTGTTCACTTTGCATGGAACAAGAAATGGTCAGATGTGCGATTGTACATGGATTCCTGGGCTGAGGCTAATGGCTTGGCCAGATGGTCTGGGACTTGGAAGGAGCATGATTGGAAAATTGGTGACAAGGATGTATGGGGAAGAGGTATGTGGATAGATCTCTCTGAATGGGCCAAAGGAGTAAAGATATTTGTGTCTCATGTGAATGTCGACCAAAAGGTGACCTCGGCAGAGGAGAACTTTAATACTCAGATGGATAGGATGACACATTCAGTGGAAACCAGCCATCCTTTATCCTCAGCTACTCCTGTCATTGCTCAATGGGCTTGTGAACAAAGTGGTCATGATGTCAGGGATGGAGGTTATGCATGAGCTCAGCAACATGGACTTCCACTTACCAAGGCTGCTTTAGCTACCACCACTGCTGAGTGACAAATCTGGCAGTTCTCCATCATCCAGAAGCAGCTGGCTTGATAGAATGATGGAATGGCCTACTGAAAACACAATTACATAACTAGCTAGGTGGCAATACCTGGAAGGGTTGAGGCAATGTTCTCCAAGAGGCTGTATATACTCTAAAGCAGCGTCCAAAACATGGTGCTGTTTCTCCAATTGCCAGGATTCATGGGTCCAGGAACCAAGGGGTGGAAACGGGTGTGGTACCACTCACTATTACCCCGAGTGACCCACTCAAAAATTTTTTGCTTCCTTTCCCTGCTCTGTTGGTCTGGAGATCTTAGTCCCAAAAGGAGTAATGCTCCCAACTGGAGGCACAATACTGATTGCATTGAACTGGAAGTTAAGATTTTGGCTTTCCCATGCCTCTGGATCAACAGACAAAGAAGGATGTTACTGTACTATCAGGTGTGTTAGATCCTGATTACCAAGGGGAAATTGGATTGACATTACATAATAGAGGTAAAGAAGAATATGTCTGGAAAACAGGAGATTCTTTAGGATGTCTCTTAGTACTAACTACCATGTCCTATGATTAAAGTCAATGGAAAATTACAGCAACCCAATTCTGAGATGATTACTAATGGCCCAGATCCTTCAGTAGTGAAGGTTTCAGTCACCCCAGCAGGCAAAGAACCATGACCAGCTGAGGTGCTTGTTGAGGGCAAGGGAAATATGGAATAGCTGGTGGAAGAAGGTAGTTCTCAATATCAGCTATGACCACATGACCAGTTGTAGAAATAAGGACTATGATTGTTATATTTCTTCATTGTATATGTACATCATATATTTTTATTTCCTTCTGTTATGAACTGTGAGATGTAAATAAGGTTAGTGTGTTTTGGTTGTACACACGTTAGCATATCATGTTAGGCACAAATATGACTTATAATTGTCCTTATTTAGAGACTGTGTGTGGTTAAGAAGAAGTGTTCAACTGCCAAGCTGACAAGGGGTGGACTATAATAGTTGGAGCTGTGTGTCAAGTTGGCTGGACCACAATTCTGTATGGTTTAAACAGTTGTGATATAGGTTATTCCCATGATGGGATCAGATGTATGTTTTGAGCAGCCAATCCATTGAAAGGGAGTTTCTCTAGGAGTGTGGCCTGCTTCCAAAATATTCATGGACATCCTGGGAAAAGAGACACTCTTCTGTGGATCAGGATCCTGGTGTGCTGCCTACAACTGTCAGTGAGCGAACAATCCACCATGCAGCCTGGAGAGCTTGGATTTGTCATTCATTGGAGTCAACAGCCGGTATGGCAGAGGTCAACTGTCTGCCAATCTTGAGCTCGTCAGCCCCTGCATCTGCGTGAGTTGTGAAGACCCTCCAGCTTGATGTTTGATCCACAAACTTGGGACTAACCAGCTTCTATAAGTGTGTGAGCCATTTTCCTAAGATAAATTTCTCTTCCTCTATATGTATATATCAGGTTTACTGGTTTTTCTTCTCTAGAGAACCTGGCCTAACACAACCATGTACAAGGTTGGCAGACAATATTTCTACAAGTGTATTTGTAAAGGGACAAGTTTACTGTCACTTCTTGGCCACAGCCAGCTACCTAGAGCGAGCAAGTAGTTGGACCTCTGGGCTCGGGACCATGGTTACAGGGAACATCAAGCTCAATTGCCATAATATACTACACAAAAACGTTGTTCCACATCCTACTTTGATGACTAGTGACTGGGATCTTAAAAGCCTGCTAGTGGCCATCTAGATGCAATGATGGGTCTCTCCTTGTTGAGAGCAAAGAAGAATGAAGAAAACCAAAGACATATTGAAACAATTAGTCCAAGAGACTGGTATACCATGCAATCCTCATCCTATATGACTATGAGACCAGAAGAACTAGATACTGCCTGGCTACCACTGTCAACCACTAGGAGTGGGATCTATGTAGGAGTTCCTAGATAAAGTGGGAGAACCATGTGAAACAAAACTCAAAATCATAAAAAAAAAGGACCAGTTTTGCTGATCTGATAGAGTCTGGTGGAACCCCTGAGACTATGGCCTCTAGCTGCCCTTCAACCCATTCCTATGGCTGCCAGCCAAACAAAAGACAGACATATGAGTTACATTAGGTAGATACACTCCTTGGAGATATCAATCGTGGGAGAACAGAAGGTCTGTGTATGCACAGGGAGGTGGCTCGGGGGTCAGGAGTGCAATGGGGGGAAAGACATAGAGAATAGGTAACTATGGGGAGGAAGAGGGAACGGAGCTGTTGCATTGTGGGAAATTGCAGTCAATGCCATGAGACAAAGTGTATGTGAGCTGCTGTATGGAAAGTGAATTTGCTTTGTAAACTTTCACCCAAATCACAATAAATATAAAAATAAAAAATTATATATAAAAAAAGTACTACCCATGTACCCAGAAAAACATGAGGATTATTTACCTTGGGAAAAAAATTAAGCAAAACCAAAATAAATTTGCAGACTCCATTCTGGGGTTGTATATTCATTTCCACAAAGGAGGTGTGCAGAGTGTCAAATAGTCATGATCCCCTTCCTCAAAGATGATTACCCTGCAAGAAAGTTGGGGCAATGTCAACACTACTAGCTCATTAAACAAGGTTTTTACTCTCAATCTAATTCATCACACTAAAATAGGAAGAAAAAAAATAAAGAATGTGTGTGTGAGTGTGGTAGGTATGCATTGGAATTAATATATGGAATTAATATATGTGTGTGTGGTTTGTGTCTGGTGTGTGTGTGTGTGCATGTGTGTGGTAGGTATGCATTGTGTGTGGTGTTTCTGTCTGGTACATGAGTGCAGGATAAGCATGTGTGGTGTTTGTGGTATGTGAGTGTGGTGTGAGTATGTGAGTGTGGTGTGTGAGTTTGTGTGTATGGTGTATGTGTTTATAGTGTCTGGTATATTAATATGTGATGTGAGTATGTGTGTGTGGTATATGAGTGTGTGGTGATTGTATGTGGTGTGCGAGTGAGTGCGAGCAATGTTTGGGGTGTATGTGAGTATGTGTGTGTCTGTGCACGCACATTTTTGCATGCACATTACCCACCCTCTCATTGAGTAATAGCATCCACATCAAAGATTAACTTTGTTATACAGATTTTATAACGCAGCAATTTCACATTTTCTTTGAGTCAGGCTAAATACAGGGAAGATTACGGAGGAGGGAAGTGAAATTAGAAGGGAGGTTTGGTGGTTTAGAGAGCCATAATCTTTATATTTTCATGTTTTTTGGGCCAGAGATTTAAGTGCAACTTCAAGTTTAACTTTAGAGTGGTGCAAGTTACCTAGAAGTTTGATATATTAAATGATTAAACAGGGAAAAATTATGTTATTGCCTAAACTAATTGATTATCTTGTAAGAGGCAAGGAGAAACCTAATTTAGAGGCTGGAAGCTTGTCCTCTTAAACTAATTAAACAAATTTAATTCTTAGAGGTAAAAAAGGTTCTGAAGCAAAGCAGAAGTGTGGGGTAATGGAAAAGGAGCACCAGAGGCATCTCTGGGTTCAAACCCCAACTTTTCACCTTCACCAGATGTCTTAGACATTGAATTTCTCCATAGAAAAAATTGAGAAGATAGGGATACCTATCAGCTGTCATAAGGCTGGTGCAATATTTAAAAGAGACAATGCTTACAAAACCATTTTCCAGGTACATGTCACATAAAAACACTCAATTAAATGGTAATTGTTGAGACAGGGTCTAGAGAAAGGAGGTGTGCTCTAATTTCCTAGAGCTGCTGTAACGAAGTATCAACAATTTGATGGATTTAAACCACAGAAATGTCTTAAAAGCTTGCCAGTGGCCATCTATATGTAACAATTGGTCTCTCCTCATCTGGAACAAAGAAGAATGGAGAAAAACAAAGAAAGACACAAACAATTAGTCCAAGAGACTAGTGGATCACATGAACTTCAGCCTGCATAACCATGAGACCAGAAGAACTAGATGGTGCCCAGCTACCACTTCAACTACTCAGAAAGGGGTCAGTTTTGTCCTGGACAGAGTAGGACAAAAGTGTGGAACAAAACTCAAAATTATGAAGAAAAGACCAGGCTTACTGGTCTCACAGAGACTGGTGAAACCCCCAAGACTATGGTCTCTAGTCACACTTTGGGCCTCGAATTGACTCACATCCATGGTTTCCAGCCAAACAATAGAAAGGCATATAAGATGAACATTTAGATAGACTTCTTAGAAGAATCAATTATAGGAGATCAGAAGGGCAATATTTATACAGGGAGATAGCTCAGAGGGCAGAATGCATATGGCAAAAAAAAAAAAGACATAGAGAAAAGGTAACCACAAGTAGGAAGTGGAAAAGAGCTGTTACATTATGGGATTGTACTCAATGTCATGAAACAAAATGTGTCTGAACTGTTGTATGGAAAATGAAGTCACTCTGTAAACTTTCACCCAAATCACAATTAAAAAAAAAAAAAATACAGAGAAATGTATTATCTTATAGTTATGGAGACTAGAAGTCCAAAATCAAAGTGTCAGTAGGGACATACTCTAGGGTAAGAATCATTCCTTCCATCTTTGAGCTTCTTTTGGTTGTAGGCATTCCTTGGCTCGTGGCAGCATCACTCCAGTCTCTGCCTTGATCTTTACATGGCTGTCTTTCCTATGTGTCTGCTTCTGTGTCTCTTCTCTTTTTATAAGAACACTTATTGGATTAGGGTCCATCCTACTTTGATATGGCCTCTTGTTAACTAATTGTATCTTCAAAGATACAATTTCCAAATCAAGTTACATTGAAAGGTACTGGAGTTAGAGATTCTACATGTATTTCTGGCAGACACAATTCAACCCATATCAAGGGAAGAGAAAGGTACAGACAAAAGAAAAAAAAAGGAAAGAAACTGTAAATTAAAATCTCCCCATTTATAACAGCATGGAACTTCAACCATGCCCATCTCCAACATGAATGGTAGCCTAGTTCCTTTAGTTTTAAAATTAACAGGTTCAGATTCTATGTAATGCAGTGGAAAGCCAAAAAAAAGGAGCCCTGACCACAGAAACATATTTTTTCCTTCAAGTAGGGAATGAGGGGTTGGTATTGATAAATGCAAAACTTTTTTAGAGTTGGCTTTAAGGCTTAGCTGTGCAATTAGCCTTATTTGGTAATAGGTCAAATAAAAAATAATAGCAAAGATCACTACAGGATAAGGGTAACAGTTCCATTTTTCAGTCTATGAAAGGAAGTATGAAAGGCATCTAAATTATTACGTTGTTGCAATTTAAGTTAATAATCCAGGACTCAAATTATCAAACTAAGATT
Source organism: Orycteropus afer afer (assembly GCF_000298275.1). Classification (NCBI taxonomy): domain Eukaryota; kingdom Metazoa; phylum Chordata; class Mammalia; order Tubulidentata; family Orycteropodidae; genus Orycteropus; species Orycteropus afer. The sequence continues at coordinate 25,073,054 of NW_006921599.1, forward strand.
TGAATTACATCACTGCACATCTCAAGAAAGAGATTTGCATTTCAGAAAGGAATACATACATAGCACATTGCCTTAGAAAGCTTTATACATTCTCATATACCTCCTATTCACTTTATGAAGGAGCCCTTGTGGTGCAATGTTTAAGTGCTCATCTGTTAACCAAAGGTTGGAGATTCAAACCCATCAGTGGCTCCACAGAAGAAAAGAGTGCTCCATAAAGATTACAGCCAAGGAAACTCTATGGAGCAGTTCTACTCTATCACATGGGGTTGCTATGAGTCAAAAATTGACTCAACAATATTTAGCAACAATTCATTTTTCATAACCATAAATTACAAAAAAGTTGCCAGCTTGTCCTTTGCAAAACTTTTGGAAAAGTTTCCCTGGCACATTGTGTCCTATCTTGAGGTTTGCAAAAGGAAAAGCAGAGTTTGAGAAAGCCATGTCAGGGAAATGTTGCTCCACCAGCAAGCCAAAGTTCAGACTGTAACGTCAGCAGCAGTTTGCTTGTCACGGGTGGCATGCTCCCCTGGTTCATCTCTCAAGCAGGGAGGAAATCAATCCGTTAGCAACCTTCAAATGGAAAAGTCAGGGCAGATTTTTAAAAACGCAATGGGTTTTACTTTTTTTTTTTTTTTTCTGATTGATCAGCAAACAGCTTTGTAATTGTTCTGTTGACAGCATAAGTTTTTTGAATGTTAACTCTGTTCTTTTTCTTTCTTCCTCTCCCTGATCTTAAATTATATAGAAAAACTGAGAAACTGATCATATACTTCGCCCTCAGAAATCTCACTCGCAATGACTACCGAGATGTTGATTTTAATGAGTTTAAAGTTCAAAAACAACCAAACTGATTTTGCATACAAAAAAAAAACAACCAATAACCCATAATTGTCTGCATAGAAATAATTTTACAGCTAATCTCTTGATTTGATTAAAGATCCAAGACCCTTGCTGGAATGTCTTTAGAAAATACAGCCGTAATTTCATTACAACACTTTGTGGACATTAGAGAGAAAATATCTTAGTATTCTGAGATCCTCCTCTCAGAATTTGAGTAACTAAGTGTTCTGGTTACCTAGTGCCGCTCTGACAGAAATATACCACAAATGGGATGGCCTTAACAAACAGGAGTTTATTTTCTTACACTTTGGAGGCTTTAAGTCCAAGTTGAAAGTGCCAGGCTCTAGGGGCTGGGTGAAAGCCCCTCAACCTTGGGGTCCAGCTCTGCCTCCTGTTCCTGGTGCACTGGAGCTAGAGGCGTTTCTTCACTTAGACAGCTGTTGGCTGCTGAGGCTGCCAAGCCCGAGGTTGACAAGTAAAAAGGCACAGTCCCAATGTTACCAAACCACACGGCAAGCCATTAATTTAAGTCTGTTTTAAGTCCCAAGGTCGGCAGAGCATGGCAGGCTGCTGAGCAATGGCATGGCTACATGTAGAGTTCAAGCGTGTTGTAAGCTAGGGACCATTCCCAAAGCTGCTTCTTATATACGGGAAGCAGCCCACAGACCCAAAGGCAGCTACTCAGCTGCTTGTGATAGATCCCACCATGGAGCTGATGGCCAATCTCATCATGGGGAACAACTACCATCAGCTGCCCAGCCACTCAACCAGGCCCAGCCAAGTTGACATACAAATTTAACTAAGCTTTCAACTTTAATCCTGACATTTTGTGGATAATAAAATGATTGTTGCTTATCATTTCATTATTAGAGGAAGTCTGCTTTCGGCTTTCATGTATTTGTGTGTGTGTGTGTGTGTGTGTGTGTTGCTACCTGTTTATTTGTTCTTTACTATGCAATTAACCTGACTTTGCTGACCAGCTTGGCAATGTTACGATAGTGCTTTGGTTTTCTGACCTGAATTATGAAAGCAATACATTCTTATTGTAAGGAGAAAAATCTAACCATAGTGAATAGTCAGGTTCCAGTTAGCAAAATTTGTTGTTGTTGTTGAACTAGATCACCTTTTAACCACTCTACCACTAGCACCATCACCACTTACATGGACTATTCCTGAAATAGCCTCCTACCTGGTTGCCCTGCCTCCTCTCATTCATTCAACTTTCTTCTCTGCACACAGCAACCAGAGTGATGTTGTTTAACTATAAGTCAGATCATGCCATTTTCTTGCCAAAAACCTCCCAATGCATTAAATACCATTGCATTTAAATGGGATCTAAAGTCCTTCCTAAGGGGTTGCTATGAGTCAGAATCAAACCCAAGGCAGTGCTGCTTCTAAAGAAAGACTTGATAATCTACTTCTAAAAAATCAGCCATTGAAAATCCTATGGACCACAGTTCTACTCTGATACTCATGGGGTCATCATGGGTCAGAATAACTCCAGGGCAACTGGAGGCAGTAGATATGCAAATGACTTTTCATAACAATATTGTTCAATGATATTACTTTTAGGATATTTGGGTGTGTGTTTTTGTGTATTTGAAAGCGAGAACAGCCAGACTTCATTTCACCTCCTTTGGACATGTTTTAAGAAGGGACCATCTCTGGAGAAGGATATCATGCTTGGGAAAGTGGAGCGTCAATGAAAAAGGGAAAGGCCCTCAACAAGATGGATTGACACAGTGGCTGCAACGATGGGCTCAGGTATAGCAGGGATCATGGAGCTGACACAAGACTGGGCCGTGTTTTGTTCAGCTGTACATAGGGTTACTATGAGTAGGGGACAACTGGACAGCACCTAACAACAACACTTGTCTTTATTTTTCTTTCTCCCCCCTCCTCATCCCAAACACTTTCTTTACCTAGATGTCCAGAAGTTCCCTTTGGCCATTTCAGACTAGGCCTTCTACCCATGTCCAGATCCAAACTTTTACCTCCCAGCTGCCTTTAGTCCTGTTCCATCTCCTTTTGATATTAAAGTTCATTAACAGTTACTATCTTTTCTCCTTCTACCTGTTATACTTAGACCTCACTTTTTCTTTAGGGGAAAAAAAAAGACATTTTCACTTGAATCACTACTCCTACCTGCTATTTTATGACTTTTCTTCCTTCCTATGACTATAAGAACTCTAAAACATTTAGTCTAGATTTTTGATCTCCACTTTCTCACAATGAATTTGCTCTCTCACTCTCCCCGAAATCTGACTTCTGCCCTTATGATTCTTACAAAACTGTTTTCCAAGCTCACCAATTACTTTCTAATTGCTAAACCCTTTTCCTGTATGACTTCCTGAGTCTCTGATGAGCACTTAGCAGCATTTACTTTGGAAATCCTCCTCATGGCATTGCACTAAGAACTGTCGTGGTAGAACAAGCCTTAGCCCTACCCCACCTCTTTGCAATGAATATAAATTATCTCCAGGTTATTTCTCTTCTTTCCTGAAAAAACAGTAAAATTTAGCTGATAAGTATAACAAAATCATTTGCCAATAATTTCATGGAGTTTAGAAATAGTTCCATTTTGTGGTGTGTCCCCGAAGAAAAGTATCAGGCACTTCTATTAGGCATCAATTTCCTATTTCTAATTAAATAAACTTTTTTTAAAAAAAATTTTATTTACTTTTTTTTTTTTTGTTAGTGAAGACTAAGGAACTCTGATTGTGTTGTGGTCAAGTATTTGGCTGTTGACTAAAAGGTCAGTGGTTTAAACCAACCAACTGTTCTGTGGAAGAAAGATGAGGCAGTCTGCTTCTGTAAAGATTTACAACCTTGGAAACCCAATGGGATCACTCTGAGTAGGCATCAACTTGATGGCAGTGAGTTTGTTTCTTGTTGGTGGTGAAGACTACTCTAATTGACCCCCCCAGTTCATGTCTGCAGGGTTCTTGGAGTTTCTCTGCCCTCATTGCATAAACACTGATGTCTAATAATAACCCTACCCTGTATCCCAGACACCTGGGGCCTGCTTTCTGCTCTATTCCTGTTGGCCCCCAATTGCGGTGGAACTGGATTTTAATGCCCTTCTGGCTTTTTCTTTTTCTTTTTTTTTTTTTTTATTAGGATTTGGGTGAAGATTTACAGAGTAAATTCACTTTTCATACAGCAGTTCACATATACTT
>NW_006921599.1:25083685-25104869 GCF_000298275.1 Orycteropus afer afer
GCAAATTCTTCTGCTAGTTGGGGTTTAGTCCAAATCTGCATCCTTTCCTTCAAGGCTCAGGGGTCCAAGATTATCTTCTGTGTCTGTATTTATTGGTTTCCCTTTTCTTTGTTGAAGAGGGTCTGTGCAATCCTTCTGCCTAGTCCGCCATCTTGCCCCGCCTCCTCCCTTCTGGCTTTTTCATTTCAAGTAGATTGCATTGTAAGACACCATCTGCAAGCTGTATCCACTAAATATTTTCTCCAGATTGGACCCCTTTGATTCTTGGATGCTTATGCATATTTGAAGGCCGACTGCTCTATATGCTTTTTATGTCCATGGAATTATCTATCTTATTCATAGTTCTATCCCTTTTACACAGCTAGTATCAGGCCTTTAGTAGATGCTAAAGAGATTTTAAAGAAGAAAGAGATTTAAATGAATTAATCAACTAAGGTGAATCTGCCACAGTGTTTTTTTTAAAACACTGCCATTGAGTTGATTCTGACGCACACTGAACCCCGTCGGGTTTCCAAGACTGTAAATGTGTATATAAGCAGACTGCCTCGTCTTTCTCCACAGAGCAGCTGGTGGGTTCGACAACTCATGTTTTGGTTAATAGCCCAGTGCCTTAACTACAGCACCACCAGAACGCCTTAGATTTAAATGAATTAATCAACTAAAGTGAATCTGCCATATTTCTGTTTAAATGTTGTTTCTCTTTGTTAGTCCCTTCTTAAAACCTCCCTCCTAGTTTCACTAAATTTCTACTACTTTCTGGCTCGCTTCCTTTCCTTTGTTTCATTTGACTCTTGCTGTGTTGATATTAGCAAAGTCAGCTGAACTATGTGAAGTCCTCTCACCTTTTTTAGGTGCTACTTCTCTATCAATAAGATTGAAAACAATTATAAAGAGTGGCACATATTGCTACTAGGAATGCCAGGAAAGGAGTTTTCGTGCATTATTGATGGAAATGTACAGTGTAACAGCTATGGAAAATAATCAGAAGGCATCAATTAAAATTAAAATACATATACCCTTCAACTAGCATTTCCATTGTAGGAATCTTTGCCATGGAAATAAAGTGACAATGCCCATGATGTATATATAAAAAGATATTTATTCCAGGATTGTTTGTAATAGTATAGATAATTGGAATCATTATGTAAATCAAAAGATAAATGATAGTACATTCATATCCAGATACAATCATAAATCCATGTTATACGAGATTACTTGAAGAAATTTTGGGAAGTGAAAAGCAAGATATAGAAAAGTTTGCCTATGGTGCTATAATTTCTATAAAAGAAAACAATGAGCAACACTTCCATATGCATACACATATTGTGTATAGGATTATGAGTTCAGAAAAAATACAAAAAACACATATCTGTGTTGTTATTTGGTTAGGCCCAACTCAGGACAACTCCATGCATAAAAAATGAAACACAGCCCAGTGCTGCACCATCTCTAGGAGCTGTTGCAGTCTAGACCATTGTGATCCTTAGGGTTTTCATTGGCTGATTTTCAGAAGTAGATTGCCAAGTCTTTCTTCCTAGTCCACCTTAGTCTGTGCAGTGCAGTGAATTAGTTACTCTCACCCTTCTAGACATAGTCCTCCATTTTGTGATGTACTGAAAATACTAGTCTCTATGTCTGTGGTATGTTCCCATTTTTGGGTGAGTTGTCTGTTATGTTAGTGAAGCAGGATTAGGGTGGGATGTATCTTGAGTGCTGCCTTACTACAGAATGCGACTCATGTCACCACCCTTAGTTTCCTAGATGGTATATATATGAATCTCTGGCAAAGTTCACCCTCTTGCCCTGGATCCTCCTTCTGGTTTGTCTTCATCTCACCCCTGGTTCTTGGGGCCTGAGATAGCAGATAGTCATCTGATCTGCCGATTTTGGCTTATCAGTCCCTGAAACTATGTGAGTGAAGACAATCCTCCAGATCAATGCCTGAGCTAAGAATTTGGGACTTGCCAGACTCCACAACTGCATGAGCCATTTCCTTGGCAGTTCATGAGTTCTGTGAGATGTTGCAGTGAAATATGGAACCCTAACATGGGAGGAAGATTACTGAGGGGAGCAAGAGGAGTTGACGTTAGAGAAGATAGAGTGGTACAGCACTTTGAACAATTTGGACATCTGGGACATCTTTAACCTCATAGGGACTAGCCTTATGCTGATCCTTACAAAAGAAATTATTCAAACTGTCTGGAAGCTCTGATGAATTTTTTGGAACCTTATAGTAACATGCAAGCCTCCACTAACACGAGTGATGGCTCTGCATGAGTTGGCTGGGAATCTAACCCGGGTATTTCCCATGGAAGGCAGCTTCTACAACTAATATATCTTTGTGCCTCTCTAGCACATACTAAACATGAACAATGAAGCATAAATTTTCTAGGGTATTAATAGGATTGGTGACAGTGACATTAATGTGGGTAGGGAAAGAAAAAAAAAGTTGTTTACATTCATCTATTTCCATTAAAATAATAGAAAACACATATTATAAAGCTACAGTAATCAAAACAGCCTGGTATAGCAATAGATACATAGAACGACAGAATAGAATTTAGAGTCCAGGAATAAACTCATACATCTATGATCGAATGATTTTTGACAAGGATTCTTAGTCCATTTCATGAGGAAAGAAGAGTCTCTTCAACAAATGGTGCTGGGAACATTAGATTTTCAGAAAAATGAAACAGGCTCCATACCTCATACTATACAAAAAAATAAATTCAAAATGGATTAAAGATTTAATAAGCAAACTAAAACCATAAAAATGTCTTAGAAGAAAATGCAGGAATAACACTGTCAGGCCTAGCATTTAATGACCTAATACAATAAAAAACATGCAGACCACAAAAAATCAAAGTAAATAAATAGGACCTCATAGAATTGAACACTTCTGCTCATCAAAAGATTTTACCAAAAATGTGAAAAGAAAAGCAACAAACTAGGAGAATATCGTCAGAAGCCATATACATAATAAGAATCTAATAACGAAAATATATATAAAACCTCAACAACTTAAAAGCAAAAAAGACAAATAATCCAATCATAAAATTGGAAAAGGACTTAAATAGAGATTTCACCAAGTAGCAAATCAAATGGTCACCAGACACATGAAAAGATGCTCAGTTTCATTAGCCATCAGAATGATGTAAATAAAAACCACAACGAGATACAATTTCTCTCCCACTAGGATAGGTAAGTTGAAAAGAGAAATAAATAAATAAATAAATAAATAAGCAAATGTTGGTGAGGATGTAGGGAAATTGGACTATTACCCAAGAATGTAAAATGGTATGATCATTGTGGGAAACGTGTGGCAGTTCCTTAAAAAACTAAAAATAGAACTATAAACATGATTCACTAATTCTGCTCCTAAATATGTATCCAAAGGGATGAACCAGAGACTCAGAGACTTGTACATTAGTGTCCATTGCAATATTATTCACAATAGCAAAAAAGGTAGAAACAACCATAAATGCCATCAACAGATGAATCGATAAACAAAATGTGGTACATAAATACAATGGAATACTACTCCGTCAGTAGGAAAAATGAAGTCGTGATGTTGTTGTTATGTGTTGTCCAGTCAGTTTCAACTCATCTCGACCCTATGCACAACAGAACAAAACACTGCCCAGACTTGTGTCATCCTCACAGTCTTCGCTATGTTTGAACCCATTGTTGCAGCTACTGTATCAACTTACCTCAGTGAGGGTCTTCCCTTGTATGCGCTTCGATATGGATGGAGTTTGAAGACGTTACGCTGAGTGAAGTAAGTCAATCACAAAGGGACAAATATTGCTTGACCTCACTAATATAAAAAGAGAAGAAAAGGCAAATGCATATGGACTAAAGTGTATTAGTCACTACCAGGGGTAGGCAAGAAGGGGAAGGGGATTTATTGCTTATGGAGAACTGAGTTTCAGTTTACAATGATGGAAAAAATTGTACTGACTACGGGCAGGTTTGCATAGCTGGTTATTGTAAGTGCTGTTACTAAGTTGTATACCTATCAAATGTTGAATTGGCAAAAGTTGTATGATAGACATATTTACAACAACAAAGTGTTGCTGCTAAGGCTACTTATGTACAACCAAATAGCTCATGGTATGGGGTTCCTTGGTTTGGAGGTTTAGGGTCATGGTTTCATGAGACATGCCAGTTAAATGGCCTAATAAAGTGTTTAGTGCTTCTGTTCTATCTCCTAATTCATTGTGTAATATCTAGGGACTTAAAAGCTTGCAAGCAGCCATCCAAGTAATAATTGCTCTCTACTGGCCTGAAGCAAAAAGGAAGAAAGGGAGTCAGGAATAGGAGGATCTGGACTGTGTGGCAAATTACCTCCACGAACAACTGTCTCCTTGGCCATGGAAATAAAACTGAATGGTGCCCAGCTGTCTTTACTGAACATTTGATTCAAGATTCCATAGAAGAACTCTGATCAAAAGAGAGAAAATGCAGAACAGAAGTTAAAATTCTCATAGACTCCAGACTTTCCGGAGCCATGGAAATTGAATGAACCCCTGAAACTATAGCCTGAGATAATATTTAAATCTTAAACCAAAAATAGCTGAAGTCTTCTTAAAACCAGACAACAGTTTACCTTAACTAGTAGAAAATATCTGCCTTGAGCATTATGCTCCTTTAAGATCTACATAGGATCTAATACTATGAAAGAACATAAGGAGGCCTGTTGGTAAAATGGTTGGGTCTCTGGTGCTGGTCGAGGAGTCAGAGGTTTGAGCCTTCCCCCAAGGTCCTTTGGGGAAAGACCTGGCAATCTGTTTCTGTAAGGATTACAGCCTAGGAAACACTCTGGGGCAGTTCTGCCTTGTCCTATAAGGTCACTATGAGTTGCAATTGACTCAATGGCACACAATAACTTGATACAATATATCCATTAGCTGCAGGCAACCACAGTGATGTCACAGTTAAGGATAGTGCAGAAATCATGGAAGACTTCACAGAGAAAAAGACAAATTATGCTGGGTCTTAAAAGAAGAATTGGGGTTTCCAGATGAACAGGGCCTAATGGAGCAGAGGATGAAAGACATTCCAGGTAGAAGAACTGACAAAAAGAAAAAAAAAAAAAAAAAGAACTGCCTCTTTCTATAGGATCAAATTGACAATAGTAAGTTGAAAGATTAATAAAGACCTTAGGGAGCAATGAGTTTATGTTAATGCAAGGAATAACTCAGAAAAGAAGGATGAGAATAATTGTACAACTTGAGGAATGTGATCAGTATCACTGAACTGTGAATGTAGAAACTGTTGAATTGGTGTATGTTTGCTGTGTATATTCTCAACAAAAACAAAACAATGAAATAAATAAAAGTAAAAAAAAAATAGAAAACAGTTGTTACAATTTAGTGCTTGACTGCTAGATGAAAGGTTAGTGGTTCAAACCAGAAGCACGTGGAAAGATTGTCATAGAAATCTACTTCTTAAAGGTCACACAGCCTTGAAAACCCCATGGAGTTGTACTACTCCATACATATGGATCACCATAAGTCAGAATTGACTAGATAGCACCTAACAACAACAGTGCTTACTATATTAAATTATTTAATCTTCTGCCAACTCTTTGGGGTAGATAATATTATACTCCACATTTTTAAAGATGAGGAAACTAAGGCACAAAGAAATTAAATAACTAGCTAAAGTCATACAGCCAGAAAATGGTAGTTTGAATTTGAATCTAGTCCTCTACAGAGACCAAACTCTTAACCATATTCCATGCTGCCTCTTTGAGTATGTGCAATATGACAAAAAAGGTTATTAAAGATGCACACAGCACAAAACAGTAATTACCAAGAATTATTGCCTTTAAAAAAAAAAATATCTCATTCTTTCTTTTTTGTGATTTGGGTGAAATTTAGAGTAAACTCATATTCCATTCAACAATTCATACACATTTTGTTTTGTGACATTCATTGCAATCCCCACAATGTAACAGCACTCTTCCCACTTCCTCCCTGTGTTTATCATTTCCTTTGGTCCTCCTTTCTTTTCCCTTCCTGCCTTCTTTATCCCTGGGCAATTGTTACCCATTTGATCTCTTATGGTTGATTATACTAATGAGTGCATACCTTCCTGGTATTATTTTTCACCTTACAGCTCTGGTGGCACAGTGCCTAAGGCATTTGACTGCCAACCAGAAGGCTGGCGGTTCAAACCCACCAGCCACTCCTCGGAATGAAGATGGGGCAATCTACTTCCGTAGTGATACTGCCTTGGAAACCCAAGGAGCGGTTGCTATGAGTCAGATCCAGCTCAACAGCAGAGTTTGGTTTGATTTTTTGATATGCCTGTTGTATGACTGGAAGTTGAGCCAGAGGGTGAGTTCAGTTCACAGCTTGAAAGGTTACAACGGCCATAGTTTTGGAGATTTCACCAGTCTCTGTCAGACTGGTAAGCCTGGTCTTTTTTACAATTTTGGGTTTTGTTCTACATTTTTCTTCCACTCCATATGGGACTTCCTATTTGTACATTTTAGTAAGCCAGATTCATCTTTCCATTTAGTTTGGACAAATTGGATTTTTTTTATTTTTTAACTATATTTAATACATGGTAATACTACTTTTCTACCAGTGAATGCTGTTCTGAAAGGATTAACTCCTCCAGGAATCCATCAGTTCAAAACACAAAAGACCTCTCACCCCCACACCATTCACACAAACAGTTCAGCTGGCTTCATTCCATCAAGACCAAGCTTTTACCAAGGAAAGGAGGGAAGCCACATCTGAACAAGAGTCTGCCACACCCAGTACAGACCATGCTGAAACCTGCCCTGCAGGCTAGGACCAATCCCCACTGTCTGCTTGCTGTGTGTTAAAGGAGGCGGGAACCAGGATCAGAAAGCGCGAGCAGAGGCAAGAGGGAATAGGGAGGAGGAGGGAGACAGGAGCACAAAGACCAGCCAACAGTTACAGAGGCTGACAGCCACTGAGGATCAGGTAGAAAACTGTGGGTCAGGACTTAGAGGGAGGCTGAAGTCTGGGCAAGGGTGAGACAGAGGATATGATATAAACTATGGGGACAATGGTAGGAAATACCCCACCATTGATACTAAGATCAGGTGGAGCTGAGGGCTGCTGGCAGAGTGCCCTCTTTCAGCCCTCCCTAAGGCAGGCCAGGAGACATTCTCATCTCCGTTTTACAGACAGCAAACTGAGGACCCAAGAGAAGGGTCTGTACAAGGTCACTTATACTTAGTGAGTAAGAGGAACAGGGGTTCAAGTTCAGCCTGACCCTGGGCCATCACTTCCTCCTATGCAACAAGAGGCATTCTTAAGACCCACGCCTGAACCTGCAGGACAGGTCATGGCAATGGGGACATGGTGATCCTCCCCTTGCTGGGGCTGAGATGTGGATGTAGGATGGTTTCTCAACTGACCACTGGGCCTTCTGGAGCCAAGTGAAGCAAGATAAGCCTGCTGGGTGTGCCTGGAGCATACGTCCTGAACAGTAAGGGCCAGGCAGGGCTACCATTGGAGTTTTCTTCCTGGGCTTTGCCTGGATAACCAGGAACTCTAGGGTCTTGCAGGTGTGGAACCTGTGGAGCAGGCTGCCCCAGGGAGGTCTACTGTCAGAAGGGCTGGGCTGCATGCAGGATATCAGGATCCCAAAGTCTCTGGTATGGGTTCCTGAGGGAATCACTGGGGTAGGGGGGATCACAGCCCTAGAGCACCTGGTGGCTCTGTCCCAGGTGCCTGCAGGGCCCAGATCCCATGGCTCCTGGCATCTCTGAGATCCCAGACCTTGTCCTGAGCTCTGATGGAGGTGCAGGGGGAAATTCCTAGGCCAGTAAGGAGATAGGAATCAATCAGTTCCACCTGATTTAATCTTCCTCAGTGCTCCAGCTTCAGGAGGAGGGCTGGAAGGGTCCTCTGGCTGAATCCAACTTTCCATAGCTCTGCCAGCTCCACTCTTCTTCTGTGCAAACTCACTGGCTCCCACAGCAACCCTACAACTGCTACAATCTCTATAATGCAGAGGAGGAAGCCAAGGCTGAGAGAGTTTAAGAACTTGCCCAGGGTCACCCAGTGTTCTGTGGCGTATGAGTCAGAACTGAGGGGCTCTGTTCCTCTGGGGATGCATCTCATCTCCCTGCTCCCTGCTCTGTGCACCTCCACATGCATAAACACACTCTAACTGAGGACAGGCAGTGAACCTGATTTCCCAGGAACAGACTTGGAGGATCAGAAAGTTTGCTGACCGAACTCCATCAACAAGACATATGGGAACTTGTTTCTGCAGACCTGGACAGAGCAGGGCAGAAGACTCAGGCCGTTTAAAATCCCACCCTGCCTCTTCTCCCTCTTGCTAGTCTCCACCCCAAAATACCAAAAAACCAAACTCACTGCCCTCAAGTAGGTCCCACCTTATAGTGACCCTCCTTAAGGTCTTCTGAGGCAGTATCTTTATGGAAGTAGATTGCCCAGTCTTCTTTCTGAGGAGTGGCTAGTGGTTTTGAACCACCAGCCTTCTGGTTAGCAGTCAAATGCCTTAGGCACTACGCCAAATGAAATTGTATCCTTACCTCCTTGCCTTGCTTGGAAAGATGGGAAATTCCCCTTTTCTGTGGAGAAGGGGAGGGGCACGAGGTGGGGAGGCAACGAAAACAGACCCAAATACTACAAATGTTATTTCTCATGGCTTTTCTCTTAGGTGGCTGAAATACACACAAAACATGCTCAACATGTATATGCAACACACATGGGTACACAGAGCAGTTACTTCTTTGTTTTGTGCTAAATTTATATGTAACAATACATTTGCTATTTCAACATTCTTCACATGCACAATTCACTGACATTAATTATGTTGATGATGTTGTTCAACCATTATCTGTTTCCAAATTTTCCATCACACTTAATAGCAGGGTTTGTAAGCACTGAGTCTCATTGCTCGCCCTGGTAACCACTAACAAAATTGGGTCTCTACTCACTTGCCTATTCTAGACATTTTTTATTAATGAGACCATGTAGCAGTTTCTTCTTGACCTAAAGAAATGACTAATTCTGTTCACTTCATGAAACATATTTTCATGTAAACTCAAAACTCTGGCATTCTAATTTCCAAATTAGTCTTTGGTGAGTTTCTTTGGCCAGAATTTGTCCTCCAAAGTTTAATCACCTCTGAGTAAACTGAGGAAATAGAGATTCAGGATTAGTAGAGAAAAAGAAACCACATTCTGTGTCATCTCCCAGGCCTTGCCCTGGCGTCCAGCCTTCCTCCCACAGTTTGACATCTGTAAGCTGTAATGCCTGTCAGCAAAAGGCCAGCGACCACGGAACTGTCTGTCTTTAAAGACACAGCTTGATCTTGACATGCATCAAAATGTATATGCTGGCTTTAGAAGAGTGATGCCTCAGGTGATTCTAAATGATGGAATGGAAGAGGGACAAAGTGAAAGATCCCCTCATTCTTAAATAGATTGAGTATGCATTTGAATGCCTAGAGGGGAACTCTGACTGACATAGAAGATATAGATTAGGACAGAGGTTAAAGGTGGAGAGAGAGGTTTCAGAGTTGTCAATGTAGTCATTGTCACTAAAGCATTCAGCCAAAAGAGGCCACTAAGGGATGTGGAGAAAGGAAAGGAAGCTAGTGGGTCAAGGACAGAATTATGAGAGAGGAAGGAAGATTTTGTAAGAGAAAGAAAGACAAATAAAAACAAATGGCATCTATAATGAATGCTATTACTAAATAAGAATGAGTGGGGTTTCCAGGTAATTGGAAGAATGGGTGGGTTGGCATTAGGTAAAAATCCATGGCTGTTAATTGATACCACCCCAAAGATAATGATAATGGGGTAGAGAAGTGGATGGTAATACAAAATAAGGTCAGTCTTGGTTAGAATACTGTATGCTCCTTATAGATGATCAGGGATACTGTGTTATTTTTCAGAGAAAATATTTAACTATTGAGTTTATGAGTAGAGGAATGCATGAGCACAAAACAGGAGTTATTCATATATAACCAATAGTCTGCCTTCAAAAATAAAGTAAACTGCCATTAGTAAAACACAGAGCAGCAGAGAGGTGACCGTATATCTGTAACCCAGAAGTCAATACACCAAAAAACTCTTCAAATCACAGACATTGACTACAGCCTGACCCTGGTCCATCCGTCATGACTTCTTTCTGCAAACTAGGTTTGTCCTGCAACTGGAAATAGCACACCAGAAATTCTGTTTTGAAGTCCACAGAACAAAAATATATGAAAAGTACAGAATTAAAGAAGAGAAAGATTTAATATATTTTTAAAAAGAACTATCATAGATGTAAGATGTTAAAAAAAGAAAAACCTTCAGATTTATAACGGGAAGAGCATCCATTAGCTTTTTATGAAAGAACAGAGTAGTAAAAGTGTCTTAGTTTCCTAGTGCTGCAATAACACAAAAACCAAAAGTTAGTGGATTTAAATAAACAGAGATTTATTTTCTCACAGCTCTGAAGGCTAAAAGTACGAATTCAGGGCATCGGCTCTAAGGGAAGGCTCTTTGTCAATACTAGGGGAAAATCCTTAGTTTTCCAGCTTCTATATTGGATTCTTTGGTGATCCTCGCATAGCATCTCTCTCTCCCCCACCCCCATTTGTTCTGACTTCTGTGTTTAATCTGCTTTTTTATATCTCATAAGTGATTAGCTTTAGGGAACACAAACCTAAAGCCAAACTCACTGCCATCGAGTCAATACCAACTCATAGCGACCCCCACTGGGTTTCCAACACTGTAAATACTTATGAAAGCAGACTGCCCAATCTTTCTTCCATGGAGCATATTGTGGGTTCGAACCACTAACCTTCTGGTTAGCAGCCAAATGCCTTAACTACTAACATGCTACACTGAAAAAGGAGACCTGGTGGCACAATGATTAAGCCAAAAAATTGGCAGTTGAACCCACCCACAGGCTCCATGGGAAAAAGACATGGCAATCTGCTTTCATAAACATTACAACCTAGAAAGCCCTACCGGGGCAGTTCTACTTTGATATGAGTCACAATCAATTTGACAGCACCTAACAATTATACTGACACAGCCTCATTAACATAACAAAGAAACCCTATTTCCAAATAGGATTATATCCACAGGCATAAGGATTAGGATTCCAACACATATTTTGGGATAGCACAATTTAATCCAAGACCAAATGGTGTAGAAAATAGAAAAGAAGAACAAGTTTTGACCATTCACAACTACACATTACGTTACCATTACACACTGCACTCCAGTAGCAGTGGGTAGAGAGCCCTGGTGGAGCAATGGTTAAGTGCTCTGCTGCTAACCAAAAGGTCAGCTATTCAAAACCAGCCAGACACTCTGAGGGAGAAAAGACCTGGCATTACACTTCCAGAAAGTTTACAGTCCAGAAAACCCTGTGGGGAAGTTCTCCTCTGTCACAGTGGGTCACCAAGAGTTGGAACAACAACAACAACAACAAGATGGGATGATGAGTCATCTGAGGGACGACCATAGCGCAGAACAAATAAAGGAGACAAAAAACATGGCATTGCCTCCATATTACATGAGATTTCCTCTTCTGATCTGTTGTCTTTCCCCCATAGTTTTTCTGGTTTGTGTTTTGTTGGTTTTTATCTTCATTACCTTTCTTATTTACTTTTGGATTAACTTCTTATTTTGCTCAACTATCCACCCCCTCCAGCCCCACATATTGCCACTAACATCCCCCAAACTACCTGATATTGTTCAAAATTTAGACAAAGAATTTCAGGGAGAAATAAGCAAGTAACAAGGACTAAATCTGTTAATCCCTATTTCAGGACTTATATGTTAGCATACATAATATATTACGCAAAAACATTGTTTTATATCCTGCTTTGGCGAGTAGCGACTGGTATCTTAAAAGCTTGCAAGCAGTCATCTAGATGCAACGATTAATTTCTCCTCGTCTAGAGCAAAGAATATTGAAGAAGACCAAAGATGCATGAAAAAATTAGTCCAAGAGACTGGTACATCATGTGATCCTCAGCCTATATGACTATGAGACCAGAACAACTAGATGGTGCCTGGCTATCACTGTCAACAACTCAGAGGGGGATCTATGTGGCAGATCCTGGATAGAGTGGGAGAACAATGAGGAACAAAACTCAAAATCATGAAAAAAAAGGGGGGGAGGTATCAGGTTTGCTAGTCTGATAGAGCCTGGTGGAACCCCTGAGACTATGGCCTCTAGCTGCCCTTCAGATTTGGAATTGAACCCACTCCTGTGGCTGCCAGGCAAACAAAAGACAGGAATATGAGCTGAACATTCCCATTACGTAGACACACTCCTTGGAGAGATCAATCATGGGAGAATAGAAGATTTGTGTATACACAGGGAGACAGCTTGGCGGGCAGGAGTGCATGGGACGAAGCACACAGGGAAGAGGTAACTATGGGGAGGAACTGGTAAGAGAGCTGTTGCATTGAGGGATGGCAGTCAACATGAGACAAAGTGTATGTGAACAGCAGTGTGTGGAAAATGTGTGTGGAAAATGAATTTGCTCTGTAAACTTTCACCCAAATCACAGAAAAAATTAAAAAAAAAAAAAAGTAATATGTTAGCGTACAAACAAACAATAGAAATCACTGTTAAAAGTATTTACTGGAGAAAGCCTGGAAAAAATAACAGCTGTGCTCATACACATCCAGAGCAAACTACTGTGAGAAAACCACAGTAAATATCAATGGAATAAAAGGATAATCAGAAAAATAAATCACCAGTGGCCAATTACTGTATTCCAACGATATAGCATCTGTTATAGACTGAACTGTGTCCTTCAAAAGTACGTGTTATAAATCCTAACCTCAATACCTGTGGTTATAATCCCATTTGGGAAGGAGTTGTCTTTGTTGTGTTAATGAGACAGAACCAGTGTAGGATGTGTCTTGAGTCAATCTCTTTTAAGATATTCAAGAGATTAATCTCTAGCTAATAAGCAGAGATGGAGAAAGAGAGATGCCAAGCCACATGATGATCGCCCAAGAACATAAGCTAAACGAGATAATAACCTTCCTCCAGAGCCGATAGAGAGAGAAAGCCTTTCCTTAGAACCAGCATCCTGAATTTGGATGTCTAGCCTCCTAAACTGTGAGAAAATGAATTTCTGTTTGTTAAAGCATCCACTGTGATGTTTCTGTTATAGCAGTACTAGATAACTAAGATAGCATCTATCTTAAGTTGGGTTCCTTGGGAAATAGACTCAGATAGAAATTTGCGTGCAATAGTTTTATTAGGGCATATGTCTGGAATAATACCTATAAGGGAGTGAGAGAAGAAGGATTAGGCAGAAAAAAAACAAACAATTTTAATATAGTTGAGACAGATACCTACCTCACTTGATCCCACAGGAAGTGTTAAACCTGAAACAGCCTTTTGGAGATGGCCCAAATTGCGGGCATTGGGACTTTGAACCTCTCTTTTGAGTAGTCATTGGACACAAAGTGCTCCTGAACAATGGATAGATAGCATCCTTCTTTGAACCTAAGGCAATTCCTGGGAGGAATTCACATGTGAAAAGTCAGCAAATAATACTCCAAGCAACTGAGGAAAAGAGTATCTGAGACCTAAAGAGGAATCCCAGGTGGCAGAGAGCAATGTCCACTTAGTCCACCCCTGTGTCCATTGGATCCTCTTGCTTTGTGTCATTTCAGTGCATCTTGAAATTGCACCTCTGGGATTCACATTAGTCTCTTTTCCTGGAGATTCTTAATAAGAAACCAAACCAAACCCACTGCCATCGAGAAGAGTCCGACACATAGCGACCCCCATTGGTTTTCCGAGGTGGTAAATCTTTATGGAAGTAGATTGCCCATCTTGCTTCCATACAGTGGCTGGTGGGTTTGAATCACCAACCTTCAGGTTAGCAGTCAGATGTCTTAGGCACTTTGCTACCAGCACTCCCTTCTGTCATCAAATTGGATCTGACTCGTAGAGATCCCTCTTTGGGTTTCCGAGGTGGTACCTTTATGGAAGTAGATTGCCCCATCTTCCTACTGAGGAGTGGTTGGTGGGTTTGAACCACCAGCCTTCTGGTTAGCAGTCAAATGCCTTAAACACGATGCCACTAGAGCTCCTTAATGAGAAGGAGCTCAGTAAAATGAAATAAATTTCCTGTTGCTGCTGCTGATCTCAGGAGCACAACTCATATGCATCATCTCCTTCTTCTATTACCTATCCTAGATTCTCTTCACCCTTGAATCATGGTAGTAATATCTTTGCTCTTCTAAAGTGACTTCCCTCCTGAGATGTTCCAGAGTGTCATCCTTGGGAGGGTCTGAGACCCTCAGCACCATGTCCTTCTCAGTGTGACTGCTAGGCTGTCCATTCAAACAAAGTTTGTCAGGAAAATATCCTGAAATACTCCCATATATTATGTTGATAGCAAACTTCCTACTTCTTTCCTCTCTTGTTTAGCAAGAGACTTTTCCTGATAATCAGGGTCAAGTACCCCTAGCAGGGTGGTAACTTATTCTCTTGACTGCTTGCCTCTTAGCACAAACTTCCTAACTGATAGCAGGCAGCCTAGCTTGGAGTTTAATGGAACTGTTGCTAGAATTTCTCTCTCTGGGAGCTAGCTGAAGGATCTCTGATGGTGTAGTGCCTAAGGCTTTTGACTGCTAACCCAAAGGTTGGTAGTTCAAACCCACCAGCCACTTTGCAGAAAGAAGGCTAGATAATCTTTTTCTGTAAAGATTTACTGCCTTGGAATCCCAATGGGGCTCACTATGAGTTGGAATCAACTCAATGACAGTGAATTTGGTTTTTGGTGGGAGCCAGGCACAAAGCATACTTGTAGAGATGGGGAGAACAAATCACCCAAATGGCTCACTGAGATATATGGTAAAGGATACCACTTCTACTTTCAACTCTTAGTTTCTGAACTCATAGATTCTGCCTACTGGGGACACAGCACAATATAATGGTTGTTGATGTAGGTTGTATACTGTGTCCAGATGGCATCCCATTTTTGCAGGGCATCATCTCCCCTCAATTGTACATTCAAATGGTGGCTATCTCACTGCATTAGGCAAGTGGCTTCTCATGTGGCATGGAAGAGACTCAGTGTACCTCGTGGCCATGTGCCAATTATTCCACTATCTTTTCTGTAAAATGTGTCTGTAGGTCCAATGCAATGCAATCTTCTGTGGGATCCCATGTTGGTGAAAGAAATGTTTAGTATTCCCTAGAACAGTGGTGTTGCCTAGGACCTTACAAATAGTAAATATAAACCTATATTTAGAATACTTGTCAGTCATTGTCTTCACTTCATAGTGATATTCATCTAGAAAATATTCTATATTTAGACAGCTGTAAAAGGCCAATATTGTGGCAGCCTATGGTTGTTTTCCAAGATTCCAATTTTTTTGGATTTTTTAAAGGTCAGACTGGTAAATTAAATGTGTTACAATGGTAACAAATATCCTTTATTCCTGCAGGTTTGAAGATTTCAATAATATCTGTCCATTCCCCTAATATGATATTGTTTTTTATTCACTATTTTGGCTTAGATTAATAAGGGAGGGGACAATTTGAAGGGTATTCCCACTGTATGGGGTTAAATCCAAAACCAAACCAAACCCAATGCCATTGAGTCAATTCCAACTCATAGCAACCTCCATTGGGTATCCAAGGCTGTAAATCTTTACAGAAGTACATTACCTCATTTCCTCCTGCAGAGCAGCTGCTTGGTTTGAACTGCTGACCTTCTGGTTAGCAGTTAAATGCCTTGCCCACTGTCACCAAAGGTCCCTATTAGGTTAAATAAAACCCAAAAAGCCATAGAGTCAATTCTGGTTCATTAGGAACCAACATTGGGTTTCCAAGGTTGTAAATCTTTATGGAAGTAGATTGATTACCCCATCTTCCTTCCATGAAGTGGCTTGTAGGTTTAAACCACCAACTTTCTGGTTAGCAGTCAAATACCTTAGGCACTGTTACACCACAGCTCCTTCTGGGTTAAATAGTGCCTCCCAAAAGTCATGTCTACCCAGAACCTCCAAATGTGACCTTATTTGGAAATAGCATATTTGCAGATATAATGAGTTAAAATGAGGTTACACTAGATCAAGGTGGGCCCTAAATCCAATAATTGGTGTCCCTATAAGAAGATCATATAGGGACACGGAGACATAGATATATGGTATAAACACCATGTGAAGATAAAAGCAGAGATTGGAGTCATGTATCTACAAGCCAAGGAACATCAAAGACTGCCAACAAGCACCAGAAGCTAGGAGAAGGTACAGGAAGATTCTTCCCTGGAGCCTTTAGAAGAAGTATAACCCTGATGATACCTTGATTTAAGACTTGTAACCTCCAGAACTGTGAAAGAACACATTTATTTTGTGTTACACCACCCAGTTTGTGGTATTTTATTACAACAGCCCTAGGAAAGAAATACAACCATGATCAGAGCTATTACCCTATGGATCAAGAAATCAAGCTGGAGGAGTTCCAGTAAAATAGCAGAATAGGCAGACAGACTACACAGACACTCTTCAACAGAGAAGAGGAACCAATTGACACAGATACAGAAAATAATCCTGGAGCCCTGAGCTTTGAAAAGAAGGATAAAATAATGAACTAAACTCCAACTAGTAGAAGAACCTTCATGAAAATGGTGGAAAAGAAGACAGGCAGAGATGTGGACTGTCAGCGATCCTAACAGCATGGACAGTTTGGATATTTCCAAGAGGTGCTAGGACTTAAAAATCAACCTAAAAATCAACCCTGCTCACCAAGGACTGCACAGAGACTACAATGCTGGCTGATAGGTAAAAAGGGAAACAGCAGACAGGGAGACAAGCTGAGCTGTGGACTTTTGGTCGTCTGGAGGATGCAGCCATTTTGAATGTTTACAAGCAGTTTGACCATTTTGGATATTTAAAGCAACAGCAGTCTCTCAGATTCTTAAGAATAAGCTCCACTTATCAGAGACACCATGGACAAATTGGAGATTGAAGATTGGAAAGGTACTGTATTCCCCTTATTACTCTTATGCCCCACACTCTCTTGGTGAATGGAGGTGTGGCCATCCCTCACTCTCACTCATCTTCTGGACCAGCAGAAATTTCATCCCAGTCTGTGAGCTCTAACAAAACCTGGGTGTCCTGCCCCACCCACACAGATTTTTTTCTTCATTTGTTTTAAAATTATTTGTTTTTTTCTCTCTTGTCTTCTTCCTTTTTACTTTTAGTCTTTCTTCTTCCCTTCTCAAGTTCTGGCTTTTTTGAAACTTTTAGCTTTTTCTCTGTTCCCTTTCCCTCACTCTCATTTTTTTTTTCTTCTTAGTGGTTCTCCCCTTTCCTTGTTTTTCCTTTTGCATTTTTCCCATTTTTTTTTTTCTTCATTTTTATCTTACTCTAATTTTTTCTCTAATTCCCTGCCCCCCCCCCAGATATTGTGGGGTTTTTTCCCTTTTTTCTATCAAAATTTCTTATTTATTTTTAAAGTATTTCTTTAAATATTTCTCTCATTAATTCCTTTTCCTCCTCCCCCCCCCACCCCTTTTGGGAGATTGTTCCTGTATGTTTATGTGGTGTGTGTTTTTTGTTCTCCTGCTTTCACTTTCTGGGTGGTTTTCAATTTTTGGTTTTGTGTAACTGAGTGGGAGACAACAACCCTGTCCATACAACCCAACCACATCCACACCTCCTGCAGCCCTACTTATTGAGTGGGGGCCACCACTTTCTTCTGCACCAACTGGCCAATGATACATGACTGCCAATAAAAGCCTGACTCACCCTTAACTGCTCTTCATAAACAGTTAACAGAGATCTGTGCAGCCACTCACATTCTTGATCACTTCCAGCAGGAGACAGGTGATAAGTGCATAAGTGCACCCAACTAGCAAATAGAGGAGCAAAGTACCTTGCTTACTCAGGTACATCCAAACAAAACAAAGAAAACAAAACAAATTAAAATCTAGGGTGAATCACTCCAACATATAATCACCAATTAAATATAAATACAACAAAGTCACAACATCTCAGAAAAAAAAAAGACCATCACAGTCCACACAAAAAAGCAAGATAAAGCAGTAGAAATAAAAGGACAGGATATAGACACAGAACACATTCCTCAGGAAGAAGCAGCATTGGAACTCCCAAAGAAGGAATTCAAAAGAATTATACTGAGTTACCTTCAATAGATTGAGACACAGATCAAGGAAAACACTGACAAAATTAAGGAAAGCATAGACAAAACCAGAGAACAATTTCAGAAGAAAATACAACAAAAAAAGGACAAAATAAATGAAAAATTAGAAATGATACAAAATCTACAGATAGAAATTCAGAAGATTAACATTAAAATATTCAGAAATAGATAACAAAATTCAGAAACAGATAAAAGATTGAAATGGCAAAGGAGTAGAAATGAATCAATGGAAGACAGAATTAATGAGATTGAAGACAAATACCTGAATACTTCTTGGGAAAGGGATCAATCAGAAAAAAGATCAAAACAAAATGAAGAAAGTCTAAGATTCATGTGGGAAACCATCAAATGGAATAAACTACATGTAATCAGAATTCCAAAACAGGAAGAGAAAAATAAAACCACTGAGAAAATTGTAGAAGATTTCTTGGAAGAGAATTTCCTTGATATGATGAAAGATGAGAATATATCCATTCAAGAAGTCCAGTGAACCCTAAACAGGATAGACCCCAAAAGAAAATCACCAAAACATATCATCATCAAATTCACCAAAACCAAACACAAAGAAAGAATCCTGAAGTCAGCATAGGGAAAAAAAAAAAAAAAAAACAGTTACCAACAAAGGGCAACCAGTAAGGCTAAGCTCTGATTTCTTGGCAGAAACCATGCAGGCGAGAAGACAATGGGATGATACATATAAAACCCTGAAGGAGAAAGACTTCCAACCAAGAATTATATACCCAGCATAATTGTCCCTGAAATATGATGGTGAAATTAATAGATTTCCAGATAAGCAGAAATTAAGAGAATTTGTTAAAACCACACCAAGTTTTCAAGAGATACTAAAGGGAGTCCTTTGGACAGAGAACCAATAATAACAAAGAACAACCAACTATTGACACACATGATGTCATAAACCAGAAACCAACCCAGTTTTGCAAGTATCCAGAGTAAAATAAGCTCACAGGAATGTAAACAGGGAACCAGAGACATCGATTGGCAAATGAGGAACAACTACAAAGCAAAAAGAGGAAAAAGTAGTGTAGTTACAGAACTTCTAAATGGTGTGGTGAGGAAGTCAAAAGAGTTGCAAGAAAAAATGAACTGTTCTAAACTTGGGGAGAAAATTATTAATCACAGGGTAACCTCAAAGAAAAATGATAAACCTTAACATCACAATGAAAAAGAGGACAAGCACAAATATTAGTAAATACTAAAAAAAACTGCAATGAAGGAAATGGTAACATGATTCAAAAACAAAAAGACCTCAGCACAGAAAATTATATGGAGCAAAAAGAAATCAACAATACCATGGATAAACACATAACAAAATGAGAGCAACAACTTCATACTTGTCAATAATTACACCGTAGACATACCATCTCAGAAACCTAAGGAGGGGTCTCTGCAAGTCAAAATCGACTCAACAGCAGTGAGCTTGGAGCTTGAACTGTAAATAGATTAAATACATCACTCAAGAGACAGAGAGTTGCAGATTGGATAAGAAAACAAAACCCATCAATATGTCTACAAGAGGCACACTTAAGAGACAAAGACAAAAATAGACCAAATATCAAAGGCTGGAAAAAGATATCACTGAGCAAATGGCAATCAAAAAGAGCAGAAGTGACAATATTAATTTCTGATAAAATTGACTTTAAGACAAAAACCACCATGAGAGACAAGGAACATTACATAGTGATTAAAGGGCCAACTGAACATGAAGAAATAACCATAGTAAATATCTATGTACCCAATGAAAAAGCCCCAAAATACATAAATGAGACATTAAAAGAATTAAGAAGACAAATAGATGACTCCACAGCCATAGTGGGATACTTTCATATACCACTTTCAATGAAATATAGAACAATTGGAAAGAAATTCACAAAGATGCAGAAGAATTAAACAATACAATTCACCAACCTGACCTTATAGACATCTATAGAGCACTTCACTCAACAATAGCACAATACACATTCTTTTCCAGTGCACACAGAACATTTCCGTGACAGGCCATATGTTAAGCCATAAAGAAAGCCTTAATAAATTTTAAAACATTGAAATACTGCAAAATATTTTCTCAGATCACAATGCTAGAAAATTAGAAATCAACAATAAGAAGACCAACAGAAAAAAGCAAACACATGGAAACTGACCAACACCCTCCTTAAAAACAAATGGGTAATAGAAGAAATTAAAAAGTGAAAGTTAAAAGTTCTTGAACCAAATGAGAATGAAAACACAACATACCAAAATCTTTGGGACACAGTAAAAGCACTGATCAGAGACCAATTTATAGCAATAAATACACACATAAAAAAAGGAGAAAGAGACCAAACAAACATCTTAAACTAATATCTCCAAGAATTAGCAAAAGAGCAGCAAAAAAAGACTACAATCACCAGAAGAAAAGAAATAATAAAGATTCAAGAAGAAAGAAATGAAACCAAAAATAGAAAGATAGTAGAAAAAATCAACAAAACTAGAAGTTGGCTTTTGGAAAGATTAATAAAATTGACAAACCACTGGCAAATTTAACAAAGGAAAAGAGGGAGAGAATAGAAATAAAACAAATAGGAAACAAATTAAGAAATATCACAACAGAACCAATTGAAATAAAAAGAATAATATCAAGATATTATGAAGAACTATACTCCACAAATTTGAAAATCTAGAAGAAATGGACAGATTTCTAAAAACACACTACTTACCTAAACTAACACAGACTGAGGTGGAAGACCCATAACAAAAGAAGAAATTGAACAGGTCATGAAAAAATTACCAACAACAAAAAAAAGCCGTGGCCCAGATGGTTTCACAGGATAATTCCACTGAATGTTCAGAGAAGAACTGACTCCAATCCTACTCCAACTACCCCAGAACGTAGAAAAGGATGGAATCCTCCCAAATTCATTTATGAAGCAAGCAAGCCTAATCTTAATACCAACACAAAGCAAAGATATTACTATAAAGGAAAGCTACAGACTAATATCCCTTATGAATATAGA
>NW_006921599.1:25105006-25150637 GCF_000298275.1 Orycteropus afer afer
AGAAAAACAGTCATCCACCACATAAAGGAAAAAAAGGAAAAGAGCCACATGATCATATCAATCTATACAGAAAAGGCATTTGATAAAATCCAACACCCATTCCTGGTCAAAACTCTCAGCAAAATAGAAATAGAAGGGACCTTCCTCAACTGAATAAAGGGTAGAGATGCAAAACTAACAGCAACATTATTCTCAAGGGAGAGAGACTGAAACCATTCCCCTTGCAAACAGGAACCAGACAAGGATGTCCTCTATCACCACTTCTATTCAACATTGTATTGGGAGTCCTAGCTAGGGAGATAAGGCAAGAAAGAGAAATAAAGGCATCCAAATTGGTAAGGAAGAAGTCAAACTATCCCTATTTGCTTTTGAGATGATTCTGTACATAGAAAAACCAAGAAACTTAGTAAAAAAAAAACTACTGTAACTAATTGAGAGATTTAGCTTTAGCATAGTGGCAGGATACAAAATCAACATCCAAAAATCAACTGGCTTTCTCTACATCAGCAAAGAAATAAGAAAATCAATACCATTTACAGTAACTACCAAAACAATAAAATATTTGGGAATAAATCTTACCAGGGACACAGAAGACTCATACAAAGAAAACTGTAAAAGACTACTTAAGAAACCATAAGAGATCTACATAAATGGAAGAACATACCATGCTCATGGACAGAAAGATTGAACATTGTGAAAATTTCAATTCTACCCAAATCAATTCATGCATTCAATGCAATCGCAATCCAGAGTCCATCAACATTCTTTAAGGATATGAAAAAAATAATCACTAATTTTATATGGAAAGGAAAGCAATATTGAAGAGGAAGAGCAAAATGGGAGGTCTCACACCCCCGGGTCTCACAACCTATTATACACCCACAATAGTTAAAACTGCCTGGTATGGGTATAATGACAGACACATAGACCAATGGAATAGAATTGTCAGCTGATCTTTGACAAAAAGCTAAAATTCATTAAATGGGGAAGAGATTGTCTGTTTAACAAATGATGTTAGAAAAACTGGGATCTCTGGTAGCATAGTGTCTAAGGCACTTGACTGCTAACCAGAAGGCTGGCAGTTCAAACCCACCAGCCACTCCTCGGAAGGAAGATGGGGCAATCTACTTCCATAGTGATACTGCCTCAGAAACCCAAGGAGGGGTCGCTATGAGTCGGGGCCGACTCGATGGCACATAACAACAACATTAGAAAAACTGGATATTCATTTGCAGAAAAACGAAACTAGATCTGTACCTCACACCATACACAGAAACTAATTCTAGATGGACTAAAAACTTAAATGTGAAACCTAGAATTATAAAGTTCCTCAGGGAAAAACTAGGAGCAAATTTCAGGGCCCCTGTATAGGCATAAATAAACCATCGAGCATAAGCCAAAATGCACAAACAGCAGAAGAGAAACTAGATGAATGGGACCTTCTACAAATTAAATTTTTATGTCCTTCCAAAGACTTCTCCAAAAGAGTCAAAAGAAAACCTACAGATGATTGGGAAAAAATATTTGGCAATGACATATCTGACAAAGGACTTATCTCAAAAATTTATAGAAAACTCTAACACATCAACAACAAAAAGACAAAAAAATCCAATTAAAAAAATGGGCAGAAAACATGAATAGGCACTGTACCAAAGTGTTTAGGTGTTTAGGTGGCCAAACAAACACATGAAGGAATGTTCATGATCATTAACCATTAAACTCAAAGTAACTCACTACTGTCAACTCAGATCTGACTCAGCAACCCCTCCTTGGGTTTCTGTGGTGGTATCACTACAGAAGTATATTGCCCAATCTTCCTTCCAAGGAGTTACTGGTGGGTTTGAACCACCAGTCTTCTGGTTAGCAGTCAAATGCCGTAGGCACTATGCCACCAGAGCTCCTCATTAACCATTAGAGAGATGCAAGTCAAAACAATGAAATAACATCTAGCCCCAGCACTAATAGCTTCAACAAGACAGAAAATAACAAATGCTGGCAAGGATGTGGAGGGATTGGGACTCTCATACACTGCTGGTGGTACTGTCAAATGATACAACCACTGTGGAAAGCAGTATGGAAATTCCTTAAAAAGTTGGAATTAAAACTACCATTTGACCCAGCCCTTCCATTACTAGGTATATATCCTAAAGAAGTGAGAGCCAGGACAAAAACAGATATATGCACACCCGTGTTCATCACAGCACTATTCACAATAGCAAAGAGATGGGAAAACCCTAAGTGCCCATCAACAGAAGAATGGATAACCAAGTTATGGTACATACACACAATAGAATTCTAAGCAACCCTAACCATAATGTAGAATCTGCAAAACACCACATAATGGGGATGAATTTGGAGGACATTATGCTGAGTGAAATAAGTCAGTCACAGAAGGACAAATATTATATGAGTCCACTATTGTAAAAAGTCAAGGAAAGGTTTATATATGGAAGGAAATTTTCTTTGTTAGTTACAGGGGTGGGTGGGGAGGGGAAGGAACACTGCTACATAGATAGAGACAAGTACTGATTTGAGTGAAGGGAAGGGCAATACACCAAATGTGAGTGATCGACATGGTGGCACTGAGGAAAAGGAAGCATAGAGAGGTACATGGAAGGTACTGACAACTGAGGTGAACCCTTTTGCATATACAGTACTGCATTGTCAGTGATGGCAAACATTGATCTACAGGTGGACAGATGGGCAGACAGGCTCAATGGTCAGGTATGTCTAGGCAGGGGACAGTGTGCCCATGACCATGTATAAGGTTGGCAGGTGATGTTTCTACATGTGTAACTGTATGTTCTGTAAGAATGTCCAGGTATATAGTAGAGCTGACAAGGGATAAGTTTGTAGTCACTTCTTGGCCCTAGCCAGCTACCTGCAGGGAGTGAGTAGTTGGACCTGTGGGGTCAGGACCATGGTTGCAAGAGACACCAAGCTCAATTGGCATAACTTACTACACAAAAAAAAATTGTTCCACATCCTACTTTGGTGAGCAGTGACTGGGATCTTAAAAGCTTGCAAGCAGCCATCTAGATGCATCGATGGGTCTCTTCTCATCCAGAACAAAGAAGAATGAAGAAAACCAAAGACACATGGAAACAATTAGTCCAAGCGACTGGTATGCCATGTGATCCTCAGACTATAAGACCATGAGACCAGAACTAGATGGTGCCCCACCACCACTGTCAACCACTCAGAGGGGGATCTATATAGGACATCCTGGACAGAGTGGGAAAACAATGTGGACCAAAACTCAAAATCATTAAAAAAATAAAATAAAAAGAGAGAGAGAGAGCAATCAGATTTGCTGGTCTGATAGAGCCTGATGGAATCTCTGAGTCTCTGGCCTCTAGCCACCCTTCAGGTCTGGAATTGAACTCACTCTTGTAGTTTCTAGCTAATTAAAAGATAGGCATATGAGCTACACATTTACTTTGGGTAGATACACTCCTTGGACAGATCAATCATGGGAGAATAGAAGGGCAGTGTATGCACAGAGAGACAGGTCAGGGGGCAGGAGCACATGGAGGGAAGGACACATGGAAGAGGTAACTATGGGGAGGAAGTGGGAAGAGAGCTGTTACATTGTAGGAAATTGCAGTCAATATCATGAGACAAAATGTGTATGAACTGCTGTGTGGAAAATGAAGTTGCTCTGTAAACTTTCACCCAAATCACAATAAAAATTAAAAAAAAAAATTAAAAAAAAAAAAAACAACCTAAATCAACCTGATGGTTCTTCCAACTCCCAAACATGTCAGTGTGTATTATGAATTTGAGTACTGGGAAAATAAACATTGTTTCTGGGAACCCAGTGACCTCTCTGCGACCTTAACCCTGTCCAGGATTCTACTTATTACCAGTCTCCATATCTTCACTCTAAGGAAGGGGGAAGGGACATAGTGACATTTTGGGTCCCTGCCTATCAGTGTATAAAGTTAGACCCAATGTCCACCATTTCTCAAAATATTTGGGTATTTCCTTTTTT
This sequence comes from Orycteropus afer afer, assembly GCF_000298275.1. Lineage (NCBI taxonomy): Eukaryota > Metazoa > Chordata > Mammalia > Tubulidentata > Orycteropodidae > Orycteropus > Orycteropus afer. The sequence goes on from NW_006921599.1 coordinate 25,109,001, forward strand.
CCAACGCACAGTTACCTGAGTAAATGGATAAATGACCACAGCTATCTTTCTCTTCTGGAAAAATAAGTATTATATTTACTAGCTGAGATTTTGCTGTGTTTCATCTCTTGGGCATTTGACCTCTAATTTAATCAATCATTTCTGGATTAAACAAAAATAAAAATAAACTTCCTAAGTTACATAAACTGGGCAAGACATTTTGACTTTTAAAGGAATGACTGCTCTCAGATCCCTGATTACCCATCCTTTATTTCTTTTAATTGTGTATACTGAGCAATAGTCTTGTTGGCTGATGATCTGAATTCTTTTCCAAGGGCTCCCAGAAAGCCATAACAAAGTACCCAAAACTGGGAGGCTTAGAACAACAGAAATTTATTTACTCACAGTTCAGAAATCTGAAATCAGGGTTTGGGAAGGACCGGATGTCTCTCAAGTCTCTAAGGAAGAATTTTCCCTGCCCCTTCTAGCTTATAGTGTTGTTGTTGTTGTTATGTGCCATCAAGTCGGAACTGACTCATAGCAACCCCTACTCGGGCTTCCGAGGTGGTGTCACTACGGAAGTAGATTGCCCAACCTTCCTTCTGAGAAGGCTGGTGGGTTTGAACTGCCAGCCTTCTAGTTAGCAGTCAAGTGCCTTAGGCACTACACAGTAGTTGCCGGCAATTCTTGCCATTCCATGGTTTGTGGTAGCGTAACTCCAATCTCTGCTTCTGTCTCCCCTATGTCTCATCTCTGTCTTAAAAGCTCTTTCTCCTTAAAAGGGTACCAGTCACTGGATGTGGGGTACACTTTAATCCACCATAACCTCATCATAACTTTAATACATCTGCAAAGGTCCTATTTCTAAAATAAAATCATACTAAAAAATACTAGAATTAGGACTTCAACTTTTCTTTTTTGGGGTCATAATTCAACCTATAACAACTACTATTTGGCTATTGGAGAGGCTATGTCCTATTAACCATCTCCATAGCTCTCTGTAGGCCAGGTCTCCATGGCTGCCACTCCAACCTCACTGCTCATGATGGCAATTGTATGCACCTCACTGATAATCCACCACTCCTCTGTCAAGTTATCATTCCGTGGTGGCTTGCGTGTTGCTGTGAGGATAGAGGCCACGCCACTGGTGTTTCAAATACCAGCAGGGTCACCCATGGTGCACAGGTTTCAGCAGAGCTTCCAGACTAAAACAGACTTGGAAGAAGGAAGGGTCCATCCACTTCTCAAAGAATTGGCCATTGAAAATCTTATGAATAGCAGTGAAATACTGTCTGATATATTAGTGGAAAACTTTATGAATAACCCTGAAACACTGTCCGATCAGTTATAGCAAGGATTGTGAAGCTAGCACAGGATCAGGCAGTGTTCCATTCTGTTGTGCACAGGGTCGCTATGAGTCGTAGCCGCCGCAACGGTACCCAACAACAACAACAACATTGATAATTGTTGTTGTTGTTATGTGCTGTGAAGTCAAACCCTACCGACTCATAGCGACCCTTCCTTGGGCTTCCCAGGCGATATCACTACAGAAGTAGATTGCTCAACCTTCCTTCTGAGGAGTGGCTGGTGGGTTTGAGCCCCCAGCCCTCTGCTTAGCAGTCAAATGTCAAAAGCACGACGCTACCAGATCTTGTTAAGCACTGCCATCTGGTCTTTTATTTTAGATCCTATTATCCTCATTGCTGGCTGTTCAAACCCACCAGCCACTCCTCAGAAGGAAGATGGGGCAATCAACTTCCCTAGTGATACTGCCTCGGAAGCCCAAGGAGGGGTCACTATGAGTCGCGTCCGACCCCGCGATACATAACAACAAATAACGACATTATCCTCATTAAGTCTCTTGCAGCAGATTTTCCCAGTTCAATATGCCGTCTGATTTCTTGACTGCTTCTTCCAAGAATGCTGATTGTGGATCCAAGTAAAATGAAATCCCTGACAACTTTTATCTTTTCTCCATTTATCTTGATGTTGCTTATTTCTTCAGTGGTGAGGACTTTAGTTTTCTTTATCTTGAGGTGTAATGCCTACTGAAGGCTTTAGTCTCAAAAGGCATCTTTAAAATGTGAAAGAACAAAGAAGTCACTTTGAAAGAATTAAGGAGCACCTGACACAGGACATGGTCTTTTCAATAACCTCATATGCATGTGAAAGCTGGACAATGAACAAGGAAGACAGAAGAAAATTGATGCATTTGAATTGTGATGTTGGTGAAGAATATCAAAAATATCATGGACTGTCAGAAGAATGAACACACTTGTCTTGGAAGAAGTACAGCCAGATATGCTTCTTAGAACTGAGAATGAGCAGACTTAGTCTCACATACTTTGATCATGTTGTTAGAAGGGACCAGTCCCTGGAGAAGAATATCATGCTTGGTAAAGCAGAAGGTCAGAGAAAAAGGAGAAGACCCTCTACGAGATGGATTGACAGTGACTGCAAAGATGGGCTCAACCAAAGCAAGGATTGTAAAGATGGCACAGGACCAGACAGTGTTTCGTTCTGCTGTACACTGAGTCGTTAAGAGTCAGAGCCAACTCACTGGGACCTAACAACAACAATAGCAACGTTATCCTTATTGCTTTCAGAGAACCCCAGCTCATTAACAGTATCTTGTGTTATATTGTGGGAGAAAAATGTAGCAGTCTTCTTCTGTAAAGATTGATAGCCTAGGAAACTCTTTGAGGGCAGTTCTACTCTGTCTTATAGGGTTGCTGAGTCAGAATTCACTAAACGACAATGGATTTGTTTTGATGTTCTATCAGCCCTGGCCTAAAGAAGACAGTGGCCAGTCATCACTGAATTTCTCAGTGGTGCTGGAGCTTTCCTTTCAGCAACTCATTTCTCAATGTTTTATAACGTAACATAAATAAATAAATAAATAAATAAAACCTCACTGCTGTCAGGAGCTCTGGTAGCATAGTGGCTAAAGCACTTGACTGCTAACCAGAAGGCTGGCGGTTCAAACCCACCAGCCACTCCTCGGAAGGAAGGTTGGGCAATCCTACTTCCGTAGTGATACTGCCTCGGAAACCCAAGGAGGGGTCGCTATGAGTCGGGGCCGACTCGACGGCACACAACAACAACAACAACAGCTGTCAAGTCGGATCTGACTCATAGTGACCCCTCGTTGGGTTGCCAAGGCAGTATCCCTATGGAAGTAGATTACCCAAGCTTCCTTCCGAGGAGTGGGTTCAAACTGGTGGGTTTGAACTGCCAGTCTTCTGGTTAGCAGTCAAGTCCTTTAGGCACTACACCACCAGCTCCTTTATAATGTGAAGTAGAAAATAATCAGCTGTAGGTACTCTGGTCTTACAAAGTATATGCACTGTATAATGCCCACTTCTCTGTGTCTTTTGACCCATTTTTCCTCTGCTCTGTCAGGCTCTCCATTTTTATTTTACTTCACATGTACCATCACTTTCTCTAAACTTTCAAAAACCATTCTAGCAGCATGTTAGAACTATCTCCTGGGTCTCTACCAGGTGAATTCTATTTCAAGGCAAAGTGCTCATTTGATCAATTGTTCTGTGCATCTAAGTCATATACATTCTCCTGGCTCTTGGTAAAATATGCTACTTCCATCTGGCCTTTTTTTTCAGAATATGGGTCTCTTTGCACTTACCAGCCAGGTAGTTGACTTAACTTTAGGGGTAATGGTCTGGTAACCAAGAGGAGCTGTTGGAACAGATCTTGAAGGAAGCATACATTGTCTTGAAAGACAAAAACCTCTGCATATTCTTCAAGCCAAGAGGGAGGGCTCTAGTCTTTAACAACAAAGGGTAGGGCACTTTTGGAGGCTCAAAAGATCCAGGAATATATAAAGATTCAAGATCTTTTAATGCATTGATCCAGATATCCCCATCCCAAGTCTCAAGCTGCCACTCTTTTCCAATAGGATCTTCACCTTGTCATGGCAAACTTCATGGGATTTGGAATTCAGCCTTCTTTCAAGCACAGTTATTCTTATAATTGCATCTTGGGCTTGATCTTCAGCTTTCCCTGCCCTCTGGCTGTAGAAAATGAAAGTATCTTTATATATTGCCAAGGAAGTATTCTGGCTGCCACTCTTTGCTTTAAATTGATTAATCTCTTTCATCATTTCATCTCTAATGCATTGATAGCCTCCAGCAACAGCCAATAACCTTTTACTTCCTACTTCCCTGAAACATCTCAAATGCCTGAGATATTTTACATGGCCGTTTATTATCTTTTACTAGTATCCAATCTCATTTTACCATTAGTGAAAGCTTCTATAGCACACTACTACCTGCAAGGGATTATCAGTGTTCTATCTATGATGAGTGACAGTGCCCCTATTGTCAGTAGCCTGGCAAGTGTTCCAGCTATAAAATCCTATGTAGAATCTCTTTCCTAGGACCACTCCTAGCATCAAGTTTCTGAAGTTTTCCTGGGAAACAAATGCCAATATGCCGATGTGGAAATTTACATTCAAATAGTTTATTGGAGAGTACTCCCAGAAACACCTACAACATAGAGAAAGAAGTAGGATTGCATAGAAAGAGAAGTTGCACTCTGATGAAGTTGCAATAGAGGCTTCTGCTGATCTTTTAGGAAGCTCTGAAGCTGAGATGCTCTATAGAGAAGCCTCTAATAGAGGCAAGGAGTATTGGAAATTATACCTTCACATTGGCCAGCTATTGAATGTGGCCTGCCTCTTGAGTGAGGGCAAAATATTAGGCAAAGCTGCCTCCTTTTGGCTGTGGGCAATTCTGGGGTATAAGTCAGCAGTAAGCTGTCACCTGGCACTATTCCTCACTCCCTGGGAAAATGAGTGACTCATGCTTGAAGAGTGGACCTAGGCAGCACAGCAGAGGATCCACTACTTTATCGAAGCAAGAGATGAGGTCCTGCAATAAAGAAAACCAGGTTATGTGGTCTTACTGTGTCTCAGAAGTATGGCTTTAGCCCATCAGAACTTTCATAGCCAAATTACATATGACACCCCTCTTAGTCTATCAATTATGCAGAGCTGCCTTGGTCTTCCCAGGTTATTATCTAAAGAAGAAAGTTGTCAACCAGTTATCAGAGAGGAGTACATTTTTTTCAAAGCATTTCACTTCTGCAGCAAGTATATTGCATAAAACGTGGAGTCAGAATGGCATAAATCCTCCAAACAATGATTCTTTACATATCGTTTTATGCTTCCAGGAACTACCTAGTGTATTGCAGTCTTTGTTAGCATCCGTACTTCCTCAGATCTGGTAGAGGTAATGAGTTCCAGGGGGTTCTGATAGAGTTATCAGCCTTTAGCTAGCCAAATACTTTACATAATTAAGTGTAAGTTGGAGAAAGTTCTACCTGAGAATTAGAGTGAAACAACGTAACATGTAATCCAAGTGTTGAATTTAAAAGGATTCATAGAAAGATGTTTGCCTATCTGGAAGCACTTGGCTCAAAAGCTCATGGAAAGAAAATCCTGGAAGAGTTTCAAGGTTAAATCTCAGGGCTGCATAGATGATCCAGAGTACTGATGTTGAAATTTCTCTTCTCTTCTATCATCTTGGCATAGTGCCTAAGGCATGTGACTGATAACCAGAAGGCTGGCAGCTCAAATCTACCAGCCGCTCCTATGAAGGAAGGTTGGGCCATCTACTTCTGTAGTGATACTGCCTCAGAAACCCAAGGAGGGTTCACTATGAGTCAGATCCAACTTGACAGCAATGAGTTTGTTTTAGTTTGGTCTATCACCTTTAATCCTTCTTTTGTGAACCTACACAAGCTTCATGTGAGCTTAAATTTTGAAATTTGGAATGAGTGCTCTGTAATGAAAAAGGGAGAAAGAGCCAACTCTTCAACTGAAGGTTGAGTATGTGCTTGCTTGCAATGTGAAATAACTGATAATAGAAGACAGAGAACTGAAGAGAAAAAAAACATGTGTCTCATTTAGATTTCATGCAAGTATTTCCACTCACACTCACATATGAACATATTTCTTTGACTGAAAAACAAACAAAATAAAACAAAACAAAAACTTTCAGATGTTTAAGTGAATGTCCTCATGGACAAATGTGCTTTATTCTTTCATTGCAAGCCCATTTAGCTCTCCTGTACAAAGTAAAACACAAGATAACTGTCTTCCCACTCATGAAATCCTGAATTCTCTTCCTCCTTCGTATTCACTCTCACAAGATGGCCTCAAGGTTATCCAGTACTTCTGAGACTGTTTTTTTTTTTTTTTTTTTTTTTTTTATTATTAGGATTTGGGTGAAGATTTACAGAGTAAATTCACTTTTCATACAGCAGTTCACATATACTTTGTCTCATGTCTTTGACCAAATTTTACAATGCAGCAGCTCCCCTCCCACTTCCTCCCCATAGTTACCTCCTCCCAGTGTCCATCCCTTCATACTCTTCTGCACCCTGAGCTATCTCCCTGTGCATAAGCAGCCCTTCCTTCTCCCATGATTGTTCTCTCCAGGGCGTGTGTCTACTTGAGGTAAATGTTTAACTCACATGCCTGTACTTTGTTTGGCTGGAAACCACAGTTGTGGGTTCAATTCCAGACCTGAAAGGCAACTAGGGGCCATAGTCTCAGTGGTTACACCAGGCTCCATTGGACCAGCAAACCTGGTCCCCACCTTTTTTTTTTTTTTGCCTCCAAACAATTTTGAGTTTTGTACCACTTTGTTCTCCCTCTTTATGTAGGATCTCCTACATCATTCACATGAACTTATAGGCCCATTGTCTGCCAACCCCATATATGATCTTGGATACACTCTCCATTTCAAATATCAACTTATCATAGATAAACTTTCACAAAGGTTACTTGCACTAACCTATCAAAATCAAACCTACAGCCATTGAGTCAATTCTGACAATAGGGACCCTATAGACCAGAGGAGAATTCCCCCAGAAGGTTTCCAAGGCAATAATCTTTACAGAAGCAGACTGCCACGTCTTTCTCCCGAAGACCAGCTGGTGGGTTCAAAATGCCAAACCTTCAGTTAGCAGTCCAGCACTTAACCACAGTGCAACCAGGACTCCTTGTTAACTGCACTAGCTGCTTGTATTTCCTCACTTGTGCTGACCTTTCAGTTTATACCGATATGTTTTTCTCTCTCACTACTGAACTGCATCTTGCTTATATTTTCAATAATATCTATGTTGTTAAATTATCTTTCTTGATAATATAGTATAACTTTTCTCTATTGACTAGTCTTTACTTGTTTGGCTTTCATGTCATTGTGAGCTCTTGTGTTACATGCCATTGAGTCAGACCCGACTCATGGGGACCCCTCCTTGGGTTTCCGAGGCAGTATCACTACGGAAGTAGATTGCCCCATCTTCCTTCTGAGGAGTGGCAGGTGGGTTTGAACCACTAGCCTTCTGGTTAGCAGTCAAGTGCCTTAGGCACTATGCTACTCATTCTTCACTTCTTGAGTTTCATATGCTAACCTAACCTTCTCTACTCAAGTTTTAAATGTTGTCATTCCTCCACCTTTGGCCTGTGTTATGGATTGAATTGTGTCTTCACAAAAAACATACATATTTTTTAACTCCTAACATATAATTTTTTAACCCCTAACTCCTACATCTGTGAATGTAAACTTGTTTGGGGAAATATTTTTTTTCTTTGTAGATATTATCAGTTAAGTTATGACTTTTCATGCTGGAGTAAGGTGGATCCTAATCATAATCTCTTCTGAGTGGCATCTTAGAGAGAATAGATATGGAAATGGAATCATACATAGGAGGAATATACCAAGTGAGGATAGGTCTATAATTCAAGAAATGCCCAGGCTGCCAGAAGCTGAAAGAGACAAAGAAGGATCATCTCCTAGAGGGACAGACCATAGCCATGCCTATGCTCTGAATTTGGACTTCTAGCCCCCAGAACTGTGAGAAAATTAGTTTGTGTTCTTTAAAGTCAAACACTCTATGGTATTTTGTTATGACAGCCTTTGGAAAACTAAGACAGAACTAGCTCTTCATCTTACTTTTTACTAGCTAAATGAGCTCATTGTCATAACTTGGATAGCTGTTGTATAAAAAAGAACAATAAAATCTCAAGGACTTATATCTTGTTCATGCATCCACAGATCAGTAAGAGTTCAGCTACTCTAGACTGGATTTGACTTAATTTGTTTCAAACTGTAAGTTGAGTCTAAGTCTGTTCATGTCTTTTATTGACTAGAAGTTCTAAAAGGCTGCTGAATGGATAAAGGATAGTAGAGCAAATCCAATTGCCAAAGTACATTTTATGCTTTTGACTGTGATATTTGCTAGCATTCCACTGGCCAAAGCAAGTCACATGGCAAGCCCAAAGTCTAGAAATGCACTGCTGTCAAGTCTCATCCGACTCATAACAACCCTTCCTTGGGTTTCTGAGGCAGTATCACTATGGAAGTAGATTGCCCAACATTCCTTCCAAGAAGTGGCTAGTGGGTTTAAACAGCCAGCCTTCTGGTTAGCAATCAAATGCCCTAGGCCCTACACCACCAAAGCTCAATCTTGTAGAATTCTGCAGTTCTTCTCAAGACACTTATGGAATTTGTGATTAAATAATCATGTTGCTTATTCCTCTTCTACCCACTTAGACTCTTCTTCCAGAAATAAAATGTAAGACCTATGTGGCAAGGAACTATGCCTTTCTTGCTCATTTTTGTATCTGAAGTATCTAGTGTCTACCCCAGTTCTTAATACTAAATAAATAATAAATATTTATTGATTGACTGACTAAATAAATAAAGGCTGGATTGTTGTTGCACTAGAGAACATTGGAGTCTAAAAACTCCTTAAAGAGACCATAATAGTTATCTGTTTATAAGTCAACAACAAAAAAACAAACACCAGGCAAAGGATATGAACAAACACTTCACGAAAGAAGACATTCAAGGAACCAACAAACATATGAAAAGATTCTTGTGATTAATGACCACCAGAAAGAAGCAAAGCAAAACTACAGTGAGATACCATCTCACCCTTATAAAAATGGCACTTATGAAAAAAAAATGCTAGAGAGTTTACGCAGGGATTGGAACCATTTTCTATTTCTGGTGGTATTGTAAATTGGTGCAATCACTATGAAAAATAGTATGGTGCTTCCTCAAAAAACTAAAAATAGAAATACCATATGATCCAGAAACCTACTCCTAGGAATATACCCTAGAGAAGTAAAACTGACATGAACAGATATCTGCATACCTATGTTCACTGCAGCATTATTCACAATAGCAAAAAGGTGGAAATAACCTAACTGGTCATCAGCAGATGAATGGATAAACAAACTGGTACACAATGGAGTTCTATGCAACCATAAACTATGGTGATGAGTTCAAAATACATCATAACATGGATGAATCTGGAGGATATTATGCAGAGTGAAATGTCTTTCATGAAAGGTCAAATACTGTCTTTTATAAAAAGACAAGAATAGGTACACATATAGAAAGCAATATTCTTTGGTGGTTACCAAGGATGGGAGAGAATAGGGGAGGACTCAAATTCTACATAGCAGACATTTGATAGTTTTGGTGATGGGTGAGGCAATACTGAAAAAGGGTGAAGTCAGCACAACTTGAGCAAGGTAAAGATGATACTAAGAAGTACACAGAGTAAGGCATGATGTTTTGGTTAAGGTTGTGTGTCAAGTAGGCTGGGCCATGATTCTCAGTAATTTGGTGGTTGTGGTGTAGTCATCTCCTAAGATGAGATCTGATATAATGTAATCACTTCCATAATGAGATCAGCTAGGAGCAGCCAATCCATTAAAAGGAAATTTCCTTGGGGGTATGCCTTGCTTCCAATATATTTGGATGTTCTGGAAAGCTCTCTGGCATATTGCACGATCTGGATCCTGTACCTGACTGACTAGTCATTATCTGACCCCCAGTTCTGTGGACTTAAGACAGCAGTGTGCCATCTTATCTGCAAATCTTGGGTTCATCAGCCCCTGCAGCTACATGAGTGAGGAAAAACCTCTAGTGTGAAGTCTAACCCATGGACTTGGGACTTTCCAGCCTCTACAACCACGTAAGCCATTTCCTTGAGATAAATCTCTCTCTCTCTCTCTCTCTCTCTCTCTCTCTCTCTCTATATATATATATATATATATATATATATATATAAACCAAAACCAAACTCACTGCCATCAAGTTGACTCTGACCCATAGAGACCCCTCCTTGGGTTTCCAAGGCGGTATCTCTACACAAGCAGATTGCTCGGTCTTCCTTCCCAGGAGAGGCTGGTGTGTTTTAACCACCAGCCTTCTGGTTAGCAGCCAAATGCCTTAGGCACTATGCCACCAGAGCTTCCCACATGTGTATAAGTAAGCACATATGAATATACAAGTGTATATGTATAGGTGTTTCTTTAGGCAAATGTCTATACATGTTTGTGTGTGCTGCACATATTTTCATACATAAAATAAAGCATGTAGGGGGTACTGTTATGGATATTTTCTAGACACAATGAGACACCTTTCAGGATTGGGTTACTGGGTTTGAGGGCTTGGGACCATAGTCTTAGGGGCAACTTGATCAGGTGCCATAACATAGCTCATAATGATGATGTTCTATATCTCATTTTGGTAGTATCTGGGGTCCTTAAAGTTTATAAGTGGGTGGCTGGTGGCCAAGATGGTGTATTAGGCAGATACACTATCCAGATCTTCTAGACAAAGACCTGAGGAACCAACTGAGACAGGTAGTGACTAGTATCCTGGAACCCAGAGCTTCAAAGGAAAGGATAAAGAAATAGAACAAACAGTAATTAGAGAGAGAAACTGAATGAAAACAGTAAACAAGGAGGCATACAAAGCAATGAATTGTCAGTGGGCCTGGCACAGAGTAGCTATTTTGATTTATTGCAAGTAGCCATCTCATTGGGGCAGGAACCAGACAACTGCCTTTACTCATCCAGGGCTGCACCAGCACCCATGTCAGTGATCAGTGCCCAGAGAGGTGAGTCCTTCCCCTTCCATGCACAAACACCTGGTGAACAGAGGCACAACACATACATCCCATTCCTACCCACCTTGCAGCCAAACTCCCCCCACCCCCCACCAGTCCTATGTCACTTTTTTTCCTTTATCTTTTTATTTTTTCTTAGGTCTGTCATATCCCTCCTTTTTGTTCTTTTTTTCTACCTTTTTCTCTTCCCCTTTTTCTTTGGTCTTACAGAGTAGGCCCACTGCCCCACTGCCTAATCAAGCAGCATTGACCACTGTCCTAATTCTATGCTTAGCAATGGGTGCTCCTGCAGAGTGATTGCCTCATTGCTACTTCAGCCATGTTTGGCAGCTAGCACTTGAACCAAAACTGTGCTTCCCTTCCCCATTTTTTCTTTCTTTCTTCATAGTTCTTTCCTCCTTCCCCTTTTTTCTTTTTTTTTTTTCCTCTCCATTTTCCATTCTCCCTCTTTCTTTTTTGATTCTGAGCAGTGGGTGCCCCAGCCTGTGCAGTCACTGCAGTCAGAAATGGCACTCCCACTGCTCCATATCAGTGGTGCACGCTTGTGTGGAACAAGCATTGTGATCCACTGGAGCTGGGTATGGTGACACTAGTACTGTGCCACCTTTTTCTTCTTTCTTCCCCCTCTTCCCCATTTTCCTCTTTTTCTTTTTTTTTTTTTTTCTCCTCTTCTCCTGTACTCCCCTTTTTTTGATTCTATGGAGTGAGTTCCCCATCCTCTGCTGAGTCTTCATTCAGCAGTGTCTGCCTCTACCCCTCCACAGTTTGCAACCGTATTTGGGGCTAGTCTTGCACCAGTACTATGCTTCCCCCCCCCTTTATTTCTTCATTGTTCTTCCCTCTTCCCCTCTTTGTCTTTTTTTGTTTCTATCTCCCTTCTTCCCTCACCCTCCCTTTTTTTGATCTTGCATAGTGAGTACCCCACACCCCACCTAATCTGCAGTCGGCAGTGTCCATCTCTTCCCCTCTAGTTGGCAACCCCATTTGGTGGCTAGCACTTGTGCCAGTACTGTGCTGTTATTTATTTATTTATTTTTCCTTTCTTCACAGTTCTTGCCTCTTACTATCTCCTTTGTTTTCTGACCTTTTTCCTGATCTCTCTTTTTTTTTTTTTTTGATTCTGGGAAACAGGTCTCCCACAAACTGACACCTTCTTGATCAGCAGAGGCCATGCCTGCCCATCCACAGTCATTGTATACTCCTGTGGAGCAAGTGCAGCATCCTGTTGCAGACTCTTTGGGGGCTTGTGCTTACACCAGTACCATGCCACTTCTTTTTCTTTTTCTTCTTAGTTCACCCTTTTCCCTCTGATTTTTTTTCCCCCTCTTCTCCCCTCTAATTTTTCCCTATCAATCAGGAGCCAACAATTCTCAGCTATACCCACGACACCTGCTTCTCCACCTAATGGGTGAGTGCCATCCACCACTCCAGTATAACTGGATCTATGGTAGATAGCAGCTGACACTCATGGAAGCCTGTCCTCAGCTGCTTTACATGATTAGAGATTAGAAACTCATGCTCACACTCCAAACCACTACAAAATTCCTCTGGAGACACGAATATCATGAAAGACAAGAAGACATGCAATCCAAATAGGAAACACCCCAAGAGAAAATCACTGTGAGATAACATAATCAGATTTTTCAAAACCAAAGAAAAAGAATCCTGAAAGTAGCTCAGGAAAAGTGAAAAATCTCCTACAAAAGAGAACCAATAAGAGTAAGGATTACTGCTCAGATGGAAATTGGTGAAATACCTGAGGTTATGACCCCTGGTCCCCCTTTGGGCCTGGAATTGGACTCACTTCCATGGCTAACTTTCAGTCAAGCAATAGACAGACCTAAGAGCTGAACAGCTATATCACGGAGATGCACTCCTTAGAAAAATCAACCATGGGAGATCAGAGGGACAGCATTTGCACAGAGAGAAAGCTAAGGAGGCAAGAATGCATTAGTTAGGAAGAACACAGGAAAAGCGGGACCACAAGGAGGAAATGGGAGGAAAACTGTTACATTTTGTGGATTGTAATCAGCATCACAAAACAAAATGTACATAAACTGCTAAATGTAAAATGAATCTGCTTTGTAAAATTTTACCCAAATCACAACAAAAATTTAAAAGAAAACAAACAAAAAGACTAAGCTCTAATTTCTCTGCAGAAACCTGCAGAAAAGAAGCCAATGGAATGATATGTGTGTGTGTGTGTGTGTGTGTGTATTTGAAAGAAAAAAAAAAATTTTTTGCTAACCAAGAATTACATTTCCAGTAAAATTGTCACTCAAATAAGATGGTGAAATTAAGACATTTTGAGATATAGACAAATTAAGAGAATTGGTAAAAAACAGACCAATTTTACAAGAAATGCTAAAGGGAATCCTTTGGACAACCATGACAAGTAACAACTGGAGATTAAGACATATAACAACAATACACAAATTAACACAGATATAGAAGTATCAAAAATAAAATAAGCCTACTATACTGAAAATAGGGAACCAGAGACATTGATTTGTAAATGATGACAACTGTAAAACAAAAAGTTGGAATAAATGGTGCAGTTACAGAACATACAAATGGAGAGGAAGTCAAGACAATAACAAAATAGAAGATATTGTTATAAACTTGGGAAGATAATAATAAATTGTAGGGTAACCACAAAAAAAATTAATAAACCTTCTCACCAAAATGAAGAAGAAGAAAATCATAAAGATTCACTAAACACTAAAATAACATCAGCAAAGGCAAAAATGAGAAAATCTGTAAACAAAATGAACTCAGTACAGAAAAATACATGAAACAAGGAAATCATCAGCACCACACCAAAAAGAGGAAAAAAAAAAGATCTCATACATATCAATAATTACACTGAATGTAAATGGATTAAATGCACCAGTCAGGAGACAGAGAGTAGCAGAATAGATTAAAAAAAAATTAAGCTATCAATATGCTCTCTATAAGAGACATACCTTAGATACAACAACAAAAATAGGCTAAAAATCAAAGATTTGGAAAAGATATTTCAAGCAAACGTCAACCTCCAAAAAAGCAGGAATTACAATATTAATTTTGGATAAAATAGACTTTAAAGCAAAAACCAGTAAAAGAGATAAGGAAGGAGATTATATAATGATTAAAATTCAGTCAAACCAGATGACTTAACCTTAATAAGTAACTATACAACTATCAAAAGAGCCCCAAAATACATCAATCAAACTTTAACAGAATTGAAAAGAGAAATAGACTATTTGACAATAATAGTAGGTGACTTTAATACATCACTTTTTATGAAGAACAGAATAACTAGAAAGAAACTTGATAAAGATACAAAAGATCTAAACAACATAATCAACCAACTTAACTTCTTAGATTTATACAGAACATTTTACCCAACAAAAGCATACTATACATACTTATGCACACACTTGGAACATTCTCTATAATAGCTCATATGTCAGGCGCTAAGCAAGCCTCAAAAAATTTAAAAACATTGAAATAATACAAAGCATCTTCTCATATTACAATACTATAAAATTAGACATAAACAACAGGAAGATTAAGGGAAAAAAATCAAATATATGGAAACTGAGTAACACCTTGCTTAAAAACTACTGGGCAGTAGAAGAAAAAGAAAGTGAAATGAAAAATTCCTTGAATAACATGAGAATGAAAAATAACATGCCAAAATGTTTGGGACACAGCAAAAACTGCACAAAGCACAATTTATAGCAATAAAACCCATGTTGTTGTTGTTGTTTGCCGTCGAGTCGGCCCCAACTCATAGCGACACCTCCTTGGGTTTCTGAGGCAGTATCACTACGGAAGTAGGATTGCCTAACCTTCCTTCCGAGGAGTGGCTGGTCGGTTTGAACCGCCACCCTTCTGGTGAGCAGTCAAGTGCCTTAGGCACTATGCTACCAGAGCTCCCAATAAAACCCATAGACATCAATAAAGAAGAAAGACTCCAAATCAACACCTTATCTCAATATCTCTAACAATTAGAAAAAGGCAAAAAAGAAAAGAAAAGAAATCCTACAGTCTCCAGAAGAGAGGAAACAATAAAAATTCAAGCAGAATGAAATGAAATAGAAAACAGAAAAACAACAGAAAGAATCCATAAGACTAGAAGTTGGTTCTTTGAAAGACTAAATAAAATCGATAAACAACTGACTAATTTACAAAGAAAAGAAGAGAAAGATACAAATAACGTGATAAATGAAATAGGCAATGTCACAACAGACCAAATGAAATAGAGGAATAACAGAATATTATTAAGAGTTTTGCCCAATAAATTTGAAACTCTTGAAGAAATGGACCTAGAAACACGCTACCTACACAAACTAGAACAATCTGAGGTAGAAAATCTGAACACAGCCATAACAAAAGAAGAAACTGAGTAGGTCATAAAAAAAACTCTCAAAAACAAAAGATAATTCTGGCTCAGATGACTTCATTGATGAATTCTACCAAACATTCAGCGAAGAGCTGAAACAACTTCTACTCAAATGATTTCAAAACATTGAAAAGGATGGAATACTTCCAAACTAATTTTATGAAGCAAGGATAACCCTGATACCAAAGCCAGGCAATGACCATTAAAAAAGAAATTATTGGTTCATACCCTCCATGAAAATAGATGCAAAAATTCTCAACAAAATCCTAGCCAATAGATTCCAACAATTTAACCAAAAAAATAATACATTATGACCAAGTGGGATTCAGATCAGGTATATGAGGATGGTTCAACGTTAGTAAAACAATGTAATCTACTACATAAATAAAACAAAGGAAAAGAATGACATAATCACGTCAACTGATGAAAAAAAAGGCATTTGACAAATTCCAACCCTCATTCTTAATAAAAATGTCCAGCAATATAGAAATAGAACAGAAATTCCTCAGTATAATTAAGGGCATATACACAAAACCAACAGCCAACACCTCAAATACTAGAAAAAAAAAAAAAAAAAAGAAGAAGAAATAGAAAGATTCAGCAATTGGCAGGTTCAATATCTCCATGTATACATCAGTCAGATTATTCTACACTAACAAAGAAAACTTTGAAAGGGAAGTCTGGACAACATTATCATTTACAATATCCATGTAAAATATGAAATACTTACCAATAAATCTAACCAGAGATACAAAAGACCTCTATGAAGAAAACTACAAAGCACTACTACAAGAAACCAAAAGAGACCTACATAAAAGGAAGAACATATCATGCTCATGGATAAGAAAACTTAACAATGTGAAAATGTCAGTACTACCCAAAGCAATCTACACATAGAATGCAATGGCAATCTTGACTCTACCAACAATCTTTAAGGAGATGGGAAAATTAATCACCAATTTTATATAGAAAGGAAAGAGACCCCAAATTATTAAAACAGTATGAAAGAAGAAGACAAAGTAGAAGGCCTCACATTCTCCAATATCAAAACATGCTACACAGCCATGGTATTCAAAACAACCTAGCATTGGTACATGGCAGACACATTGACCAATTGAAAAGAACTGAAAACTTAAGAGTAAATCCATTCACCTATGGACAACTGGTCTTTGACAAAGGGCTGAAACCCATTAAATGGGAAGAGATAACCTCTTTAATAAACAGTGCTGGCAAAAGTGGATATCCATTTGCAGAAAAATGAAACAGAATCCATATCTCTCACCATATGCAAAAACTGATTCAAGATGGATCAAAGATCTAAATGGAAAACCTAAAACTATAAAGATCATCAAAGAAAAAATAAGGATCAATTTAGGAGCCCAAATTCATGGCATAAATATATTATCAAACATAGCTAAAAATACACAAAAAGCAAAGACAAACTAGATGAAGGGACTGCTTAAGAATTAAACATTTATGCACATCAAAATACTTCATTTGATGAAGATAGAAAGGGTGGAAAGAGAACATACAGACTGGGGAAAAAAATTGGCAACGACGTATTAGACAAGAGACTAATGTCTAAAATTTATAGAAAACTTCAACCCTTCAACAACACAAACACAATCAATTCAATTAAAAAATGGGCAAAGGACGTGAACAGATATGTTACCAAAGAAGATACTTAGGGAGCTAACAAACACATGAAGAAATGATTACAATCTTTAGCCATTGTTGTTAGATGCCTTCGAGTTGATTCTGACTCATAACAACCCTATGTACAACAGAACAAAACACTGCCCTATCCTGTGCCACCCTCACAATCCCTGCTATACTTGAGGCCATCATTGCAGTCACTGTCTTAACCCATCTTGTTCAGGGTCTTCCCCTTATTCACTGAGCCTCCATATTACCAAGCATGATATCCTTGTCCAGGGACTGGTCCCTTCTGACCACATGACCAAAGAAAGTGAGACTAAGTCTGCCCATTCTCATTTCTAAGGAGCATTCAGGCTGCACTTCTTCTAGGATAGATTTTGTCATTCTCCTGGCAGCCCATGGTATTTTTGCCAACACCACAATTCAAAGGCATCAATTCTTCTTTTGTCTTCCTTATTCATGGTCCAGATTTCATATGTATATGAGGTGACTGAAAATACTATAGCTTGGGTTAGATGCAAAATGACATCTTTACTGGTTAACACTTTAAAACAGTCTTTTGCAGCAGATTTCTTTAGTGCAATACAAGGTCTGATTTCTTTCTTTCTTTCTTTCTTTTTTTTTTTTTTTATTGGACTTGGGTGAAGATTTACAGAGCAATTCACCTTCCATATGGCAGTTCACATATACTTTGTCTCATGTCATTGACCACAGTTTACCACAATGCAACAGCTCCCCTCCCACTTCCTCCCCATAGTTACCTCTTCCCAGTGTCCATCCCTCCATACACTCCTGCCCCCTGAGCTGTCTCCCTGTGCATAAGCAGCCCTTCTTTCTCCCATGATTGTTCTCTCCAAGGAGTGTATCTACTTGAGGTAAATGTTTAATTCATATGCCTGTATTTTGTTTGGCTGGAAGCCACAGGTGTGGGTTCAATTCCAGACCTGAAGGGCTGCTAGGGGCCATAGTCTCAGTGGTACCACCAGGCTCTATTGGACCAGCAAACCTGAACCCCACTTTTTTTTTTTTTCTCCAAATGATTTTGAGTTTTGTTCCACATTGTTCTCCCTCTTTATCAAGGATCTCCTACATCAATCCCCTTCCAAGTGGATGACAGTGGTAGCTGGGTACCATCTAGTTCTTCTGGTCTCATAGTTGTATAGGCTCTGGATCGGATGGTGTACCAGTCTGTAGGACTAATTGTTTCCATGAATTTTGGTTCAAGGTCTGATTTCTTGACTGTTGCTTCTATGAGTGTTGATTATGGATTCAAGTAAAACGAAATCTTTGACAACTTCAATCTTTTCTCTATTTATCATGATGTTGCTTATTGGTCCAGTTGCAAGCCATTAGAGAAATGTAAATCAGAACAATAATGAAATATCTCATCCCAGAATTAATAGCAAAGTCAAAAAAAAAAAAAAAAAGCAAATACTGGTGAGGATGTAGAGAGACTGAAATACTTATACACTATTAGCGGGACTGTAAAATGGTGCAACAATTGTGGAAAACAGTATGATTCTTCCTTAAAAAGTTAGAAATTGAAATACCAATCCTACTTCTAGGCATGCTTAAGGCATTTGACTGCTAACCAGAAGGCTAGCTGTTCAAACCCACCAGCCACTCCTCGGAAGGAAGGTTATGCAATCTACTTCGTAGTGATACCACCTTGGAAACCCAAGGAGGTGTTGCTATGAGTCAGATCCAACTTGACGGCAGTGCGTTTGTGCATTAGGTATATATCCTACAGAAATATCTTGACATGAACAATATATGCATACCCATGTTCATCGCAGCATTATTCACAATACCAAAAGGTTGGAAACAACCTAAGTGCCCATCAACAGATGAATGGATAAACAAATACAAACAATGGAATACTATGTAACATTAAAGAATAATGATGAATCTGTGCAACACCTCATAACATGGATTAACCTGGGGTATATCATTATTGTTGTTCAGTGCCATCAAGTCATTTCTGACTCAGAGTAACCTTATGCACAGCAGAATGAAACACTGCTTGGTCCTTTGCTCTTCTCACAACTGTTACCATATTTGAGCCATTGTTGCAGGCACAGGATCAGTCCATCTCATTGAGGGTCTTCATCTTTTGCACCAACCCTATATTTTACCAAGCATGATATCCTTCTATAGGAACTGGTCCCTGGGAAACATTATACTGAGTTAATTAGTCAATCACAAAGAACAAATATTTTATGAGACCAGTACTATAAAAAATCAAAAAAAAAGATTTACACATGGGAAAAATCACTCTTTGTAGGTTACCAGAGGTGGAGAAAAAGGGAATGTAAATCACTAATTAGATGGTAGACACATATTAACTCAGGTGAAGAGAAAGGCAATATACAATAAGAAAGATGTCAGAACAAAATGGTCTAGGCAAGGGAAGACATTGGTAGGAGCACAAGAGTTAAAGGCAACAGAGGTATATACTACTGAGTACATCATCCAGCATTAGCAGTAATAACAATTCTATGAGTGGATACATAGATAGGCATGCAAGCTGAACAGTAGTGGGGAGTAGAATGATACTACACTCAAGAATATATATGGGTTTTACAGAGAATATTTCTACATAGCTATTTATATGAGCTGCAAATATATCCATTAACATATTAGAGCATAAACCAAAAAAACCCAAACTCACTGCCATTGAGTTGGATCCAACACATAGTGACCCCTCCTTGGGTTTCTGAAGTAGTATCACTACAGAAGTAGATTGCCCAACCTTCCTTCTGAGGAATGGCTGATGGGTTTAAACTGCCAGCCTTCTGGTTAGCAGTCAAATGCCTTAACTACTACACTACCAGAGCTTCCATATTAGAGCATACAGGGGGCAAACTTATGAAAACTTCTTAGCCATAACCAAACACCTTGAAAGAATGAATTGATCGGCCTGTGGGCTTAGGACCATAGTCTCAGGGAATATCATGGTCAATTGGCTATGAAACTGTTTTACATCCAACTTTGGTGAGTAGTGACTAGAGTCTTAAAACTTTGTGAGTAGCTATTTAAGATGCAACTATTAATCTCTTCCAGTTCAGAGCAAAGAGTGAAGAAAATCAAAGATGTATGGAAACAATTAGTTCAGAGGACTAGTGTAAAACACAAATCCCAGCCTCCTCTACCCAAGACCAGAAGAACTAGACGGTGTCCACTTACCACTACCGACTGCTATCAAAGAGAACACAACAGGATGTCCTAAATGGAATGGGGAAAAAAAATCTAGAACAAAAGATAAAATAAGAAAAAAAAAAAAAAAAAAGACCAGGTTTCTGTTCTGATAGAGATTGGTGGAACCCCTAAAACTGTAGCCCTTAGAAACCTTTTAGGCTTGCAACTGAACTCACACTTGTGGCAACTTTCAGCCAAACAACAGACAAACCTATAAAGTGACCGATAATACCAGGCGATATGCAGTTCTTAGACCAGGGATTTAGAAAGGTGGCATTTCAAAAGTCAGGAAGGGATAGGACAAAAAGATGAATGGAAATAGTAAACACAAAAAGGAAGTATAAAGAAGGCTGTTACATTTTGGGGATTGTAATCAATATCACGAGATAAAATTTGCATAAATGT
This sequence comes from Orycteropus afer afer, assembly GCF_000298275.1. Lineage (NCBI taxonomy): Eukaryota > Metazoa > Chordata > Mammalia > Tubulidentata > Orycteropodidae > Orycteropus > Orycteropus afer. The sequence goes on from NW_006921599.1 coordinate 25,129,585, forward strand.
TTGCATGGAAAACCAATTTATCTCTGAATTTGCACCCAAATCACAATAAAAAGTAAACAAAACAAAAACACAACTTATGTGTGGCAAAATCTAAGATACCACTTTTGATCTTTATGCATCTGGAACAAAAGAGAAAGAAGGAATCTGAAAACTCAAAGAAACTGGTCTACAATATTAATAGTTTACATTAACCATGTCTCACCTACTCTGGGACCAGAAGAAATAAATGGTAGCTGGCTACACTTGCCAACCACTCTAACCAGGCACACGATAGATGATCCTGGATAGAATGGAAGAAAATGTAGAACAAAACTTGAATTCTGAAAAGAGTCCAAACTTACTTGACCTTTGGTTACTAGAGGAATCTGTAAGAGTAACACCCTTTAAACTTGGAACTCAAACTACCCCTGGAGATAATCTACAAGCCAAAAGACAGAGTGGCTCATAAAATAACTAATATCTCCCATGAGTACCATGCTTCTCTAACTGAGATCTAATGATCAACTTTTACCCTAGATCACAGATGAGAAGGTAAGGGGAGACAAGGTAGCTAGATTATGGAAACAGACAGCCAGAACAGAAGCAACGAGAATGCTGACACATTGACAAAAGTGTAACCAATGTCACTGAAAAATATTTATAGAAATTGTTAAATGAGAACTTAATTTGCTTTGTAAATTTTCTCTAAAATCACAATTAAAATATATATATATTCAAAGTTATCTGTTTAATCCATAACTTTGTGCCTGTATCCTTTCTGCATCTCCATGTGATTCCAAAGAAATTTAAGACATTTTCCAATGTCACCAAACCAATTAGTTGCACAATTAGAGTCCAGAGCTCTTATTTTTTGTTTGTCTTATGTCCATAGTATCTGTAGAAAATGGAAACCTATCCTTCCTTAGGGAGCTCTGGTAGCATAGTGGCTAAGACACTTGCCTGCTAACCAGAAGGCTGGCGGTTCAAACCCACCAGCCACTCCTCAGAAGGAAGGTTGGGCAATCCTACTTCCGTAGTGAAACTGCCTCGGAAACCCAAGGAGGGGTCGCTATGAGTCGGGGCCGACTCGACGGCACATAACAACAACAACAACATCCTTCCTTAGAACCCATAGGTTAAAATCAACACTATAAGCATAAATTCTTATGCCTATTATATTTTTAGAGTAAGCAGTGTTTGTATAAGTTAAATGAAAAAGTAATATCACTCTTATTTTCTCTTGTTGATAAAATGTTAAAGGCAAGATACTGAGAATTTTGTCATTAATTTACTTTTCAGATGACACTTTAGTTTCCTAGTAGCAGTTTTTAACCAATTTTTTCTTGATCCCATTGAATTCCTTCTTAAGACTAGTGGACAGATGCTTAGCAGCTGTTGCTGTATGTCAGGAAGCAGCTTTATAACTCTGTCTCCCATTGAAATAAATACAAACTGTAGGCTATAGAAGCTCCAGTTCTCACATCAGCAGTATGTACTTGGAACATTATAATGGCTACCACCTGATATATGCAAAGAGAAAGCAAGTACAAAAAATATTCCATCCACCTCATGCCTTTCTGAAAAATGATAGCTTTCCCACAAGACATATGGAAACAACTGCTTTTCTGAATGTGTAATGTCTCAGGGTACAGACGCGGCCAGTCAGCTTGACAGATAACAGCAAGGAGAGAAATATAAGGACATTTCTCTTTGGGCCAAGAAGCAATAATGTGTCTTACTAGAGTTACTGCCTCTATTAAAAGTAGATACAGGATATTAATTGTGTTACTACAGGAGATATGAGCAAGGGCTAGAGTGTGGCTCCAAAACAGCATGGAACTGTCACTTCCCAGTGCAGCCTTCTCTAATTAAGTCCCAATGGGGTCTCATGTTCATTTCAGTAATGTGTACTTCCCAGGATAAATGATATTTAAACATGTAGAAAAATCCCTGCAACTAAATTGGTCACCAATTCAAATTTTTACTACAGGGGAGTTATGTACTTCTGCAGTGTCTTTTTGTTCACTAGCAAGCAATTGCAAGTTACTGGATTCTCTCTGGTTCTTCAGAGCAGCTCACTACTATAGTCATGTCCCAACTCTACAAAAGGTTGGCCAGAACCACGTATCAGCAGTAATGAGTGACATAGAAAATTCAGTCTGAGAGGAATCAGAATCATAACTAAGAGAATGGTTGACTGTTGTGTCATTTTTGTAGCTTTCAATTTAGCTGGTTTGAGGAGAGTCTCTTTTCCTTTAAAACCTTCAACCAAGGTTAATATCTTTTACTGGAAGATTCATAGAATAGTGAGAGAAAACATACATGTGCAAACTGTGTTGACACCCCTTCATGGCTACACTTCTTCATTTGTTTGGGTCCACCCTTGTCTATAATGTTTGCATTTCTCTACTTATTTCCAAATGAATCTTGTTTTCTTCCTCAACTCCAGTGCTCAAACACCTTTTAGTACTCATTTCTCTTTTCCTTGACTTTCTCTGACCTCATTAGATTTTCAAAGACAAGAAACGTGCAAAATCTGTCTAAAATTGAAAACCATAAAAACCAGTAAAACATATAATTGTGGGTATTCTGTCCTTTTTTAAAAATCTTGAGGTCCTAAAAGTAGTAATTACATTTTTTTCCCCATATGGTAATGTCACCATGAACTCATAGATACGGAATTAAAGTTAACTAGTTAGATTATAAAGGAGCTCTGGTAGCATAGTTCCTAAGGCACTTGTCTGCTCACCAGAAGGCTGGCGGTTCAAACCCACCAGCCACTCCTCGGAAGGAAGGTTGGGCAATCCTACTTCCATAGTGATACTGCCTCGGAACCCAAGGAGGGGTTGCTATGAGTCGGGGCCGACTTGACGGCAAACAACAACAACAACAACAATTAGATTATAAAGAAAGCATACCAATTCCAGCAGAAAACAATCTAGGAGGACTGACTTAATAACTGTGACGTACAATTTGGACCATATCGGACTTGAGCTGAGGTGAATTGCTGATCTAGAAGGGCAAGTTGCATAGTCCATTCACCTGGCCATTTCCATTCCCCAAAGCCTTGCATAGTTCCCTGCTGTACTGTTAATAAAACAAGTGTGTCCTGGAAGTACATCTATTTTATTATGCTATTACTCCATAGGGCAGTGTCCTAGGTTAATAAAGCCTCGATTACAATTGCTAGCAGAGCCCCCTCAAGCTTTCCAAGAATTCATTTTACAGTAATGAAAAGAATATCACAATTTCCCCTATACCTAATTTCAAATGCCCTGAAGCAAACAATAGAAGGTTGGGAACACAGGAAGGTATATGCAATCTTTTGCAATGTCTAAAACACAATCATTCAAGGGGTCACTCTTAGGTACTGAACAACTTGTGTGGGATTAAAAGCTGCCATTTAAAAAGTGTATATTATTTTTGTCTTTATTCTGTGGACATGGCACTCTACCACAGAGTTGATGGGAAGAATCAACTGCTTTCACCCTGGATCCTAAAAATTTCCTGCAAGGATAGCAAGACATTTTTCTTGATGCCTCTTAATATAAGCATAACATGGTTGTTGTGCTCCATTTTATTGTTGTCATTAATTTAATTTAATGTCTGTACCATATTTGTTAAGACAGATAAAATGTATATTTTCTTGGCAAAGGTTTGAATCTTTTTTCATTCAGAGAGGTTGATGATTATTAACACATGTTGTCTCAATAATTAAGAGGTAACTAGGTCATTAAGAACTCATTAATCTTCAGAATTTCTCATCCCACAGGATCATGTAAGAAGTTAGAGCAGAAGGAAAATATGCTTTGCTTTAACAGTGGAAATGAAATAAATGTCACTATAATAATAGACCTTGAATGTGGACCTCTGATTCTTTCCATTTATACTTCAACTACAGAACTCATTACTTTAGAGTGTGTTTTTCACTTTGCTTAAGAAGGAGTTGTATCTTCTAACAATGGACAAGACGTAAATGATTATGTTAAATATGTACTGGTGTTGGCAAAAAAGTTAGAATATTTCCATCTTAGTTTCATCTGCACCCAAGCAATTAAAAAAAAAAAAAAAAAAACTGTATTCCTTACCATCTTTTGTCTTTCTCTGCACATTCTTCACCCTCTCATGCTTTTTCACCAACTCATCCCTTTATATGGAGTTCCTGGGTGGTCCAGATGGTCAACATGCTTGGCTGCTCACTGAAAATTTGATGGTTCAAGTCCAGGGGAGCCTTGGAAGAAAGGCCTGGTGATCTACTTCTGAAAAACCAACTGTTGGAAACCCTGTGGTGTACAATTCTACTGTGACACACATGGGGTTGCCATGAGTATGAATCAACAGCAACTCATTTCTCCCCTTTGTACAGAATTTCTTTCCTTTTACTGCCTTTTGTTTTGTTTTATTTTTTTCTGGCTAGCTCTGGCTTCTCCTTCAAGATACACGGTCTTTACCTTGCTTTAAAGTATAAAATCTTGTTCCTTTTTTTTTCCCAAAGCTTTGGATAATTTTAAGTCAAATATCTCTTAGCATCAAGAGTAAAGACTTTCATTTTGTAACTTAGTATTGAGCTATCCTCTTTCTTATTGAGTTGGGAATGTCAGCATCTTTCGGAAGGCTAAAAGTAATTTAAGCCAGACAGTACAAAGAAATGCTTACAATATTTTTCTATATATTTCAAATGAAATAATGATCTTCGAAGATGTGAATCTGATGGCTCAAGAGACAGAGATGGTCTGCTTAGCCAAAGGGTGAGCACAGGGTGGATCAGCGAGGACCCCAGCCTCAGCTCCTGGCTTGGAGCAATTCGGCCCAAGTTCAAGTGCAGTCTGCCTCTTCCTGGGTCTGATGAATCCAGGCAGCACAATCCTGATTAGTACCAGCTGTGAGGGTGAGCATTCTCATGGAGCGATGGTTCAACTCAGTGTTGAACCCACTTACCAGCCTGCTGCCAGACAGAGCCATTAGGCTATAAAATTCTGTGCTCCCACAACCCTAATCAAGCCCAAATCAAAGAAATACACAGCAGAAGATTTCTTACTCCTTTGTCATCTCTTTTGCCTGGCATCAGTAATGAAACCACAAACAAGTCTACCCAGTGTACAATTTTGAGCAAGCAAAATATCCCTTATTCTCTTATGGGTTATAGTTCAAATTTGATTTTTGAAGGAGACAACTTTCTTTATTAAACAGAGATGATTTTACAAAGATTAGTTAAAAATCAATGTTTGGTGTTTGCTTAGTTCACGCATAAATAAATAAATAAATAAATAAATAAAACTATTCTCATCGCCATTGAGTCTCTTCTGACTCATAGTGACCCTACAGGACAGAGGACAACTGCCCCAAAGGGTTTCCAAGGCTATAATCTTCATGGATACAGACCATCACACCTTTCTCCTATGAAGCAGCTGCTGGATTTGAACTGCCAACCTCTTAGCCAACCTTACTTAGCCAACTGCCAACCTCTTAGTTGAGTGCTTAACTCTTGTGCCACCAGGGCTCCTCTAGTCCACACATTAGATGGAAATACTGTAAATGGAAAGTTTATTAATTTTTACACAAAGTATATTAAAAGCAAATGAAAAATTACTAATTTTTACGCAAAGTATATTAAAACCACTGTTTCTTATGCCTCCCACATCTGAACTTCAATGGAAAGACAATGAAAAGACACAAAGCCACAAACACAAGATCTTTCTTCTAATACTCTGTGGATCACACCAGCTGCAAAACCTTGCATGCCAGCAGTAGGCACCATTCTAAAACAAAACCAGCCTTGATATTTTCATTGTTTCTTTTTTAAAATTGTTGTAAAAATATAGGTAACAAAACATTTGTCAATTTAACATCTTTCACAGGTATGGTTTAGTGACACAAATTACACCAATCACAGGAGTAGATTTTTCAAAAGGCAAAGTAAGCCATACACTTACATGATGTGGTAAAAAACACGTGAAACTGTTCACCACAGATTAAGAAGGAAGCACAAGTAAGCCCTTGCTTACCTTGCTTATTGGGTACTCCATCTCTGTCATGGATTGTAAATTTGAAAAGAAGCTTTGATTCTGTAGGAAAATGCTGTGAGGTTGGGAAATGCCAGCCATATCTAGAAGCAGAATCCTTGATGTGTTAAAAAAAAAAAATGTGGAATTGTTCACTTCCCATTAGTAAGTAAGCACAAGTAAGCCCTGCTTACTTTGCTTATTTGGTAATCTGCCACTGACAATCATGATGTGTTACCATCACTATAAAAAAAAAACTCAATGCTTCCTAAACAATGATTTCCATTTTGCCCTCCCTGTCACTCCTGGTAACTGCTATTAAACTTTGATATCTATATGTTTTTTCTATTCTATCTATTTCATATAAGTGGGATCATATAATATTTGTCCTTCTGTGACTGACTTATTTCCTTCAGTATAATCTTTTCAAGGTTCCTCTATGTTGTAGAATTTATCAAGTCCATTGCTTCTTTAAGATAAAAAAATATATTGGTATCAACATTAAGTAACCAATGAAAATATCTTATTTGGAAGAAAACTTGGGTCATCATCAGAAGGGCTGGTGATAATTTCAGTTTACATGGAATTAATTGCAATTAATTGCAAATCACATAAATACATTTCAATAAATCCACAATAAATGCATTTCAAATTAACCTCCCTTTATCTAATTCCAAAAAAACACCCACTGCCACTCCAAACCAACCAACATGAGGGGAAGGTGATTCAGATGGTAATATCATACTTTCTCAGATTTTACATGAATGTGTGAATATGGGACAGTGTGAGAGCTCTGGTAGTGTAGTGCCTAAGGCATTTGACTGCTACCCAGAAGGCTGGCGGTTCAAACCCACTAGCTACTCCCCAGAGGGAAGTTTGGGCAATCTACTTACATAGTGATATTGCCTCAGAAACCCAAGGAGGGGTTGCTGAGTCAGATCCGACTCCACGGCAGTGGTTACTTTGCTTTTTTTGCATTATGTGACAATGTTAGCAAATTTCTAGAAGCTCTTATACAGCCACAGGAGGGTCTGATATAATTGAAGTCTCAGAAATGTAAGCTTCTTTAGTTTTACAGTAGATTTGTTTCTAATTTCATGATCTGTTTGGAAGCTCTATACTAAGGTCATTCTAGAAATTTCAATCAAAATGTGACAGATTTATTGACTTTTCAAGTATGCCAACAGTTGGTATGCCAACTGTGTATGCCACTTCACTGATAAGTACTCATTTTTCATCTCCAGGATTAAAATTGGGAGAGGCTCCAAGCAACAGATTTCTCTGGCCATTTCTGATTCTATCAGGGAGAAGTCTTGTACTATTAACATACAGATGTCAGGCTGACCTGTGACATAGATGGTTCTTCTGGGACAAACTGTGAGAAAGTCATAGGGAAGATAAATAGAAGAAAGGTCAATCTTGCCAGTGGAGATTCAACAACTGTACATTCTAGATGAAACCAGCAGTAGGAAGAAGTTCTCAAAGATACACTGACATCCTGGGGTGAGGGGAGGGTCAGGTCTCAGTAGGTCTGTGAATGAGTTGTCAGTGTCTAGGCAGCAGAACAGAGCATATAATCAGGTGAGTTTGCTAGTAGAACAAACAATAATGGAGGCACAAGTTTGAGATGAGGGAACAAGGAGACCTCTAAGCCTGAGAAATTTTCATCCCAGAACAGGCAGTCTGACAAAGGAAAGTAAATAGTACCTTGCTAACACCTAACAGAATGTAACTCACACATAAATGTGGGGCCCAATTGTATCCCAAAAGTCTCCTATATCTGAATCTCTATTTGATGAGCCTAAACAGCATCACATTTCCATAACTACACTGGAAAATTCATTTATTGATTATCAATCATTTATCACTCGGAAAGTATTTATTAAATGTTTATTATGTCAACATTTATATACGAATAACCTAACACTTGTAGTTCATATTCTAGTGAGAAGACATAAAAATAAAAGTAAACAAATTCAGTAATTACAGATACTGATATGTGCTATGAAGAAAATATCAGTGATAGAATAAGTCATGTCCACAGTAAGGAAATTACTTTCTCTAGGGTGTTGATCAGGAAAGGTGTTAATGGGGAGGTGACACTTAAGCCAAGACCAGAGTGGTGAAAGAGACAGAAACACAACTGTGTAAGAGAACAATGTTTCAGATAGGAGAAACAGCAAATGCAAAATCTCTGACCCTGGTAGTTTCAGGAACAGAAACAAGATCTTTTGTTGTTATTGTTGGAGTTAGGTGCCGTCAAGTCGGCTCCAACTCATAGTGACCTTATGTACAACAGAACAAAACACCATCCTCACAATCCTTGCTATACCTGAGCCCATTGTTGCAGCCACTGTGTGAATCCATCTCATTAAGGGCTTTCCCCTTTTTTGTTGACCCTCCAACTTTACCAAGCATGATATCCTTCTCCAGAGAATGGTACCATCTGATAACATGACCAAAGTAGGTGAGATGAAGTCTGGCCATTCTCACTTCCAAGGAACATTCTGGCTGCACTTCTTCCAGGAAAAATTTGTTAGTTCTTCTGGCAGTGTGCAGTATTTTCAGTATTCTTCACCAACATCACAAACAAGAGTAGGCGTAGTGAATGCTGCATGAGTGATATGAGAAAAGTTTGGAGAAGGAGGCAGGTTACAGAGCTTTATAGACCAAATTAAGAAATCAGCACTTTCCATGACCATGTATAGGGTTGGCAGACAATGTTTCTACAAGTGTATTTGTAAGTTCTGTAAGAATTCCCAGCTGTATAGTAGAGCTGACAAAGGACAAGGTTGTAGTCACTTCTTGGCCACAGATAGCTACCCAGAGGGAGCAAATAGCTGGACCTGTGGGCTTGGGACCAGAGTCTCAGGGGACATCAAGCTCACTTGGCATAACATACTACACAAAAACATTGTTCTACATCCTATTTTGGTGAGTAGTGACTGAGATCTTAAAAGCCTACAAGTGACCATCTAGATGGAATGATGGGTCTCTCCTTGTCCAGAGCAAAGAAGAATGAAGAAAATCAAAGAGTCATGGAAACAAGTAGTCCAGGTGACTGGTACACCATATAATCCTCAGCCTGTATGACTAAGAGACCAGAAGAACTAGATGGTGCCTGGCTACCACTGTCAACCACTCAGAGTGGGATCTATGTAGGAGATCCTGCATAGAGTGGGAGAACAACATGGAACAAAACTCAAAATCATTTAAGAAAAAAAAAAAAGTGAGAGAGAGAGAGACCAGGTTTGCTTGTCTGATAAGCCGGTGGGACCACTGTGACTATAGCCCCCAGCTGCCCTTCAGGTCTGGAATTGAACCCACTCCTGTGGCTTTCAGCCAAACAAAAGACAGGCACATGAGCAGAACATTTAAGTTAGGTAGATACACTCCTTGGAGAGAACAATCATGAGAGAATAGAAGCGCTGTGTATGCACACAGAGACAGCTTGGGAGCCAGGAGTGCATGGGAGGGAAGGACACAGGAAACAAGTAACTATGGGAGAGAAGTGGGAGGGGAGCTGTTGTATTGTGGGAAATTGCAGTCAATGTCATGAGACAAAGTGTATGTGAGTTGCTGGATGGAAAGTGAATTTACTCTGTAAACCAAATTGCAATAAAAAAATAAAAAAATAAAAAAAAGAAAGAAAGAAACTAGCATTTTATTTTAATTGCCTAGGAAGTCATTGGATATTTTTAAGCGGCTAATTTAGATGTAATCTAATTTATTCATCAAAATAATCACTCTAACTTTTGTCCAAAAAATGGCAACCTCCTTCTGTGTATTTTAAGGTCCAGGTCTTATGCTCCTAGACAACCTCCCTCACTATGATGAGACCACTCAGTCTCTAGAGTCCCCCAAGTCTCTGGCCTGCATTTTGTCCTGTTGCAAACAAAGTCCAGTTCTGAGAGTATGGGGAAATTTCTGGGTGACTAAAGAACCAGTGGGTGAAGAAGAGACTATCATTGGTGTCCTGTTTGTTATTTTGGCAAACCCAAATTTGTCTGGAGGGAGAAAGCAATAATTTCATGTTCAGACTTCCAGGCAAACTCAACATGCTGAGAGTTCCTTATCTAATTCTAGGGTGGGGGTGAATGGCTGCCATATATAAATTTTCCACTTCCAAGTAATCAAAATGCAACAAAATCCACCAAATGCTGCAACTAGATATCATTTGATATTCTTCATTGCAAATGATGTCTCCAAATCTTGCAGTATCACAGAGTTATAATTATGAACATCAGTGTCAACCAAAATAGGACTGGGTTCATGGAAATGTTTTGTCATATATTTCACAACCTTAGAGAAAATAATAACAAACCAAACTCCTCCAAACTCAAATAAATTGAGCTTTTAAAACTTACTCCTCTGGGATTCATACAATGTCAAAAGCCCTGCTGATAACTTCAAGAGGGGAAAAAGAAATTGTTTTAATTGCCAAATTGCATATAGAAATAAAATAGATTTTAAAATACTTAGGTTTTTTTTTTTTTGGTGACGAGGGAGCATGGTTTAGCCTTAACAAGCTGAAAACTTAACACAGAAGGGAAAATCACATTTAATATTTATTAACAAGATGTAAAATTTGTTCAAGAATAGAATAGTCAGCTCCAACTGACAGAAATCCAAAACCAGATTAGGGTTGAAGGCCAAAAAGGCAAAATGCAGTCTCCCTAAAGCTGAGTGGAGTATTAGGTTGAGCAGTATGCATAAAGAATTGATGTTTCATACTCTCTGTACAGCAAGTTAATCCTATCAGGAATAAGTATTGATTTACATTTCACATCTAACTTTCTTAGCTTCTGTCAAATTTAATGAATGTTGATGCGGATATTGATTTCTCTAGCAAAAGGAAATTAACAGGACATTGTCCAATTTTGACCTTTACTTAATGAGCCGTGTATACATCAAAAGCCTTTTGAAACATGCTGTTGATCAGTCACAGCTTCAAAAGCAGTCTTATACACCCAGAAAAAAGAAAAAAAAAAAAAATCAGGCTTTTAATGATCCCCCAAACTCATAATTACTATAGAGACAGGGCTCAATAGGAATACAAAAGGGGTAGTTCCATTGCCACAATCTAGGCAATGAGAAATCTTCAGTGGCTTCCAGAGAGTGGAAAATGGGATATGTCTACTTATAATTCAAATGCTATCTTTTACAAGGCCCTGAGGGGACTTTATTTAATAGCAATCCTCAATAAAACCTCTGGCTGTGTACCTTTATGTCTAAAAATAAGTCCCAGCACATGTTTGTTTAAATCACTGCTACTGGAAAAAGCTTGATCTTAGTTTTGAAGTATTTTTGGGCACAAATTCAGGTCCAGATCATTGAAAAGAAATTATGTTGATTTGCTGCTTCTAATTGCTTCATTTCTTTTGTTTCCAATGTGTGTTTTGTTTAAAAGATCAGGGTGCGTGGAAATACTTAAGTAACTGTTTGAATCTTCTGAATAAATGCCCTTATGATCCAAATTAGGCACAGAAGCTGAAGATTGGGGATCAAATGTTCCATTTAAGGCCATATCTCATTCATATCAACTCCAGGACAATTCTGTATTTTGTAGTAATGGATTTATTTCTGACCTCAAATTGCTCAAAAGCAGCCCCTAGTACTAAACCTTGAATATACTTTGTTATGTTAAATCTGTGATAAAGGTACTTGTTATAAGAGAATTCTGAGAATGCAAAGCATTGATACAGGTATAGAGCTACAAGAAGGTCCATGACTTTGCTAAATTAAGAAACTATGAAGCATTTTGAACCTGTCTGCTTGTGTTAGTTTCTTAGTGCTGCTATAACAGAAATACCACAAGTGATTGTCTCTAACAGACAGAAATTTATTTTCTCACTGTTTAGGAGGCTAGAAGTCTGAAATCAGAGCACCAGCATTAGAGGAAGTCTTTCTCTATTGGGTATGGGGAAAGGTCTTTATACCTCTTTTCAGATATATCTTTTCTGTTCCTCATTTTTTTGATGATCTTCACGTGGCAGGGTATCTATCTTACTCCATCTGTGCTTGCTTACTTTTGGACCACATCTGCTTTTTTTACATATCAAAAGTGATTGGCTTGAAGTATCCTACACTAATATGGCTTCATTGGCATAACAAAGAAAATCCTATTCCTAAATAGGATTACATCCACAAGTATACCAAAAACCAAATCCATTGCCATCAAGTTGATTCTGACTCATAGCTACCCTACAGGACAGAGTAGAAGTGCCCCATAGGACCTCCAAACCTGTAATCTTTACAGTGACAGGCTGCTACATTTTTCTCCTGCAGAGTAGCTAGCAGTTTCAAACCACCAACCTGTGGGTTAGCGGCCAAGTGCTTTTAGCATTGCACCACCAGGGCTCCTTTCCATAAGAACAGGGATTAGGACTTGCAACACATATTTTAGGGGTCACAATTCAATACATAACACTGCATGACATCTATCTTTGGTAAATTACAGATTTTTTAAATTCAGTAGATGTAGAGGAAAATGGAGTTCAGAAGCATTGTAAAACTGGCTGAAGGACAGAGCAATAGAAAGTGATAGAAAGGAACCAGATCCCAGTGATGTGGTCATAGTTCTGGGCATACATCAGGTATTTTTATAAAGGAAGAAGGTCATTATCTCCTTTGAAGGAGCATTCCAATGAATTTCTCTAATACTCAGTCTTGTTGAATATTGAATAACTGCTGTGTCTTCAAAATTTATAAAACAAAAAATGTTCAATCATATGTGCTTTGCCGATATACATTAAATGAAATAATGTTTAACTATAAATAAATTTGTGCAGTAAACATTTTAAATAATTCCTCTTGCTCGGTGTGTACACTACTCTGAATATCAAGCTAGCATAGAAAGTAGACTAGAGTAGTTATTGTGAATATCCACAGATGATAATCCTGACTATTACTAAGGAAAATATTGAAGAAATACCAACTTTCTTAGGCTTTTGCAAGTTTTTTTTTTCCCATAATTTTTTAGCTCTCATCCAATCATGACCTCTTCTTTAAGTCTGATTGCTTTTGTCTATAGCCCACGTCATAAATGTAGTTTGAAATGAAAACAGTGTAAAAAAGATGAACATCTTTTGCACCTTTATGGCAAATAGATCATAAGATTTTATGAGAAAGTTATTTTTGAATAAAAAATTTATAATCAAAACATGGAGTTGATTTTAGGGTAAATTTCATCTTTCCTCTCATTAATATCCAACACTCAAAACCAAACTCACTGCCATAGAGTCGATTCTGACTCATAGCAGTCCCATTGGGTTTCCAAGGCTGTAAATCTTTACAAAAGTAGACTGCCTCATCTTTCTTCTCATCTATGAAGCAGATAGTGAATTCAAATCACTGACCTTTTGGTTGGTAACCAAATAAATGTCTTAACCACTATACCATAAGTGCTCCTTCATATCCAACATGAACTTTGTGTAAATAAAGGTGAAGTCAGAGATTCTTGACTAAAAAGTACCAGTCTGTGACTTGAGTCATATACCTTTAACTAGATTTCATTGGGTTTCCTAAAAGTAGATTACAAAAACAGCTTTGTAAAGATGAGATGTATTAAGCAGTAGAAATAAATTATCAAATGAAGTTTTGGAATGTTTTTATTCAAAAGTCTTAATAATACCATGGGAAATATATTGGATGGTAGGACTGTCATCTCTCCTGAAGCAAGAAATGGACCATATGAGAGTCTTTCTAGCTCAGGGAGTATATAGTTTTATTTCTTAAATGCACTAACAATGTGTAAAGATGCTTTAACAGCTATGGGATTAGGAATGATTTTATTTTTGTATTAATGATACATTGTAGTCACCCAATGTTGCTCCCTCCAAGGATCTTGGAGAGTTTCCTTGACATTTTCTAATTAATTCTCCTTGCATTTCTCAGAGACATGCATAAGGCATGTGTTATTAACACATTGCAGGCATGGCAAAGTTAATGTGGAGGGATTAAAAAAAAAAGAAGAAGAGTGAATTTATATTAGTAAAACTTGAATACTCAAATTAGAATACTTTCTGTACCTCCTATAGGCAGAATTTACAGAGATGATAGCTGCACATAATCCTAGGCTTCAAGAAATGAAAAGAGAACCAAACTAACATTTTTGGAGAACACTGTCTGGAATCCTGAGCTTGGTACTTGCTCACTGTTTGTACCACAAGGATCCAAGGGTGATTCAAAGGCAGCTTCTAGGGCCCAATCTCAAATCAAAACTAATGAATGATCCAAGTGATATATTGTGTGGATCCCATTTATCTCAACTAGTTACTTTATTATACTTGTGATATTTTAATTTTTATAAATTCCATCAAAATTTATTGAGGGGAAGTAAGAATGTGGAAATTTAAGGCTAAATTATGGTAAGCAAGATGTATTTCTGTTTGGATGTGGTACATATTGTAACTCAGTCATCACTATTGATGTAGTGTAGAAACAGTAATTCCATGAAACCTCTGAGTACTTATTAACAGAGAAGGCTTATGCCTAGTTTTCTGTCTTTAAAATCAACATGCAATTTTCTTTTTGTTTGTTTGGGTGAGGGCAGGGCATTTAGCCTTTAAGAAATCATTGTGTTTATAGTCATATTGCATTATCTGTTTTAAAATTTGAAGTAAAATATGCTTTCACACACAAAAGATATAAGACAAACAGGATAAAGTCACATCATTTTTCATTTCAGATATTTTCTGTTTGTTTTATTCGTTGTTTTCTTAGAGAATCAAACAAACTTGTGACTGAGGAGGAAGCATATATTAAACAACTCAGAATTGTCTGGGCTTAAATCCAGTAGAATGACAAATACTTTATACTAAGTTACAGAGAGAGTGAGAGAAAAAGAGAAATCGAGAAAAAAGAAGTATGGTAGATGATGATAGATAGAGATGGTAGATAGATAGATAGTGTGGTAGTTGAGGTTATATGTCAACTTGGCTGGGCCTGGTTTTGAGTGGCTGGGCCTGATTTTGACTGTCTGGGCAGCAATATTCCCCATCATGAGTCTGGCACACAGTTCCATAGTGGAATCTGCTATGAGCAGCTGGATAGCTGCTTTAGGGATGTGGTTTGCTTCCAGTGTACAGGGAGAAGCTTCGGGAATGGTCTCTAGCTTTTGGCATGCTTGAACACCGTGTGTAGCCAAATCTTAATTTAGCAGCCTGCCATGTAGTTTGCCTGTCTTGAGACTCTTAATGGACTTGAATCAATGACATTCTGTGTGGTTTGGTAATATTGAGACTGGGCCTTTTTACTTGTTGACCTTGGGTTTGTCAGCCTCAGCAGCCAGCAGCTGCCTGAGTGAAGAAAGCCTCCAGCTTTAGTGGACTGGGAGCAAGAGGCAGAACTGAAGCCCAAGGTCGAGGGGCTTTCACCCAGACCCTAGAATCTGGCACTTTGAACTCAGACTTCTGGCTTCCAAAACTGTAAGAGAATAAACTCCTGTTTGTTCAAATCACCCATTTGTGGTATATTTGTCAGAGTGGCAGTAGGTAACCAAAACAGATAGATAAATGCATAGATATAGATAGATAGATAGATAGATAGATAGATAGATAGCTGTGAGGGAGCAGTGGTTTCATTTCAAGCATGGCCCAATGTCTCCTATACAATGAACCTGCTGTGGTAATGACAGTAAAATCTAGGAAAAATATGAACATAAACAACTTGAAGGTACCAGAGAGTAAACAGAAAAGACAAAGACTGGAAAAGAACCATCTTGAAAAAGGCAACACACTCTGAGTTGCCTAATTTATGGCTTTTAGCCTGATAATAGCACTCAGTATGCCATGTGAGATAGCTATAACTCCAACAGAAAAATCTCAACATTGATGAATCAGAACAGAGTTTTGGGCAACCATATCCTTTGGAAAGTAAGGTTGTAACTTTTGCAGACAGAGAAGAGTAGAGAGAGGGAGCCTCATCTACTGTATGTGTACTCTCCCTATGTCTTTCACTGACCCTTGAACAATACATGTGTTGTGAAAACTACAAACAGCCCAGATAAGACTAAAGCAACTGAAATATGAGCTGTTATCAGCTGCCAGGTAAACAAAATGGAATGTTCACTTTCAGTTATACCAAGTTATTGGTCTGCAAAAACAAACGAAGAGCTATATAAAATAACCTAATACATCTAGTGTTTCTATGAGATGCCATTCACTACGTCTGGGATACAATCAAAATGACTCAACATAAGAAGAAATAAGAAAGCATAAATTATTCTCCATGGAAAAGACAATGAACAGAGATCAACCCCAAGATGACCCAGATGTTGAAATTAGCACATAACACTTTTAAAGTAGCTATTACAAATATAAAGAACTCTGGTAGTACAGTGCCTAAGGCATCTGACTGCTAACCAGAAAGTTGGTGGTTCAAACCACCAGCCACTGCACGGAAGGAAGATGAAGCAATCTACATCCATAAAGATTTACAGCTAGGAGGGGGTTGCTATGAGTCAGAATCAACTCGATGGCAGTGGTTTTGGTTTGGTTTATTACAAATATGCTCAAGGCTATAAAGGAAAATCTGCTGTTACTGAAATAAAATCTCAGAAGAGAAATAGAAATGGTAAAACAAAGAAAGTGTTGAATGTAAACTTAAGAACTGAAAAACAGTCACTATAATTAAAAAAAAAAAAAAAAATCTCTGATGATACTAACAGTGGAATGGAGATAACATTGGAAAGATTCCATAAATCTGAAAATAGTTCAAGAGCAATAAGAACAAAAATACAAAACAAACAAACAAAAACAGACCAACAATGAACACAGTCTCAGGGATTTATGAAAAAACATAAAAGATCTACCCGATGTGCAATTGGAGTCTTGAATGGAGAGAGTACTATCTGTAGTGATCACTTGCATTTTTTATACTGTATCTTTTCCCTTTTTTCTTGATCGATCTGGCTAGAGGTTTTCAATTGCATTGATCTTCTCAGGAGAAATTTTTCTTGCTTAGAATTTCTTTATTGCTTATATTTTATTTTTATTTATTTGCTCTTCTTTTTATTGTTACCCTCTCTTCGCTTCTTGTTTAAACCCACATTCAGCCTTTGTTGTTGTAGTTGTTATGTGCCGTCGACTCGGACCCGACTCATAGCGACCCCTCCTTGGGTTTCCGAGGCAGTATCACTATGGAAGTAGATTGCCTCATCTTCCTTCCAAGGAGTGGTTGGTGGGTTTGAACCACCAGGCTTCTGGTTAACAGTCAAGTGCCTTAGGCAGTACGCTACCAGAGCTCCCCACATTCAGCCTTTAGTAATCTTTTAATATTTTAGTTGTGCTCTGCTTGCCCACTTCTATGGCAGCTGCCTCATCCTCCCATGCTCTGCCAGAGCTGACACAACTCATTTAACCCATCTTCTTCAGAGGGACTTATCATCCTTTAGAATTATGTTTACTCGATTGCTTGCAATTTAACCTCTGTGATGAACTAAAATAAAAAAAAATATGTGGCCTTTTTAGATTGTGTCTTTTTTGTATTGGTAGGGTGAGAGTGATGTTCTGTTGTAGCACATCCTCAACTCAACATAAAAGAAAACAAAAATCCTTATAACTGGTCCAATAAGCAACATCACAACAAATGGAGAAAAGATTGAAGTTGTCAAAGATTTTGTTTTACTTGGATCCACAATTAACACCCATGGAAGCAGCAGTCAAGAAATCAGACGTCACATTGCACTGAGGAAATCTATTGCAAGGGATCTCTTTAAAGTGTTAAAGAGCAAAGATGTCACTTTGAAGACAAACATTGCCTAACCCAAGCCATGGTATTTTCAGTCACTTCATCAGTATGTGAGAGCTGGAGAATGACTAAGGAAGACTGAACAAGAGCTGATGCCTTTGAATTGTGGTGTTTACAGAGAATGCTGAAAGTACCATGACTGCCAAAAGAATGAACAAATCTGTCCTGGAAGAACTGCAGCCAGAATATGCCTTAGAAGCAAGAATGGCCAGTCTTTGTCTCACCTACTTTGATAAGGTTGTCAAAAGAGACTAGTCCCAGAAGAAGGATATCATGCTTAATAAAGTGAAGGGTCAGAGAAAGAGGGGAAAGGCCTCAATCAGATGGATTGATAGACAGTGGCTGCAATGATGGGTTCAAGTATAGCCAGGATTGTGAGGATGGCTCAGGACTGGGCAGTGTTTCACTCTGCTGTGCACACGGTTGCTATGAGTTGTAATCGACTCAATGCACCTAACAACAACAACAACAATACATCCTTAGTATATGCAGAAATCTGCATAAATTCTTAACAGACACATTTAAGCTTATAATTTTTCAGTTTGCATCAAAAGTAATCAGTATCTATATCAATAAAGATAGGCTATACTATGTTGTGGGAAGGTTGGGCAATCTACTTCCGTAGCGATACTGCCTTGGAAACCCAAGGAGGGGTTGCTATGAGTTGGTTCTGACTTGATAGCACATAACAACAATAAAAACAACATACTATGTTGTGATAAAAAATAACCCAAAAATATTACTGGCTTTAAGCAATACTCACACTACATGTCCCTTGTAGGTAGGCAACAGATTTGCTCAAATTCATTTTCAGACTAGGATCAAGGCTGACAGAATAGTTTCCATCTGGAATTCTCCCATTTACTTTGGCAGTGAATATTGAATTGAATGTGAATTTTAAAGTAAATATAATTTTCATCACTAGAAAATGAACTCAATAATTTTTCATAAATCCTTTTATTATTATTATAAATCTCCACGTTCTTTTGAAACTATATCTCAAAATCAGAGTCAAAGTTTTGGTACTTCCAAACCCAACCCAACCCATTGCTGTTGAGTCACTCTTGACTCAGAGAATTTATTAGACAGTAGAACTCTGCCATAGGGTTTCCAAGGCTGTAATCTTTACAGAAACAGATTGCCACATCATTCTTCCGTGGAATGGCTGGTGGGTTTGAACCACCAAACTTTCAGTTAACAGCCAAGCACTTATCCACTGTGCCAGCAGTGCTCCTTAGAAAGGACAAAATTGGACTAATATTGTTGTTTGTTGTTGTTATATGCCGTCGAGTCGGACCCAACTCATATTAGTCCTTATAAAACTTAGTCTGAAAACAGGACACATTTCTTTTCAAATATGTGTTACAAACCAAACAGTGTTATTGAGTTAGATTGGAGTACATACTCTAGTTCGAATCAGATTATGTTTTGGCCAAATACTTAGTAGATGCATATTAGGTCTAGTTTCTCCTCTAAGGATAAAGTTAATTGGAGAATCATAAGAATCAAGATGATATCCCCAGGATGCATAATAGGATTTTTGGGAAAAAATCAAAACTTATGAGCTCTGGTAACGTAGTGCCTAAGGCACTTGACTGCTAACCAGTAGGCTGGCAGTTCAAACCCACCACACATTCCTCGGAAGGAAGTTTGGGCAATCTACTTCCGTAGTGATATCGCCTCGGAAACCCAAAGAGGGGTCACTTTGAGTTGGGTCTGACTCAACGGCACATAACAACAACATGATTTTACTTATGTTAAAAAAAAAAAAAGAAGAAGAAGAAGAGGAAAGAAAAAGAATAAAAAAATAGGTTTAGTAAAAAAATCACTCCAGAATTGGAAGGGTCTTTACTCAGCTATTTGGATTTCTACTGAGGAGAACTTATTCTGTGGCCTTAAAATGCTAAAATAGGCTTCTAATAAAACATCACCAATTTAGGTAAGTAAGAAAAATATCCTAGCAGTAAGGATTATATTAAACTTTGCAGTGAATTGCCAAAGAAGTTCTCAAATCCCATCTCTGGAGTTCTTTAAAATGAAGATAGTATCTCATCTGCCTGAGGTTTTTTTTTTTTTTTTTTTTAATTGGAGGGGTGGATTCTAACTTTAAAAGAATCTTTTTTTTATTCAAGCAACTTAACTTCTAACTGGAAAATATTAATGATATACAACTTGCTTTTGAGTAATATTTTAAGGTGTTTTCAAACTTTTTAACACTCATATTCTCACTTGGTTATTATTATAACTCTGTAAATAGACTTTGAAGATACCCTTTTTCTCTTTTTTAAAATAAAGCAGTAGAAACTTGGAGATTTCACAGCAAGTAAATGGCACAAATGGGACCAGAATTTGATTTCTTTGAACTCTACAACCTTGTTCAGTTCTTTGTCAGAGTACATTTACAATTTGCAATTTGATATTAAATCTTAACAACTAAAGAGAATGACAGGAGCTCTGGTGGTGTAGCGCCTAAGGCATTTGACTGCTAACCAGAAGGCTGCCGTTTCAAACCCACCAGCCACTCCTCAGAAGGAAGGTTGGGCAATCTACTTCCGTAGTGACACCATCTCGCAAACCCAAGGAGGGGTCCCTACGAGTTGAATCCAACTTGACAGCAAGAGAATAATATCTACATGAAGAATCTTAAGTGTTACAGCCATTTTTGTTAGATGCTGTCTAGTCAGATCCAACTCAGAGAGACATTAAATACAACAGAACTAAACACTGCCTGGTCCTGCACTATCCTCAAAATCATTTCTATGTTTGAGCCCATTGTTATAGTCCCTATGTCAGTCTACCCTATTGAGGGTCTTTCTCTTTTTGCTGATCCTCTATTTTTCCTAGAATGATCTCGTTCTCCACCAACTGGAGATTTGTTCATTCTTCTGGCAGTCTGTGTTATAGTCAATATTCTTTGCCAAAATCATAATTAAAAAACATCATTTCTTCTTTGATCTTCCTTATTTTTTGTCCAGCTTTCACATATGAGGTGTTGAAAATACTATGGCTTGAGTTTGGTGCACCTTAGTCTTCAAAGTGACATCTTTGCTCTTTAAAACTTTAAAGAAGTCTTTTGCAGCAGATTTCCCCAGTGCAATATGACATTTGATTTCTTGACTGTTGCTTCCATGGATGTTGATTGTGGATTCAAGTAAAATGAAATCCTTGGTAAATTTAATATTTTCTCCATTTTTCATCATGTTGCTTTTTGGCCCCATTGTGTGAATTTTTATTCCATTTATAGGCATAAACATTTAAAATTAAGCCTACTTAAAACATTATATAAATAAAAGAAAATCACAGAAAAATTACAAAACAAGA
>NW_006921599.1:25150737-25176085 GCF_000298275.1 Orycteropus afer afer
TGTGTATACTATACACACATAGAATAGTAGATATAGCTGGATAGATAGATATACACTATTGTGGTCAGTGGTTCTAACCCACCAGCCGTTCCACCAAAGAAAGATGGGGCTATCTGCTTCCATAAAGATTTACAGCCTTAGAAACTTAATGGGACTTGCTATGAATTGGCCCCATGGCAGTGAGTTTGATTTTTTTGAGTATCTGTCTTTCTATATGTACTTTTCTGTCCATTTGACCATCTATATTTAATATATGTAGATATATTTTGAACAAAAGAAATATTAATCAGAATTTATGCCCCAAATGGAAGCTCAGGGTAGTGCAAAGAGTTATGCACTTGGCTGCTAACCAAAAGGTTGGCAGTTTGAGTCCACCCAGAGGTAACTTGAAGAAAATACTGTTGATTTACTTCCAAAAAACCCCATTGAAAATCCTGTGGTGCATAATCCTACTCTGACATACATGGGGTCACCATGTATCGGAGTAGACTTCACAGCAGATGGTAATGCACTAAATGAATATTGATTTACAAAGTATCATTCCTATATCCTTCTTCCCATCTTATAGACCTCACTTTGAAAGGTATCTTAGATTCTACATTCCAAAGTCTTCTGTTTCCACTTTATAGATTTTCATTCTAGAGATTTGAACAGGAAAGTAAGCTTAGAAGCAGATACCTAATTGCTAATATTTCTCTAAAACTTAATCAGATAATTTGTTGGATGATACAAGTCTTGAAAGCCCACCAATACTTAAATATCTCTATCTTTTAGTTTGAAGCTATGCTGTCATTTACATATTTCTAACTTCCCAAACCCGAATATCCCTGACTTAAACCACAGGAGATGAAGACGATCTATTCAGCCAAAGGCATTTTATGTGTTTTCCATTTTTCCACAGGGCTTGCAACATTTAAAATAACAACACATTCCCCTATTTTTTTCTTTACCTATAAACAAGAAACTTACAGAAAAAAAATTAAATAAGACTTTGTATCCTAGCCATGATTAAGTGTGGTTTGACTGGAAATATTGCCTTGCTGTTATGGTGTTTGTGTATTGAGTTACTGGCAAGATAATCCTGGCATTAGAAAAAAAGAATTCCATCTATAGAGTATTTTTTTCCCCAGGAATTATCAGTGCCAAGCATGGTATTAAGTTACATTTTAACAGTGAGGTGGGGAGACATTGCCCCAGATGGCGGATGTAAAATGTGCCATAAATTTTAATGAAGCAAATAAGTCCCTAATAACCTTACTGCTAAGGCTGCTATGTTTGGGGCCGACCTTAATAAAGGAAAATTAAAAAGGCACATGCAGCCCTTAAACAAGTGCTTAAGAAGCCTAATATGATTTACTTATTCAGCTATTCACACTCTGATTGCACAGCCCCTGGTCATCTGCTCCAATACAGCTGCCCTGGGTAAAATAAATAAATAAATAAATAAGTTTATTGACCACCAGATGTCCCAGTCTGTCATGTGTGCTGGCAGAGTTCAGGTCACTTAAAGTTCAGGCAGATTTTCTAAATATGAGTATACATATGTATGTATGTATGTGTGTATGTATATATATATATTGTTTGGTAGCAACAGTACTTGGAAAGCATGTATGTGTGTGTGTGTGTGTGTGTGTGTGTTTCATCTATCTATCTATCTATTTATTTATTTACCAGAGCCTTGAGATAACTTTCTTGCTTTCTTTAAATTATGACATCTCAACCAATGTTTTTTTTTTTTTTTTTTTTCTGAAGCAAAAGTTTAGCAAATAGGCTATTAAGAATTCTGGGAAAGGGCATTTGGGACTTTTTCTCTTTTCATTAAAGCTGGCAGTAGCTTCTTGAAGTTATGCATCATTAAGTCTTTACCAATCCAAACAATAACTTGGAAATGATAAATAAGCACCATTTTCTAGTTGGGAAAATCTGACATCCGAGGAGGTTATGTGACTGAGCCAACAATTCAGAGAGCATAAAATAGAATTAACAATCAAAGACTCTTAGATGAGATGATGCAATATATAGTACCAAACCAAAACCAAACTCACTGCTGTCAAGTCAGACCCGACTCATAGCGCCCCCTCCTTGGGTTTCTCAGGTAATATCTCTGGGGAAGTAGATTGCGCAACCTTCCTTCTGAGGAGTGGCTGGTGGGTTTGAACCACTAGCCTTCTGGTTAGCATTCAAATACCTTAGGCACTGTGCCACCAGAGCTCCCATATATAACACACACGTGTAATAATGTAATAATATCTTAATATATCACTAAATACACATACATATAGAAAAATTTCAAGAATGAGTAAATTGATAGGAATGACATTTTAAAAAATCTTACTAATTATGATAGCTTAACTAGTCTCAGTTAACATCTCAAGGCAGAATCTGTAGTTAAGGCAAAACTCACAATTAACCATGAGAGAGACACAACTATATTTAAAATAATCTTTATACCTTTAATTATCTTGATTTCTTGTCATATCTTATTATATCGTCATTCTTTTCACCTCCCAAAAAGAACTGATGAAGAGCTCATACTAGTAGAAATGTGTCAGCTCCACTATCTGTTATTGTTTACGATGATTTGTATTACTTCAACTCAGACTTACCCTTCATGACTCTTTGAAGCCACTTGCCCATTTTGTAAAGATTTAGAGTTTAGTTAAAACTAGACAATATGGAAAACCCCATTTAACTAGTGGCATGCAACACCATGTGATTTTGAAAGCAAACAACTGAGTGCAGATACCACTGGCAGTCCTCTGTGGGTTCAACTCTCCCTCCCAATTACCTCCCCTGCCCTAAAATGCATGAAGGCATCCAGAAATTGGATGGAAAGGAGTGCTACACTAAGTCAGTGCATATATTATGCTGTTGTTATTAGTTGTCTCCAGTCAGCTCTGACCCATGGTGACCCACATACAACAGAATGAAATGTTGCCCAGTCCAGAGCCATGCTCACTATAGTTTATATACTCAAGTCCATTCCTACAGCCCCTGTGTATTTTGAGTGCTTTCTGACCTAAGGGACCCATCTTCCAGCCCTATATCAGAAAGTACTCTGTTGTGATCCATAAAGTTTTCATTGACTAATTTTCAGAAGTAGATTTTCAGGTTTTTCTTACTAGTCTGCTTAGTCTGGAAGCTCCCGTGAAACCTATCTACCATGGCTGACCCTGCTGGTATTTGAAATATGAGTGACATAGCTCTCAGCATCATAACAACATGCAAGCCACCACAATATGACAAACTAGGAGATGGGTGGTGGGTATCTTATATACATTACATTATTAAATCTTATTTGATTCTTATTTTAGATAAAAATGAATATAGATGTAAGTTCTAATTTTTCTCACATTCAATTTTAGAGATCATCACCTCTGATTATAAACTTTCTCAAGGCAGAGTTAACATCATCAAAACACTCACAGCGCTGAAGCTCTGCTTTTTCCAGTAAAATATATTTGTCAATGTGCTCCATTTATATGCCCCAAATAATCCAAAAGTTCAAGTATATTAAATTACATATTCCTTGATATAGATTACAATCAGGAAAACATGAGCAAACTTATAGCAGAGTTACACAGAGCTTGGTAAATAAAATATCTTAATATGAGACTTTAATGCCAAATATAATAAAAAGATTATCACAAATACATAAGAGCATTTGTATTTATGATTTTGTATTATGGGTTTCAACATGAGATATAACATGACAACTATTGGTTATACACCATCATGTTTTATTTTAGCAGAATTTTTTTTACCTGTATGATTTTGTATTTGGACTATAAACTTGTCTAAATATTTAGACTGCTTTTCCTTTATTTTTAATTCTAAACAACAACAATAAAAATATGTCATTTGATCTACACATGAGTGTGATAATCTAAATACTCTAAATAATATTTTGCTCCAGCCACATAAAGCCTCATAGATCTACAAATGAAGAGAACCAGAAGGAAAGGTTGTTTCTACCAGTAACTAAAACGACTTCTAATGCAAATGGAAACCATGTCCCAAAGAACTGAGAATGTATTACTCCAGTCTCTGTCAGATTGATTATTGATTTGCATTAACTTTCAGGGTAGGAAAAGGGAACAAATTTTGTGTAGTTCAGTAAATTTTTTGTACAATAAGAAATTATTAAAATTATTTCCAGCTTTGTTGCATTTCCTACCCCGTTTCTCCCAACAGTTTCTCCCTCAAATCTTGAATTAAGTTTCACTAAAGCACAGTGCTGTAGTTTCCTGTTATTCCATAACAATTTAAACATAAAGAAAAATAGCATTAGTTTTTATAATAAACAATGCCACATGCTGAACAAAATCCATAACTTATGCACTTTTCTAGCTTGCTTAATTTCAAACACTGATATTTCTAAGGTTGATAGACTAAGATTCCTATTGTATTTTCAATATAAAAGTAATTTTGATGTAAAAGTAATTTCAATAAGAGTAATTTTAAATCTTCATGATGAGGGAGAGGTGAAAGACATGTTAAAAGGAAAACTCTCCTATTTAGAGATATTTCTACCACAAATGACATGGTCTGTCATTTACTTGTCTAATCCAGTCAAGAAAATGAGGAATACAATGCTTTTGAAATATACTTTATTGAAAATCGAAATACCACAGAGAATCTAAGCAGAACTTCTATCAAAACCTTCAGAGATAGAAGGTTTTAAGTATGGTTTATAATTTTTTTTTTTTTTTTTCTGAATTTGTAGGCAGGTGAAGATGATCCCATAGAATTGAATAAGAGTGTGCATCCAGAGGCTTATTCATGGGAGGTTTCTCACACCTTCCCCTTGGACATGTTTAATTAGCCAGGGCCTGTTGTGTTTATTTGGTAGATTTTGATACAAATGGGGGGGGGGGAAAGGTCTTTTCATCCCTTTTTATCAATAGTCTCCCAAAGCCAAGGCAGGTGTCTGTGGGATTAAACATAATTACAAAGAGAGAGTGAGAGAGAAGAAGGGGGCTAGATAATAATTCCCAACAGAGCTGGAATTTCAGAACGGGAGCAGGTGCTCCAAAAGGCCCCATGTATCCAACTAATTTAAGCCACGATGTTGTGTAAAGGCCCCGATATTCATCTCTTCAATAAGAGGGCACTGGCAGTCTCTGAGTACAAAGACAAGCCCGATCGGAGTGATGCCAGGATGGCCGGCTCCAGCACCATGGCTACCAGGGTAACCAGACCCCGTTTCTCTCACTGCTGCCTTTGTTGGGTGGCAGCCACATGAAACAAAGTGCCACTTCTTACAATTGTACAGGCACATGCATAATAATCCTCCTTCTGGCTTATCATCATGAATTAGCAATTACTCTATTATTAGATGCAAGAACGGCTGCAGGTGACAAAGCCTCACAACTTCTAGTTTGTATTTCTGAAGCCCTTCATTTGGGTTTTCAGTGTTGGATTGACCTCTTCAGCAAGTGTATTCCCATTGTGAAGAAAATTCTATGATCCCTTAGAAAAGTGGTTTTCGTTCTCTATTTGGAGGGTCTGACCCATGTTTCGACTGGAGGGGGGAAGAAAGTACTGAAAGAAATATGGACAAAAAGGCCCTTCTTCCACTCAGAGAACACCTGGACTACACAAAGGAGACACAAAACTTAAAACTCTCACCCACCCACTGTGCCAAAGCAGCTTTCCATAGAAGGCTAAGTCTCTTCTAAGCCACTGTTACTCTATCTGGGCTCTCCGTTCAGAGCTATTATTTACTGCAACTTAAAATAAAGCCACTTTTTATCTAGTTGTACCCACAGTTCTCTAGCATGTAGAGAATAAGAGGGGAACTGGGACATTTTGGTTCTTCTGAACTTGTGTTTTCTACACTCAATGAATGAAGAATTTTCATAATAAATGATAAAAGAAAGAAGTTTCATTTTTAGACCTCAGAAAGAAAAGTGAGCCCTGTTTTTAAAATAGGGTTGTAATTTTTTTTCTGACCTTGAATGCCAGCATTTTGGATAACTTGAATGTCAGCATTTCAGATAACAATAATAAATAAAGAAAGAATAAAGTTATTTTTTTTTTCTGATATATTGGAGTTACTATTTATTGAATAGTGGTATACATCATGATGTTGTTGTTCCGAGGAATCATTATGTAGTAGGAGTATTATATTTGTAAAAGCAAAATATATGTTTTGATATATTTTGTCTTGTCAACTAAGAATCATGAAATGACGGGATTGACATTTTCAATGTGTTATTATTAAGTGTTTAATCATCCATTTTGTATAACCATTTTGTATAGAGAAAGCTTTTTCTCTTTACACACCATCAAGCACAGTGGAAAGTAACTGGAAACAGAGTACTCGGCTACTATAAACCCAAGGATGATATGCAAAGGAATGTTAGGACTTATAGTTTGATAATCCTAGATATTTAGATAGGATCTCTGGTAGCATAGTGCCTAAGGCACTTGACTGCTTACCAGAAGAAGGCTGGAGGTTCAAACCCACCAGCCACTCCTCGAAAGGAAGGTTGGGCAATCTACTTCCGTGATGATACCACCTCAGAAACCCAAGGAGGGGTCGCTATGAGTTGGGGCCGACTCAATGGCACATAACAACAACAACAACAACAACAACAACAGATATTTAGATAAACCTACATATTAGCCTTAATCTGGGCCCATCATTTGCATTCTTGCATTTCAGGAAACATCAGAGAAATGGCGATAAATTTTTGAAGAGTTAAAGAGCATTTTTTAATCATTTTGAATGAAGAAAGGTTAAACCCTTTTGGACAGCTGCTGGTCAGAACTCGGTGTAGAATAGGATGGCAGGGAATAATGTAGTCTGTAAATCCATGGATCATTGCTTTAAAAGAAGTATTGTGAAAAGAAAAGCAAAACCATATCCAGAGTAAGAATACATTCAAATGAGAACAAATACTGCTCCTCCATGATGGAAATCATCCAATGTAACTAAATCACAACCACATATCTGGTTAATTCCCCTTGTGTCATAGTGGAGGCTCAGACTTGGTCTCTGCTGCTGACCAGCTGAGCACTCACCAGTGCCTGTGGCCACAACGGTCTTGTTGAATATGAGTTCGTATTGCTGAGCTCATGCATGGCCTCCATTTCTGTTTTCATGGCCACTTTGTACATGGGCCCATTGTGCAAAGAGAAGGGTGGCTGGGAAAAGAGGCTGACTGACATTAACAGTATGGATATTCTTATTCAATATTTTATTAAGATCCTATTCTGTTGATGTTTCTGTTTATGAGCATTTACATTTACATTTATATTTTCAATATTTTCACAGTAAGAAATACAGTCACATAATTCCTCCTTAAATTTCTTGGTTACCAATTTTCCAATCACATTTCTTCCTGACCTCTGACCATTCAGCCATGTTGCGAACCACGGCCCACGAATTAGTATAGGTCCTGATCTCTGGACATCTCCCCTTCCAAGTAAAATGGGTATCCATGGGAAATGCTCGAAGTTCTTCTCATTGGAAAGACTGCCTTTCTTTGCTATTCTTCAGGGTCTTTCAGGAGTAAGGTTATAAGTGATGCAAACACCCACTTTTTTCAAAGGCACCATACAACATACCTATTTGCCATAGACACTTCAGGAATGATTGAATCAGCTGGTATCCAGCCCAAGTGACAGAACATCTTGTGTAGCAACCTGGGCAAGTTGCAAATCTTTCTCTTGATTGAAGTCCCACTCAAAATTTTCATTCCACTCCATGAAGAGGTACATGTTGCCTTCAAAATCCAAAGAAGCTCATTAATCATCATCACTAATCATAATGTCTCTCAGTAACTTGATGAGTCAGACCAAAATCTCCTTTGCCTTGTAAAGGATATAATAATATCCCCCAAGAAATTCCACTGAGGTGGCAGACCCTTGATTTTCAGTGATATTTATTTCTCTTTAGAATAAATGCTTCTTTCTAAAATGTCCAGCGCAGTTGCTACTTCCTTCTCATCAGGTCATATCAGGCTGTTATCAATGTAGTAGTGTGTTATGTTTTGTTGGATAGAGATATAATCAATGCTTTTGTGGATGAGATTATGACAGAGGGCTGGAGGACTGACATAGCTCTATAGAATATTAAAGGTATATTATTGATCCTGTAAATTGAAAGCAAAAAGCTTATGGTGTTCTTTCACTAACATATAAAGAAAGAAATTTTAAAAAGCAATAGGTGCATACTGGATCTCAAGGAATATCAAGATTTTACATCTGGAACAAAGCATTTGACTACTACATTTAAAAAGACATTTAACTGTGTAGATCCTGACAAATTATAGACACCATTGTGAAGAATGGGAATTCATAACACTTAATTGTGCTCATGTGAAACATGTACATAGATCAAGAAGCAGTCATTCAGTCAGAACAAGGATATACTGCATTGCATAAAATTGGAAAAGGTGTGAGGCAGGGTTATATCTTTTCAGTATACTTATTCAATCTATGTACTGAGTAAATAATCTGATAAACTGGACTATATGAAGAACACTAAATCAGGATGGGAAGAAGACTAATTAACTATCTGCAGTATGCAGACGACACAACCTTGCTTGCTAGAAATGAAGACAGCTTGAAACACTTACTGGTGAAGATCTAAGACCACAGACTACAGAATGGATTACACTTGAACATAAAGAAAACAAAAATCCTTTCAACGGGACTTAACAATATCATAATAAATGACAAAGAAATTGAAGTTGTCAAGGATTTAATTCTTCTTGGATCAATAATCAGTACCCATGGAAGCACCATTCAAGAAATCAAACAACATATTGTACTGGGCAAATTTGCTGCAAAAGATCTCTTTAAAGTATTAAAAAGCAAAGATGTCACTTTTAGGACTAAGGTGCACTTGACCCCAGCTATGGTATTTTCAGTATCTTCATGTGCGTGTAAAAGCTGAGCAATGAAAAAAGAAGATGGAAGAAGAATTAATACTTTAGAATTATGGTATTGGTGAGGAATATTAAATATACCATAGACTGCCAGAAGAATAAACAAATCTGTCTTGGAAGAAGTACAGTCAGAATGTTCTACAAGCAAGGAGGCAAGACTTCATTTCATGTACTTTGGACATGTTTTCATTAGGTACTAGTCTCTGGAGAAGGTCATCCTGCTTGTTAAAGCAGAGGGTCATGGAAAAAGAGGAAGACCCTCAACAAAATGGATTGACACAGTGGCTGCAACAATGAGTTCTAACATAGCAATGTTTGTGAAGATGATGCAGGACAGGGAATTGTTTCATTGTGTTTTACCTGTGGTTGCTATGAGTCAGAGTCTACTCAACAGCACCTAACAACAACAACATATGCTTGTGAAAACTGGGTAATAAAACTGAAGACTGAAGAAGAATTGATGCATTTGAATTGTGTTGTTGGAGAATAGTATTTGACACGGGGAGAATAGTATTTGACACGGTCTGCCTGAAGAAAAAACAATTCTGTCTGGGAAGAAGTACAGCCAGAATGCTTTTTAGAAGTGAGAATGGTGAGATTCTGTCTTGCTTACTTTGGAAACATTATACAGTGGTACTAATCCCTGGAGAAGGACATCATGCTTCATAAAGTAGGTGGTCATCCAAAAATAGAAAGACCCTCAATGAGACAGACTCACACAGTGGCTGCAACAAAGGGCTCAAACATGATTGTAAAGTCCATCACACTATGGGGCAATGTTTTGTTCTGTTGTACATAGGGTTCCTATGAATTGGAACAAACTCAGTGGTCCTTTACAGCAACAGTACACAGTTCACTGTCAGTTTTGTGGAACAAAACTGGAATTTGAGTCACAGCATGATTAAGTTTAAAATACTCTGTTGTAATTCTCTAAGATCAATTTTTTTTTTTTTTTTTTTTTGCTTAGGACAAACAAGTGAGGTTGAACAGAGATGTTGTAGAAATCAAGAAATCAGAACGCCTGAGTTGTTGATGGTGGCACCTTTGGGGAAAATGCATCCAAGTCTTGCCTTGGAAACTCAGCTGCCTTCAAACATTCCATTTCTGCCATTCTTGTGTATTTTCATTTTAAAATAAGTCTTCCATTCTAACTACGCACCTAATTTCCCTAATGACTGACCCAGCCTTCATGAGTATCTCTTGTACTTAGTCTTCTGTAACCCTTACTCAGAAACTTACTCACTCACTGCAGTCGAGTCGGATCCAACTCACAATGACCCCTCCTTGGGTTTCCAAGGCAGTATCACTACGGAAGTAGAATGTCCAATCTTCCTCCCAAGGAGTGGCTGGTGAGTTTGAACTGTCAGCTTTCTGGTTAGCAGTCAAATGCCTTAGGCACTATGCCACCAGAGCTCCTACTTGGAAACAGAGGATTTATATTATTGTCCAGTCTTACTACCATCTATTGTATATGTAAATTTCTCTAATTTGTTTCAGTTATGATAGTTTCTTTAAAAAGAAAAATGTCATTCCTCCTATACTCTCAAGTCTTTTTGGCCTTATTCCTACAACATAATAAGTGCTTACTAAATATGTATTAGGAGCTCTGGTAACGTAGTGCCTAAGGCACTTGACAGCTAACCAGAAGGCTGGTGGTTCAAACCCATCAGCCACTCCTCAGAAGGAATATGGGGCAATCTACTTCCATAGTGATACTGCCTTGGAAACCCAAGGAGGGGTCACTATGAGTCAAGTTCGACTTGATGGCACATGACAACAACAACAAATATTTATTAATTTAACCTAAACATTGCATTTGTGAAGGGAAAGGATTAAATGTGTCTATACTGTGACACATTTAGAGAGTAAATCAATGCACTCCTGGTTCCTCACTTAGTGAAACAAAATTAGTTCCAAAGCCAGGTTAAATGGTGGAAGAGCCAAGGAAGAGCAGAATTATACTAAGTTGGCATACTAAAGTCCCTTTCTTACTTGGACCATTCCCTCATGAATTTATATAAAAGCAGGAAACACATGAGAAACCCAATGGCATCAAGTGCTAAGATAAACTAATACATCCACTCCTCACTTATCTCCATGGTTGCATTACAAAGACCAGGTCATTATGCAAAAATCAGTACTATGCAAAAATTTAGCATGAGCACATTAGATCACAAAATGGAAGATGATGATACCATTACATTTCATCAACACCCAAACTCAAAGACATCAGTTCTTCAGTCTGCTTTGTTCATTGTTGCTCTTTTGCATACATATGAGGCAATTGAAAATACTATGGCTTGGGTCAGAAGCACCTTAGTTCTCAAAGTGATATCTTTACTCTTTAATACTTTTAAAAGTTTTTTTGCAGAAGATTTGCCCAATGAAATACATCAAGCATACCGTTTCATTCTAGCATTACATAAATGTTAGATTACATCATTACATAACTGCCAAACCACTGAGAATCATGGCCCAGTCCCATTGACACACAACCTTAACCACCACAGCCAACTTTACTCTCATCTAACATCTCAGCCTTTATTACAGACAGACATAAATTATTAATGCACAGAAACTCAGTTAAGATTTTTTTTTACTATTGTCATAAACACTAAATGTCAGACAACTAGATAGTTGATAAATGAGGAAGGTGTATTCTTAGGGATATGTTAAGAAGGTTCTTCTTGTTTCCTCCAAACACACAGATATACACATTAAAGAACGTAAAAACAACACAACATATGTACTCAAGTAATTCCTTACCAAAACACTTTTTAAGAGTGAATTGGTATACTAAGGAGCACTGGTGGCATAGTGGGTAAAGTATTTGGCTGCTAACCAGAAGGTTGGCTGTTCAAACCCACCACTGCTCTGCAGGAGGAAGATGTGGCAGTCGACTTCCATGAAGATTTACAACTTTGGAGACTCTATGGGGTTTGCTATGAGTCAGAATCAAGTTGATGGAAGTGGGTTTGGGTTTTTGGTAAATGGTATACTATTAACAACTATGATGGGTAAATATGCATAAACATAGATTGTCCCAGATATCCAGAACATATGGTCCCCCATAGGGTGACAATCATCTATGATACTCCTAGCATTCTTGGAGTTTATCAGGTAGTATTCAAAAGAAGGGCCCCGAGGAATCAGCACCAGGAAATAATCCAGTCCATGTTACTCACATATTTGCCCATATTTCTCAAAGCATAATTGTGTGTATTTGAAGATGTTGCTGTTATTAGCAGCCATGAACTTGGCCCTGACTCATGATGACCTCCACTCTTGGAAACCCTATGTATCACAGAATGAAACAGTGCTTGATCCTGTGCCATCTTCATCATCATTGATATGTTTGAGTCCAGTGTTACACCACTGTGTATTTTGAGAGCTTTTCAGCCTAGGGGACTAATTTTCCAGCACTGTATTGGACAATATTTTGTTGTGATCCATAAAATTTTCATTGGCTGATTTTTCAGAAGTTGATCTCCAAGCCTTTCTTCCTGGTTTGTCTTAGTCTGGAAGTCCTTTTATCCTTTGTTTTTCTCCATTACTATCATATATATCTTCATTTATTTCCTATTAATTTTCCTTTACTTTTTTTTTTAATTGTGTTTCTCTCACTCCTTTACTTCCACAAACTCAATCTGCTACTCTATCTCCCCAGATATTCTTTACTTCTAGAACCTAGACTGTTAGGGTACAATGTCTTATTATCTGAAATATTATTTCCTTCTTATAAACCAGATATAAATTCAGGATCTTTATTTCTCACATACAAGAATATAACCAAAAAACCAAACTCATTGCCATTGAGTCAGTTCTGGCTCATAGTGACCCCTCGTTGGGTTTCTGAGGTAGTATCTCTATGGAAGTAGATTGCCCAGTCTTCCTTCCGAGGAGTGGCTGGTGGGTTTGAACCACCAGCTTTCTGTTTACCAGTCAAATGCCTTAGGCACTATGCCACCAGAACTCCAATATAAGACTATGGAGAAGTGGTACTAAGTCCTTAAATTAAACAAAAGAGGAATATTAAAAGAACCACACTTCCTGATATTTCAAGCAAGGTGAATTTCTCAGGAAAAATGCTCTTAGAGCTAAAATGAAATCACCTTTTACAGCTGAATTTTTTAAAAATAAATTTACCTGTATTGTGGCATAACCTATTGTATTGAGTCAATCCCACCTCATAGTGGCCTTGTAGGACAAAATAGAACAGCTCCATCGAGTTTCCAAGGCTGTAAATCTTTACAGAAGCAGACTGCCATAACTTTCTCCTGTAGAGCAGCTGTTTGGTTTGAACTGCTGACATTTCAGTCAGCAGCTGAGTGCTTAATCATTGTACCATCAAAACCAAAACCCAAACCCACTGTCATAGGGACAATTTCAACTCATAGCAACCCCCAGTGGGTTTACAAGGCAGTAAATCTTTACAGAAGTAGATTGCCCCATCTTTCTTCCACAGAGTGGCTGGTGGGTTTGAACCACTAAGCTTTTGGTTAGCAGTCAAATGCCTTAGACACCGCACCACCAGAGCTCCTTATTATGCCACCAGGGATCCACTTTCTGAGACAGTAATTTAGAAAAGACATTCAAAAAGGGACTAAAATTTAAAACAGCAGCTTTTAACTGACACAGCATATTTAGAGGCATTGCTGAGCTCTGTGCCATGAACTGTTTGCTTAGGGATTGCTTTTTTTGTTGCATTACCAGGGGACTCAGATTCAGAACAGTGTTGGAGCAGAAAAAATAACAGATTGTGACATTATGGGGAGGCAACCAATCATTGAAGGGAATATGCAAAGGTAGAATTTAGTTCATGGATTCTCTGCATATTAATCACATTCAGCTGCCTTTCTATTATTTAGCATGGGCTGATTCCTTAATCTTCAAATAGCAATCTGGGGCTGAGATGGCAGTAGAAAACTAAAAGGCAAAATGTAGGTCAAAGTATGAAAAGTCAGAAAATGCATCAGCTCATCTTTCCTATGACTGAAAATTTTTCTATTCCCTATTACTGAAAAAAAAACTATCATTTTTTTCCCATTTGCAAACAATTTCTCAAATCTGTGTGGATGCATTTTGGGTGTGCTTTTATCTATTATGGTTTAAGTAATTCTTTGATTAGACAAATATTTAATATCTACCTCCCTTATCTAACCACCAAATATTATGGTAATATTTAGTCATTGTGTATAAATATAACATTCAGAATCTATACCTTACTTGATATATTAGACATATATTCATGGTTATGAAATTAGAAATTTTGGAAAACTTCAGATCATTTGATTTGGGTTTGATTCTCTTAGAGGTCAACTGACCACATTTGATCACTACAAATCTCCACTGAAAACTCCAGTAAATAATCTGATTAGTATGATCCACTATTTCTAATTTGATGATATTGAAGGAAGAAGTTCCAAGCTGCACTGAAGGAATTGGTAAAAAAAAAAAAAACATTAAGACTTTTCCAAGAATTGATGGAATTCCTACTGAGATATTTTAAAAAGCAGATTCAATGCTGGAATTACTCACTTGTCTATGGAAAAAAATTGGAAGACAGCTACCTGGCCAATTGCCTGGAAGAGATCCACATTAGTGCCCATTTCAAAGAAAGGTGAGCCTACAGAAAGTGGATATTATTGAACTGTGTGGCATTCGACTGTGTGGATCATAACAAATTATGGATAACATTGTGAAGAATGGCAATTCCAGGCACTTTTTCTATGCTAATGAGAAATACATACATATATAGACCAAGAAGCCCTTGTTTGAACAGAACAAATGGATATTGCATAGTTTGCAATCAGGAAAGCTATGTTTCAAGATTGTATCCTTTCACTACACTTATTCAATCTGTATGTTGAGCAGAAAGTCTGAGAAGCTGGACTATATGAAGAATGTGGCATTAGGATCAGAGTAAAACTCATTCCAAAAACCAAACTCACTGCCTTTAAGTCGATTGTGACTCATAGTGACTCCTCCTTGGGTTTCTGAGGCAGTATACCTCTGGAAATAGATTGTGCAGTCTTCCTTCCGAGGAGTGGCTGGTGGGTTTGAACTGCCAGCTTTCTGGATAGCAGTCAAGTGCCTTAGGTACTACGCCACCAAAGCTTCCAAGATTCATTAACAACCTGCAATATGGAGGTGACACAACCTTGCTTGCTGAAAGTGACTTGAAGAATTTATATGAAGACTATAGACTCCAACCTTCAATATGGTTTATACCTCCAAATAAAGAAAATAAAAATCTTCACAACTGAACCATAAGCAATATGGCAATCAGTGGAGAAAAAACTGAAGTTGCCAAGGATTTCATTTTACTTAGAACCACAATCACCACCCATGGAAACATCAGTCAAGAAATAAAAAGACATATTTCACTGGGCGAATCTTCTGCCAAAGACCTTTTAAAAGTGTTAGAGAATAAAGATGTCACTTTGAAAACTAAGTGCTTCTGACCCAAGCCACAGTATTTTCAATTACCTCATATGTAGGCAAAAGCTGCGCAATGAACAACAAAGACCAAAGAACAGATACCTTTGATTTTGGTGTTAGTGAAAAATATTGAATATGCTATGGACTGCCATAAGACTGAACAAATTTGTCTTGGAAGAAGTACAGCCAGAATTCTCCTTAGAAATAAGAATGGTGACCCTTCACCTTATGTACTTTGCTTCTTCCTTACCAGTTTGGATGCCTTTGATTTTCTTTTCTTGCCTTATTGCCCTGGCTAGGACTTCCATTACAACGTTGAATAGAAGGGGTGATAGACATCCTTGTCTGATCCCTGTTCACAAGGGGAATGGTTTCACTCTCTCTCCATTGAAAATAATGCTGGCTGTTGGTTTTGCATATATGTCCTTCATTATGTTGAGGAATGTCGCTTCTATTCCTATTTTGCTGAAAGTTTTGATCAGAAATGGGTGTTGGATTTTCTGCATGGATTGATATGATCATGTGGTTCTTTTATTTATGTGATGGATGACATTGATGGTTTTTCTAATGTTGAATGATCCATGCATACCTGATATGAACCCAACTTGGTCATAATGTATTATTTTTTGGATATGTTATTGGAATCTCTTGGGTAGGATTTTTCTGAAGATTTTTGCATCTATATTCATGAGGGATATTAGTTTGCAGTTTTTCTTTTGAATAATGTCTTTGCCTGGTTTGGGTATCAAGGTTATGCTTGCTTCGTAAAATAAATTAGGGAGAATTCTATCCTTTTCTATGTTCTGGAATAGTTTGCTGTAGGATTGGTGTCAGTTCTTCTCTGAATGTTTGGTAGAATTCTCTTGTGAAACCAACTGCACAACGACTTTTCCTTATTGGTAATTTTTTAATGATCTGTTCAATTTCTTCTTTTGTTATGGGTCTGTTCAACTTTTCCACTTATGTCTATATTAGTTTAGGTAAGTAGTGAGTTCCTAGAAATCTGTCCATTTCTTCTAAATTTTCAAATTTGTTGGAGTACAGCTCTTCATAGTATCTCTATATTATCTTTTTTATTTCAGTTGGTCCTATTGTGATGTCACCCAATTCATTTCTTATTTGTGTTATATATATTTTCTCCCTCTTTCCCTTTGTTAAATTTGCGAGTGTTTTTTCAATTTTATTAATTTAGTCAAAAAATCAACTTCTAGTCTTCTTGATTTTTTCTATTGTCTGTTTTCTGTTTCATTTCTTTCTCCTTGAATCTTATTATTTCTTTTCTTCTAGTGACTGTAAATTTTCTTGATGTTTGTTTTCTAGTTGTTGGAGATGTTGTTTTAAGGGGTGATTTTGGCTCTTTCTTCTTTTTGGATGTTTGCATTTATTGCTATAAATTGGTCTCTGATCATTGCTTTTGCTGTGTCCCAAAGATTTGGTATGTTGTGCTTTCATTCTCATTTGGTTCAAAGAAGGTTTTAGTTTCATTTCTTATTTCTTCTGTTGTCCAGTCATTCTTAAGGAAGGTGTTCTTCAGTTTCCATGTGTTTGCTCTTTTTCTGTTGATCTTCCTATTACTGATTTCTAATTTGAGAGCATTACGATCTGAGAAGATGCTTTATAGTATTTCAATCTTTTTAAATTGATTAAAGCTTGTTTTATGGCCTAACGTATGGTTTATCATGGAGAATGATCCATGTGCACTGGAAAAGAATATATATTGTGCTGTTGTTGGGCGAAGTGTTCTGTAGATGTCTATAAGGTCAAGTTGGTGATTATATTGTTTAGCTCTTCTGCATCTTTGTTGAGTTTCTTTCCAGTTCTATCTTTCATTGAAAGTAATGTATTAAAGTCTCCTAACCAGAAGGCTGGCGGTTCAAACCCACCAGCCACTCCTCGGAAGGAAGGTTGGGCAATCCTACTTCCATAGTGATACTGCCTCGGAAACCCAAGGAGGGGTCGCTATGAGTTGGGGCCGACTCGATGGCACATAACAACAACAACAACAACAACTATGACCGTGGAGTCATGTATTTGTCTTTTCAATTCTGTTAATGTTTGATTTATGTATTTTGGGACTTTTTTATTGGGTCCATAGATATTTATTATGATTATGTCATCTTCT
Organism: Orycteropus afer afer; assembly: GCF_000298275.1. Lineage (NCBI taxonomy): Eukaryota > Metazoa > Chordata > Mammalia > Tubulidentata > Orycteropodidae > Orycteropus > Orycteropus afer. The sequence goes on from NW_006921599.1 coordinate 25,168,201, forward strand.
TCATCCAGTCCTTCAGTCATTATATAATGTCCTTCGTTGTCTGTTATAGTGGTTTTTGTGTTAAAGTCAATTTTATCAGAAATTACTATTTCCACTCCTGCTCTTTTTTAATTACCATTTGCTTGATATATCTTTTCCCAGCCTTTGATTTTCAATCTATTTTTGTCTTTGTCTTTAAGGTGTGTCTCTTCTAGACAGCATATTGATGAGTTACATTTTCCTATCCAGTCTTCAACTCTCTGTCTCTTGAGTGGTGCATTTAATCCATTTACATTCAGTGTAATTATAGACAAGCATGAATTTATTAATGTCTTTTTGTTATGTGTTTTTATCATGGTGTTCCTGGTTTGTTTGTTCCTTACAATTTTCTGTGTTGAGTGCATTTATTTTTATGAATCATATCATAACTTCCTTCATTGCTATTGTTTAATATTTGCTAAATATTTGTGCTTCTCCTCATTTTTATTGTGATGTGAAGGTTTATTGTTTTTCTTTGAGTTTACACTGGGATTTATAATTTTCTCCCCAAGTTTAGAACAGTTCATTCTATCTTGTAATTGTCTTACTTCTTCACCATTTAGAAGTTATGTAACTACACTGTTTTTTCCCTTTTTTTGGTTTATAGTTGTCCTCATTTGCCAATTGATGTCTCTGGTTCCCTGTTTACAATCTTGTAAGCTTATTTTATTTTGGATACTTCCATAACTGGGTTGGTTTCTAGGCTATGTTATCAAGTGTATTAATGGTCCATTGTTGTTTGCTATTATTGGTTCTCTGTTCAAAGGACTCCTTTTAGGATCTCTTGAAAGTTTTGTCTGGTTTTAACAAATTCCCTTAGTTTCTGCTTATCTGGAAATCTCCTAATTTCACCATCATATTTGAGGGACAATTTTGGTGGGTATATAATTCTTGGCTGGAAATTTTTCTCTTTCAGGGTTTTATATATACCATCCTATTGCCTTCTTGCCTGAATGATTTCAGCTGAGAAATCAGAGCTTAGTTTTATTAGTTGCCTTTGGTAGGTAACTTTTCATTTTTCCCATGCACTTTCAGGATTCTTTCTTTGTCTTTTATTTTGATTATAGTATGTCTTGATGATTTTCTTTTGGGGTCTATCCTGTTTGGGGTTTGTTGGACTTCCTGAATGGATATATTCTCATCTTTCTTCATATTGGGGAAATTCTCTTCCAATAAATCTTGGACAACTTTCTCTGTGGTTTTCTTTTTCTCTTTCTGTTCTAGAATTCTAGTTACACATAGGTTATCCCTTTTGTTGGTATCTGACATGAATCTTAGGCTTTCTTCATTTTGTTTTGCTCTTTATTCTGATTGATCCCTTTCGAAAGAAGTATCCAGGCACTTGTCTTCAATCTCAATAATTCTGTCTTCCATCTCATTAATTCTGTCTCCCATTGGTTCAATTCTACTCCTTTGTCCTTTCAATGTGCTATTTCTTTCTGAAAATTTAGTATTAGTCTTCTGGGTTTCTATGTTTAGACTTTGTATTATTTCTACTTTTTTATTTATTTTGTCATTTTGTTCTTGTATTTTCTTCCAAAATTGTTCTAGGATTTGGCCTGTGTTTTCCTTAATTTTGTCAGTGTTTTCCTTGATCAATCTATTGAAGATACCTAAATATAATTCTTTTGAATTCCTTATCAAGGAGTTCCAATGCTCCTTCTTCCTCAGTGATGTGTTCTGGATCTGTGTCCTGGTCCCCTTTTTCTTCTGTTTCATCTTACTTCTTTGTGGGTATTATGATGGTCTGTTGTCTCTGAAATATTGTGATGCCTTTGTATTTATATTTAATTAGTGACTGTACGCTGGAGTGATTCACCCAAAATTTTTGTTTTTTTTTTTTTAGATGTATTTGAGTATGCAAGGTACTGTGCTCCTCTACTCTCTAGTTGGCAGCCCTTATGCACGCACCACCTGTCTCCTGGTGTTTATGATAGAGAATGAGAGTGGCTGCACAGATCTCTGTCAACTGGTTGTGAAGAGCAGTTAAGGGTGAATGAGGTTCTCTTAGGGGTCATGTATCCTTGGCCAGTTGGTGGAAAAGGAAGTGGTGACCCTCACTCTGTAATTGGAGCTACAAAAAGTGTGGGTGTCATTGGGTCATATGGGCACAGTTGCTGTCTCCCCCTCACTTAGACAAAAACAATAATCAGAAAACCATCAAAAAGTAAAAGTAAGAGGACAAAACACACACACCACATAAACACACAGGAACAATCACCATAAAGAGAAGAAAGAAAAAGGAAAGACAATAAATGGGAAAAAATATTTAAAGAAATACTGTAAAAAGACAAAAGAAATATGAGCAGAAAAAGGGGAAAAACACAATATATGTGGAAGGGAGGAATAAAAGAAAATAATTAGAGTAGGAAAATAATGAACAAAAAAAAAAATGAGAAAAAGTGCAAAAAGAAAAACAAGGGTTGGGGCAAACCACTAAAATAAAAAATGGGAACCAGAAAAGGGAAGAAAGCAAAAACTAACAATTAAAATCTGGCATGGGGAAAAGAAAGAATAATAATAAAAAGAAAGAAAGAAAGAATAATTTTAAAACAGACAGAAACAAACAAACAAACAAACACACAAAAAAATCTGGGCTTGGCAGGGCACTTAGGCTCTGTCAGGGCACACAGACTGGGATGGAATTTCTGCCAGCCAAGAAGGTGGGTGGGGTTGCAGTATGACGGCAGTTTCGTTCACCAAGTGGGTGTGGGATATATAAGAGTAACAGGGGGAATATTGCACCTTTCCAGTCTTTGGTCTCTGGTATGTCCTTGTTGTCCCCAGCAAGTGTAGCCTGTTCATAGGGCCCTGGAATCTGAGAGAAGATTGTTGCATTAAATATATAAAATAGTCAAACCCCTTGCAAATATTCACAGTGGCTGTGACCTCCAGACTGCCAAAAGTCCACAGCTCACTTTGTCTCCTTCTTTGCTGTTTCACCTTTTATTCACCAGCCACCAGTGGAGTCCTCCATGCAGCCCTGGCTAGCAGGGCTGATTTTTAGGTTAATTCTTAGGTCCTAATACCACTTGCAAATATCCAAACTGTCCATGCCATCAGAATCATCAACTGTCTGTAGCTCCATATATCTACTTTTTCTCTATTTTCATGCAGGTTCTTCTGCTAGTTGAAGTTTAGTCCACTTCTGTATCCTTTCTTTCAAAGCCCAGGGCTCCAGGATTATTTTCTGTATCTGTGTTAATTGGTTCCTCTTTTCTTTGTTGAAGAGGGCCTGTATAGTTTGTCTGTTTATTGCATGATCTTACCCGAACTCCAGGAAGATTACCTGATGTACTTTGGATATGTTATCAGGAGAGACCAGTTCCTGGTGAAGAACATCACTCTGGGAGAAGTAAAAGGTCATTGAAAAAGAGGAAAACTCTCAACAAGATGGATTGACAATATGGCTTCAACAATAGACTCAAGCATAGCAATGATTGTGAGGATGGTGCAGAACCAGGCTGTGTTTTGTTCTGTTGTGCCTCGGGTTATTATGAATTAGAACCCACTCAGTGGCACCTAACAACAGTAACATCTGTTTCTAAGCTAAAAAAATATAGATGATGAAGCTCAAACATATCCTTGATACTGAAAAACCAACTCACCATACATGGTCTCATAATATATCACTGAATTTTTTTCTACAAAGAACATCCTATTCACTTATATTGTTGTTGTTATGTGCTGGCGAGTTGACTCCGACTCATAGCGACCCCTCCTTGGGTTTCCGAGGCAGTATCACTATGGAAGTAGATTGCCCAACCTTCCTTCTGAGGAGTGGCTGGTGGGTTTGAACAGCCAGCCTTCTGGTTAGCACTCAAGTGCCTTAGGCACTATGCTACCAGAGCTCCCATTCGCTTGTAGATACATATATTTTTCTATGCCTTAAGATTATTCCAACTTCTGCATTTTGTTTTAGTTAGCTGTCTTGAAGTCAGTTCCCAATTCATGACAACCCTATGCACCACTGAATGAAATGCTATCCTGTCCTGTGTCATTGCGATGATATTTTGCAGACTGGACTATTGTGATCCATACAGTTTTCAATTGACTAATTTTCAGTCAAGCCTTTCTTCTTTGTCTGTCTTAGGGTAGGAGTACCAAGGTAACCTGATCAGTATCATGGCAATTCATAAGCCTCCACTGACAGACAGGGGGTCTGTGCATGAGGGTCACTGCCTAGAACTTAAACTTTGGTCTACTGCATGGAAAGGGAAAACTGTATGCTCCTTCACCGTTATTTCTCAAAATACTGTATATATGGTATCAAAATGATCTTGAAATATAGTGTATAGCTAAGCCATTTTCTAATAAATTTGTATTTGTCACATAAATATTCCACACCAAAAGGCAAATTCTTAATTTGCAAATCTATATATAATCTCTCTTTGTGGTACATCTTTTTCTTTTTGCTTGCCATTTAACTGAAGTATTTTTCTGCAGCACTTAAAGGCTACATAACATTATGTTCTTTGGATATCCTATAAATTATTTAAGCAATCCATATTATTGTGTATCAAGATATTTCTACCTTTTGTTTGTTATTAGCCAAGCTGTAGAAAAATTCCTACATTTGAATCCTCATGTAATCTTGGGCAATTTTTGAAAATAATTTATTTTTTGTTGTTGAGAGTATGCACAGCAAAATAAAACCAGTTCAACAATTTCTACATGTACAATTCAGTGACACTGGTTACATTCTTCAAGTTTTGCAACTGTTCTACTCTTCCTTCTCTGAGTTGTTCCTCCCCCATTAATATAAACACTGTCCCCTAATGTTCCTATCTAGTCTTTCAAGTGGCAGTTGTCAATTTGATTCCATGTAGATAGTTCTTAAAGGAGTGTGATGCTCAAAGCAGACATTTTTCCTAGTTAAGCTAAAGTGTTGTTTAGTTCTCAGAAGACTTCAAGGGATAGTTTTGGTTTAAGGTTTAAAGTTTAAAGATGATCTCAGGCAATAGTTTTAAGGGTTGATACAGCCTCCGTGGCTTCAGAATATCTGAAAAAATTCCATAAGATTTTTTAAATGATATTTTATTATATTTTCACTGAAGGTTTACACAGCAGTTTAGTTTCCCATTCAACAATTTCTACACAAATAGTTCATTGACACTGGCTACATTCTTCACAATGCACGAACATTCTCATTATTGCCAGCTGGTTGTTCCATTTAAGTATAACCTTAATTGACTATAATTTTAGAATGAAACCAAGTAAAACATTATAGAAACAAACCAAGTAAAACATCCCCACCTATTTGCCCCCTCCAGATTAAACTATTTTTAACTTTTTATTTTTATGTAATTTCTGATTTATGAAAATTTACTAGAATAATTAAAGAATTGTTGATATCTTTACTTATAGTCACAAGTGCTCACATTTTGCACTATTTGCTTTAGCCACTGCCCCAATTCACACATAATTGTTTTCTGAACAATCTGAGTAAGCTGAAGCCATCATGCTTTTTTCCTACTGTATGCTTCAATGTGTAATTCCTAAGAAAAATATATTCCCTTCCATAACCACAATATGATTATTAGTACCAGAAACTTTAACACTGATAAAATACTATTACCTAATCTGTATTCAATTTCCATCAATTGTCCAAATAATATTATTGTTTCCCCCAATCCAGAGACCAATCCAGGATCATTCATTGCACTTAATGCAATGTCTCTTTAATGTCCCCTAATGTGGAACTATTTTTCACCCTTTTTCATGCGTCTCTTTCTTGGGCTTGATATACTTGAAGAACACAAGACAGTTATTTGGTAAAATACTCCTCAATTGGGATTTCTCTCATGTTTTATCATGATTAAATTGAGGTCATGTTTTTTTTATTGGTACCTTAAAAGTAATTTTGCATTCTTGTTAGTGAATCATATCATGAGGTACATGATATTGGTTTTTCCCAATATGGGAGTTTTTAACTTTAATTATTTAATTGAGCGATCAGTTTTTTAAAGTACTGTTTACCAGTTTTCACCAATATAAAATTATTTTTTCCCTTCTAATTATTAAGTTATTTTGAGGGAGATCTTTTAAGACCATATACTGTTTCTCATCAGACTTTTAACTATGAGGATTAGCATACATTGGTGACTTTCTAACTATATCAGTGTTTCCACATTTATTAGTTGGAATTCTTTTTAAAATGGAGTTTATCTCTTCCCTCTCCATTTATTTACATATGCATTTATTTAAATCACTCTGAACTCATTTATTTTCATTTCATATAACTGGTTGCAAACCATTACTATAATTATTAGTTTGATTCTTAAACTATTCCAGATTTGGAACCTCAACATGCTTTGTGTCCCATTGACAAGTCTCCATCACTATTTAGGAAATTTCTTCCTTTTTTGGCATAAGAAAACATTACACGTTCATGGTTTACTATTCCTGCCCCAGCCCTGGAATATATATATATATAGGAGCTCTGGTAGCATGGTGCCTAAGGCACTTCACTGCTAATCAGAAGGCTGGCAGTTCAAACCCACCAGCCACTCCTCGGAAAAGAAAGGTTGGGCAATCTACTTCAGTAGTGATGTAGCCTCAGAAACCCAAAGAGGGGTCGCTTGATGGCACATAACAACAACTCTCTCTCTCTCTCTCTCTATATATATATGTATATATACACACATATATATAAACAAAAAAAACAAAAAAACAAAGCACTGCTGTCAACTCCGACTCATAGCGACCCCTCTTTGGGTTTCCAAAGCAGTATCTCTACAGTAGATTGCCCAGTCTTCCTTCTGAGGAGTGGCTGGTGGGTTTGAACCTCCTGACTTCTGGTTAGCAGTCAAATGCTTTAGGTACTGCACCACGAGGGATCCTATGTGTATGTGTGTGTGTGTGTATCTTTATTTTTCTTTTTTCTCCAAAGAGCACTAGTTCAATTTAATGTAGGGTATAATTTAGAAACCAAAATACTACATCTCACATGCAAATGAAACTCTTTCTGATTTTCTATCCCAATCCGTTCATTCCTTTTTCTATTCCTGCACCAATACCCAATACCAGTACCATATATATTAAATCCTGATAAGTCTAGATGCACTCTTCACCCACCATACCTCCTCTTTAAGGGTTTTGTTGCTTTTCTTGCTTGTTTAAATTTCCAAGTAACTTTAAATTTAACTTGTCTGTCTGCACAAACTAGGGAAGATTTTTTTTTTTTTTACTAAGATTGCAGTTCAAACCCACCAGCCACTCCTTGGAAGGAAGGTTGGGCAATCCTACTTCTGTAGTGATACTGCCTTGGAAACCCAAGGAGGGGTCGCTATGAGTCAGGGCTGACTCGACGGTACATAACAACAACAACAACAACAAGATTGCATTAAATTTATAAATTAATTTAGATAGGCAGTCATATCTATGATGCTGTATCTTCCTTTGCAAGAGCCATGTGGTGTCTGTAGTATTATTTTAACCATGAGTTGGATAGGAACTCTGGTGGGATAGTACCTAAGGCTTTTGACTGTTAACCAGAGGCTAGTGGTTCAAATCCACAAGCCACTCCTTGGAAGACTGGGCAATCTACTTCTGTAGAGATACTGCCTCAAAAACCCAAGGAGGGGTTGCTATGAGTCGGGATAGACTCGACAACAGTGAGTTTGGTTTGGCTTATGAGTTGGATGATTTTTTATAAATACATTCTTAGTTATAAGTGTTACTTACTTCAAGAAATGACTAACAAGTCTTGCTAATCTTGACAATTTAACCTTGCTAAAGGAGGCCTGTTGGTGCAAAAGTTGCTTGGTTGCTATCAACATCCAAAAATCAGTTGGATTCCTCTACACCAGCAAAGACATTGCTGAAAAAGAAATAAGAAAATCAATACCGTTCTCAATAGCTACCA
>NW_006921599.1:25178155-25215644 GCF_000298275.1 Orycteropus afer afer
TAATTAAAAAAAAAAAAAAAAAGTTGCTTGGTTGCTAACTGAAAGGTTAGTGGTTCAAATTCAACCATCAACTCTGTGGAAGAAAGATCTGAAGATCTGCTCCCATAAAGATTATAGCCTAGAAAACTCTATGGGGCAGTTTTACACTGTCACATGTGGCCACTAGGAGTTGAAAATTGATCTGATGGCACCTAACAACAACAACAAAAACTCCATCCTCATCTTCCTAAATATGTATTTTATTTCTAGTGCTATAAACAAAGTATTTTCATATTTTCAGAAGCCCTGGTGGTTCAGTGGTTAAAGCACTCAGCTAATCAAAAGATCATTGCTTCAAATCCACCAGGTGTTCTGCAGGAGAAAGATATATAGCAGTATGCTTCTATAAAGACTTACAGCTTTGGAAACCTTATGGGGCAGCTATAAATGAAAATCGATTTGACAACAGCAGGTTTTGGGTGGACTCAGTTTAAAAATATAAATTGGGAAAGGTGCTTATATTGTTTATACTTCTATTACACCCAAGAATAAAAATCAAATTCACTGCAATTAAGTTGATTCGGAAACCCACTGTGTTTCTATGACCATAAATCTTTATGAAACCAGACTGCCTGATTGTTCTTCCACAGAGCAGCTGGTAGGTTCAAACCACTGACCTTTTGATTAGCAGCCAGATGCCTTAACCACTACACCACCAGAGTTTCTTGTATTACACCAATGAACCATTATTCCTCATTCCCTGGCAGTCTAGCCATTTCAACTTATACAAGTTTTGCAACTATTTTCTGTTTGACAAGAAAATGCATTTTGGTGATGCCAACTGCAAGTTGGCAAGAAAAACAAAACTAAAAAGAAAACTACATTTGCTTTTATTGAGTTTATTAAAATCTAAGAAATAATGAGCTTTCATCTCCTTTTTTCCATTTTACAGTAAATAATGTCAAAAACTCTTGAACAGGATATGTCAACTGCATGGTTTCTCACAATAGTTACCATATGTAAAAAAGTTTATCTTTGTTGTTTATTGGTCTTGTATCTTAAAATCATCATCTTCTATTCCAATGTTCCACATATAAGTTAGTGAAAAGTAAAATCAATAAAGCAATTACACACTTTTTTCTTACAATTTTTTTACAATTTTTACCTACCTGTATCCAGAAGAAAATCAAGGTGGCCTACAATATGCTTGCTATATGATATTGCCAGCACTTCACCATATCAATTACAAATATTAAGCAATTTTGAATGACAGAAAGAGTACTTTCACAGGGATCAGACTAACACATATACATAAGTGAGATTATAAAATGCACAAAAGAAGAAAACTAAAGTAATATGGAAAAGAAGGGAGATCATTGTGCTAGAAATCATGGCAATTTAATTATTGAAATAAAGTATGTAAATTTGGTTTGAGCTTCCTAGCAACTAGACAAAGAGAAAGAAAATTTTAAAAAGATGGGTTGTTAGGAGGGGTTCCTGTAAAATGGTGAAATAGGCAGACAGACTACACAGATCCTCTTCAACAAAGAAAAGAGGAACCAATTAACATGGATACAGAAGATAATCCTGGAGCTCTGTGCTTTTAAAAGAAGGATATAGAAGTGGACTAAACTCCAACTAGTAGGAGAACCCACATGAAAACACTGAAAAAGGAGACATACAAAGCTGCAGACTGTTAGCAAACCTGATGGCACAGACAGCTTGGATATTGCCAAGTGGTGATAGGACCTAAGAATTAAACTAAAAATCAGCCAAGCTAGCCAGGGACTGCATGGAGGACTGCACTGGTGGCTAATGAATAAAAGAGGAAGCAGCAAAGAGGGAGACGGACTGAGCTGTAGACTTTTGGCTGTCCAGAGGGTGCAGCCATTTTGAATGTTTACAAGCATTTTGACCATTTTGGATATTTAAACCTACAGTGTTCTCTCAGATTAGAGGCACTTAAGAATAGGCTCCACTTGCAGTGGCCACAAGGACATTCCAGACACTGAGGACTGGAAAGGTGCAATATTCCACTTGTTACTCTTATACCCCACACCCTCTTGGTGAACAAAGGTGCAGCTATCTTTCACTCCCACCCATCTTCTGTGCCAGTAGTAATTCCATCCCAGTCTGTGTGCTCCAACAGAGCCTGGATGCTCTGCACTGCCCAGATATTTTTCATCTTTCTTAGTTTGTTTTTGCCAGTTTTAAAATTATTATTACTATTTTTTTATTTTATTGTTCTTTTTATTACTGTTCTTTCTTCTTCCCTTCCCAGGTTCTACTTTTCAGCTTTTCCTCTCTTCCCTTTTCCTGGTTCCCATGTTTTTCTTTCTTGTGGTTCTCCCCATTCTTTGTTTTTCTTTTTGCATTTTCCTATTGTTTTTTTCTTCATTATTCTTCTACTGTACCTTATTTCTGTTATTCCCCCCACTCCAGATATTGTGGCTTCCCCCTGCCTTCTTCTATTCATATTTCTTTTGGCTTTTCAAAGTATTTCTTTAAACACATTCTCTCATTTATTGTTTTCTTCTTTTTCTTTCTTTCTTTTTTCTCTTTTTGGTGATTATTCCTGTGTGTTTCTGCTGTGTGTGTTTTTATCCTCTTGCTTTCACTTTTTGATGGTTTGTTGATTGCTGTTTTTGTCTAACTGAGTGAGAGACAGAAAGTGTGCCCATACAACCCAACCACACCCACATCTCCTACAGCTCAACTTACTGAGTAAGAGCCAAGATTTTCTTTTGCACTAACTGGCCAGTGATGCACCAAAACCAATAAGATCCTGACTCATCCTTAACTGCCTTTCAAAAACAGTTAACAGAGACCTGTGAAGCCACTCTCATTCTCTATCACACCCACCAGGAGACAAGTGGTGCATGCAGAAGTGCTGCCAACTAGAGAATAGAGGAGCACAGTATACTGCTTACTTAGATACATCCAAAAAAAATCTTGGGCAAATCACTCCAATGTACAATCACCAATTAAATATAAATACAACAGCATCACAATGTCTCAGAGAAAACAGACCATCACAGTCCACACAAAGAAACAGGATAACGCAGTAAAAACAAGGGACCAGAATACAGACCCAGAACACATCACTGAGGACGAAACAGCATTGGAACTTCTTGATAAGGAATTGAAAAGAATTATATTTAGGTACCTTCAAGAGATTGAGAGGCAGATCAATGAAAACCCTGGGAAAATTAAAGAAAACACAGACAAAACCCTAGAACAATTTTGGAAGAAACTATGAGAACAAAATGACAAAAGAATGAAAAATTAGAAATTATACAAAATCTACAGATAAAAATCCAGAATATTAATACCAAATTTTCAGAAATAGATAACACATTAAAAGGGCAAAGGAATAGAGTAAAATCAATGCAAGACAAAATACTGATACTGATGACAAATACTTCAATACTTCTTTGGAAAGGGATCAAGCAGAAAAATGATCAAAACAAAATTAAGAAAGCCGAAGATTCATGTGGGATATCATAGAAAGGAATAACCTATGTGTAACCAAATTCCAGAACAGGAAGAGAGAAAGAAAACCATGGAGAAAATTCTCCAAGATTTGATGGAAGAGAACAGCCCTGATATGATGAAAGGTGAGAACATATCCATTCAGGAAGTCCAACGAACCCCAAACAAGATAGGCCTCAAAACAAAGTCAGCAAGACTTATCAAAATCAAACTCACCAAAACCAAAGACAAAGAAAGAATCCTGAAAGCAGCATGGGAAAAATGAAAAGTTACCTACAAAGGGAAACCAATAAGATTAAGCTTTGATTTCTCAGCAGAAACCATGCAGGCAAGAAGGCAGTGGGATGGTATAAATAAAACTCTGAAAGAGAAAAATTTCCAGCTATGAATCATATACCCAGAAAAGTTGTCCCTCAAATATGATGGTGAAATTAAGAAATTTCCACATAGGCAAAAATTAAGGAAATTTGTTAAAACCAGACCAACATTACAAGAGATACTACAGGGAGTCCTTTGAACAGAGAACCAATAACAGCAAACAACAACCAACCATTAAAATATATGATGACATTACCCAGAAACCAACACAACTACGGAAGTATCCAAAGTAAAATAAGCTTACAAGAGTGTAAACAGGGAACAAGAAATCTCAATTGGCAAATGAGGACAACCACAAGCAAAAGGGGGAAAAATAGTGTGGTTACAGAACTTCTAAATTGTGAGGCAGTCAAGACAATTGCAAGATACAATGGACTATTCTAAACTGGGGGAGAAAATTGTAAATCACAGGGTAACTTCAAATAAAAATGATAAACTTTCACATCACAATAAAAAAGAGGGGAAGCACAAATATTTAGCAAATACAAAAACAACAGCAATGAAGAAAATAATAACAAGATTCATAAACAAAACAAGCTCAGCACAGAAAATTATATAGAACAAAGAAACCAAGAACACCACAAAAAACACATAGCAAAATAAAAGCCATAAATCATACTGGTCTATAATTACACTGAATGTAAATGGATTAAATGTACCACTCAAGAGACGGAGAGTTGTAGACTGGTAAGAAAATATAACCCATCCATATGCTGTCTAAAAGAGACACATTTTAGAGACAGACACAATAATAGACTAAAAATCAAAGGTTGGAAAAAGATATATCAAGCAAATGGCAACCAAAAAGAACAAGAGAGGCAATATTAATTTCTGATCAATTGACTTTAAGACAAAAACTACCATACAAGACAAGGAAGGACATTATATAATGATTAAAGGATCAATCAAACCAGAAGATACAACCATAATAAATACCTATGGACTCAATGAAAGGGCCTGAAAATACATAAATCAGACTTTAACAAAATTGAAAAGAGAAATAGATGACTCCACAGTCATAGTAGGAGACTTTAACACACCACTTTCAATAAAAGATAGAACAACTGGAAAGAAACTCAACAAAGATACAGAAGAACTAAATAATACAATCCACCAACTTGACCTTATAGACATCTACAGAGCACTTTACCCAACAACAGCACAATATACATTCTTTTCTAGTGTACATGGAAATTCTCCATGATAGACCATATGTTAGGCCGTAAAGCAAGCCTTAATCAATTTAAAAACATTGAAATACTACAAAGCATCTTCTCAGATCACAATGATATCAAATTAGAAATACAAAATAGGAAGAGCAATGGAAAAAAGGGCAAACACATGGAAACTGGATAACACCCTCCTTAAGAACAACAGGACAATAGAAGAAATGAAAAATGAAACAAAAAAGTTCCTTGAACCAAATAAGAATGAAAACAAAACATACCAAAATCTTGGGACACAGCAAAAGCAGTGACCAGAGGCCAAATTATAGCAAAAAAATACACACATCAAAAAAGAAGAAAAAGCCAAAGTCAACACCTTAAACCAACATCTCCAACAATTAGAAAAAGAAAAGCAAAAAAAGCCTACAGTCACCAGCAGGAAATAATAAAGATTCGAGCAGAAAGAAATGAAACAGAAAATAAAAATAAAATAGAAAAACTCAACAAGGCTAAACATTGGTTTTCTGAAAAGATTAATAAAATTGACAAACCACTGCAAATTTAACAAAGGAAAAGAAGGAGAGAATACAAATAACACAAACAAGAAATGAATTGGGTGACATCACAACAGAAGCAACTGAAATAAAAAAGATAACATTGTGATAATACAGAGAACTGTACTCCAACAATTTGAAAATCAAGAAGAAATGGACAGATTTCTAGAAACACACCACTTACCTAAACTAACACACACTGAGGTGAAAATTTTGAACAGACCCATATCAAAAGAAGAAATTAGACAGATCATTAAAAAAATTATCAACAAAAAAAGTTGTGGCCCAGACGGTTTCACCAGTGAATTCTACCAAACATTCAGAGAAGAACTGACACCGACACCAGTCCTACTCAAACTATTCCAAAACGTAGAAAAGGATGGAACCCTCCCAAATTCATTTTATGAAGCAAACATAACCTTGATACCCAAACCAGGCAAAGACATCACTCAAAAGGAAAACTACAGACCAATATCCCTCATGAATATAGATGCAAAAATCTTCAATGAAATCCTAGCCAACAGATTTCAACAACATATTCAAAAAATAATACATTATGACCAAGTGGGATTCATATCAGGTATGCAAGGATAATTCAACATTAGAAAAACTATCACATCATCTACCACGTAAATAAAGCAAAGGAGAAGAACCACGTGATCATATCAATTGGTGCAGAAAAGGCATTTGATAAAATCCAATACCCATTTCTGACCAAAACTCTCAGCAAAATAGGAATAGAAGGGACATTCCTCAACACAATAAAGGACATACATGCAAAACCAACAACCAGCATTATTCTCAATGGAGAGAGACTGAAACCATTCCCCTTGTGAACAGGAACCAGACAAGGATGCCCGCTATCACCACTTCTATTCAACATTGTATTGGAAGTCATAGCCAGGGCAAGAAAGGGAAATCAAAGGCATCCACCTTGGTAAGGAAGAAGTCAAACTATCCCTATTTGCTGATGATATGATCCTATACCTAGAAAACCCAAGAGACTCAGTCAAAAATCTAAAGAAACTAATTGAGAGATTTAGCATCATGACAGGATACAAGATCAACATCCAAAAATCAGTTGGATTCCTCTACACCAGCAAAGAGATTGCTGAAAAAGAAATAAGGAAATCAATACCATTCCCAATAGCTTCCAAAAAAATAAATTACTTGGGAATAAATCTTACCCAGGGACACAAAACACATGTACAAAGAAAACTACAAAAAACTACTTCAAGAAACCATAAGATACCTATGTAAGTGGAGGAACATACCATGCTAGTGGATAGGAAGATGCAACACTGTGAAAATGTGCATTTTAACCAAAGCAATCTATGCATTCAATGTAATCCCAACCCAAATCCCATCAGCATTCTTTAAAGATATGGAAAAAAAAAATTACTAACTTTATATGGAAAGGAAAGAGACCTCGGATAAGCAAAGCACTACTGAAGAAGAATTGCAATATACTAGGTGTCACAATCCTGGATGTTAAAACCTACTGTACAGCCACAGTAGTAAGAACTGTCTGGTATTTTACAATGACAGATGACACATAGACCAATGGAGTAGAATTGAAAACCCAGAAATATATCCATCAACCTATGGTCATCTGATCTTTGACAAAACATTGAAATCCATTAACTGGGGAAGAAATTGTTTAACAAATGGTATTGGCAAAATGGATATACTTTTGCAGAAAAATGAAACAAGATTTGTAACTCACACCATACACAAAAACTAACTCCAAATGGATCAAAAACTTAAACGTGAAACCTAAAACTATAAAGCTCCTCAAGGAAAAAAATAGCAGCAAATTTACGGGCCCTATTTTATGGTTCAAATAGACTATTAGGCATAACTCAAAATGTGCAAACAGCAAAAGAGAAATTAGATGAATGGGACTTTCTAAAAATAAATGGGTAGAAGATATGAATAGACACTTCACCAAAGAGGATATTCAGGCAGCCAACAAACACATGAAGAAATGTTCATGATTATTAGCCATTAGGAAGATGCAAATCAAAACAACAAGGAGACAACATCTTGCCACAGCACTAGTAGCAAAGTTCAACAAGGCAGAAAATAACAAATGCTGGAGAGCATTGGGACTCTCATACACTGCTGGTGGGACTGTCAAATGATACAACCAAAGTGGAAACCAGTATGGCGATTCCTTAAAAAGTTGGAATTAGAAATGCCATTTGACCCAACAATACCATTATTAGGTATATACCCTAAAGAAGTGTAAGCCAGGACAAGAACAGATATATGCACACCATGTTCGTTGCAGCACTATTTACAACAGCAAAAAGATGGAAACAACCTAGGTGCCCATAAGCAGAAGAATGGATGACCAACTTATGGTACATACACACAATGGAATATATGCAACCCAAAAGAATAACATAGAATCTGCAAAACACAGAATCATGTGGATGAACTTGGAGGACATGATGCTGAGTGAAATCAGTCAATCACAGAAGGACAAATATTGTATTAGTCTGTTATCATAAAACGTCAAGGAAAGCTTTATGTATGGAAGGAAATTTTCTTTGTTGGGTACCAGGGGTGGGAGGGGAAGGAAGGGAATACTGCTGGATAGGTAAAGACAAGTATTGATTTGGATGAAGAGAAGGGAAGTGTACCAAATATGAGAGAGCAACATAGTGGCACTGAGGAAGAGGAAGACATAGAGAGGTACAATGGAGGTACAACAAAGATGAACCCTTTTGCATATACAATACTGCATTGTCAGTGATGACAAACATTGATCTATAGGTGGATAAATGAGGGGACAGGCTGAACTATTAGGTATGTCTATGCAAGAAGGAGTGTGCCAATGACCACATATAGTCCCAGCAGACAATGTTTCTACAAGTATATTTGAATGTTCTATAAGTATTTCTAGGTATATAGTAGAGCTGACAAGGAATAAGTTGTAATCATTTCTTCACTACAGCCAGATACCCAAAGAGAGCAAGCAGTTGGACCTGTGGGCACAGGACCAGTGGTCACAGGGGACAGCAAGCTCAACTGGCATAACACACTACACAAAAACATTGTTTCACATGCTACTTTTGCGAGTAGCAATTGGGATCTTCAAAGCTTGCAAGCAGCCATCTAGATGCAATGATGGGTCTCTCCTCATCCAGAGTAGAGAAGAATGAAGAAAATCAAAGGCGCATGGAAAGAATTAGTCCAAGGGACTGGTACACCATGATATCCTCAGCCTACATACTATAAGACCAGAAGAACTAGATGGTGCCTGGTTACCACTGTCAACCACTAGTAGGTGGATCTATGTAGGAGATCCCAGATAGAGTGGGAGAACAATGTGAAAAAAGCTCAAAATCATAAATTTAAAAAAAAAAAAAAAAAGGGACCAGTTTTGCTGGTCTGATATAGCCTGGTGGAACCCCCAAGACTATGGCCCCTATCTGCCCTTCAGGTCTGGAATTAAACCCACTCTTGTGGCTTCCAGCCAAACAAAAGACAGGCAACATAAGCTGAACACTTACATTAAGTAGATACCCACCTTGGAGAAATCAATCATAGGAAACTAGAAGGGCTGTGCATGCACAAGGAGACAACTTGGGGGGCCAGAGGACATGGGAAGGAAGGACATAGGGAAGAGGTAACTATGGGGAGGAAGTGGGAGGAGAGCTGTTGCATTGTGGGAGATTACAGTCAATGTCATGAGACAAAGTGTACATGAACTGCTGTATGGAAGATGAATTTGCCGTGTAAACTTTCACCCAAATCACATTAAAATTTAAAAATAAATAAGGAAAGAAAAGAAAAGGTAGTTTCTTAAAAAACAAAAACCTTCATCTGATTTTCAGAAATATACATCTTTGGATACTCTTTGCTACACTAATATTAGTACAGAAAATGTTAATTAATGAGAATGCTTAATGCGATAAGTTATTCTGTTTAACTTCATTGTTAACAGGAATGAAAGAGAGACAGAAAATATATCATTACCTATTATATCTGAAAATATTTATAAATATTTAGTTCTCTTGACCTGAAATTAATTAAATATTTCAAAAATTTCAAATCTTTAACCAGTGACTGATGGTCCTTTATAAACACCAATTCTCTTTGTACAGTAATGATTATATGTAAAAACTTATTTCTAAAACACCTTTTTATCTTTATTATTGGAAAGTATATTTTTCTTTTATAAACTAGACAAATGCTGCGTCAACAAATGCCCTCTAAATTGCATTTTTGGAGCTATTAGAATGAAACAAAATATTAGCTGTTGAGTGGGCCCTGACTCACGGTGGCCTTATGTACAATGGAATGAAATGCTTCCCAGTCCTGTACCATCTTCATGATAGCATGTTTGAATTCATTGCTGTAGCCACTGTGTAGTGCCTTGCAGCCTAGGGGGTTCATCTTCCAGCATTATGGTTGTCAATGTTCTGTTGAGAGCCACAGAGTTTTCATTGGCTAATTTTTGCCAGGCCTTTCTTCTTAGTCTGTTTTAGTCTGAAAGCTCCACTGAAACCTGTGGACCATAGGTGACTCTGATGGTTTTTGAAATATTAGTGCCATAGCTTCCAGCATCATAGCAACACTCAAGCTACCACAGCACGAGAAACTAACAGATGGGAGATGGTGGCTACATCTGGAACAAGCATATCAGTATAGCTTTCTATGTGGCTCATAGGAAGTTGGTAGATTATATGCTAAAACTATGGCAACCTCTTCCAGGAAGCCCATGTTGCTGGTTTCCTTTCCTTTTGCTTTGGTATCTCAAAACACGTATTTAATTCAGGAGTCTTACTGGTTTACTCTGGTTCTTTGTTGCCTTAGAAGATATCTCAACAGAAAATAATGCTTTGTCTTCTTCTAAGAATGGTCAGAAATTCTTAAAAAAAATATACGGTGATAATAAAATATACATGTTAATTCCACCATACAAAATAAACTCAGATTATCTTTTAATTAATGCCAAATACAATTGCCTATTATGTAGAATGCTGCACAATGAAGACATACCAGTGAGGAAACTAAAATCCCTGCCATGAAAGAACTTCTTGTCTACTGGGAAAAACAGTAGTATAAAGATTTAACCACTTTGCAAAGTTCTTGGTATTTTAAAAGACAACAGTAATAGCCTTGCCTGTGGGGGTGAAAAAAAAAACCTCAGAGTAGAGAAACTGTTCTTATAAAATAATTATAGGTTTACCAAGTAGGAAACATAGGGAAGGACATTTGAATCAGAAGGCATGCAAAATAAAATGAAAGAGGAACATGAAATAGTATAAAGTGAAGTATAACAAATAGTTTAGTGATTCCTCAGATATGCAGTTTAAGGTTATGTGGTAAATGAGTCTAAAAACATCATCACTGTGTATGTTAGTTTGGTACAATATCAACTGATGCAGGCTAGAACTGCATTTACTAGAATTCTCATCTCTGATGATTGTTATAGGTTAAGCTTCACCACAAAAGAAAAATGTATGAGATTTGTAAAGCATAAATAAAAAGGAAGCTATTAGGCTCTGAAGGTGCATTAGGGTGCCAGCTACTGCTACAGCTCACATGCATGCTTGCTCCTTTGTTGGCTCATTTTCTTGTCATGGGCAGCAGCCAGGCCTGCAGATCCTCCTGCGTCTCCCACTACATCTGCCCCTGTAGGTTGTCCAAATCCTGCATTCAGGTGCATATGCAAAGGGCCTCAGCATCTCCAGTATTGGATGCAGTGAGAAACAGATGCAGGTTCCAGTTTGTCTTCATGAGGTCCATTTCACTCTTGCTGTAACCTATGACACGTCAAGCTTTTCTGTCATTGCTGGATCCACTGATCTAGAGTGACTTCAGCCCCACCACTGGATGCATAGACACCAGCTTTCCATCTTCTTTACCAGCTCCCCAAATTATGTAAAATCTAATTTCAAAATAAGTCCTGTAATGTCTTTGATGGCTAAATAGTCACTATGAGTCAGAATCTACTTGACAACAATGGGTTTAATGTATTAAGATTGGTTGAACTCTAAGTGATAAACAGCTCTTTCTATTATTTAAAATTTACAAATAATTTTCCATGAATATTACTTTTCCCTCTGAAGAAGTGACATAACCCAGAGTGATTTTTTTCTATAAATTTATCAATCTGTCAGGGAAGTGCTGAAGAAAGATGAGATCTCATTCTAGTTAGGTAATTAAAGTGCTCAAACATAACTAAAAGAACATCTTTGTTAAAAACAAAAACAAAAACACCTCCTGGAAAAAAAAAGCAAAAGAAAACAACTTGGATTCAGATTGGTTCAGAAAGATTAAGACTGGTAATACTACCTTCACCCTGGGGTTAATATTGAACTGAAGTTTTTGAGCTGTGAATTGATTAATTTTCATGAGTATATTTGTTTATATGCATACATAATACATACTTAAATACATAATAAATACTATTACTAATAATTATTATTCCCTGGTCCCTTCTACTGTGAGATTCCCATAATATGATATCATATATGTGGCCCAATTTGAGGGTAGCTGATCAAATGCTGTGTAAATAAATATAAATGGATTTATTTAATGCAATTTTCAGGTATTGAGGATTGGCTAATAACACCTGCCTTTCTGGCAGATAAATTTAATGGTTAACTTTAAGCTCCATTATCTACTTCTTTGCTTTATTTAGCCAAAGAGTAAAAGATGAGAGGCACTACTTCAAGACACCTGTTTCAGACTAAATCAGCATTTACTCACAGTTTTTCTTCTCCTTCTCCTCCTCCTCCTCCTTCTTCTTCTTCTTCCTCTTCTACTCCTTCCTCTTCTTCTTCTTCTTCTTTTTTAATAACTTGAAAAAGAAATATAGTTACTTGGACCATGCAATGCTAGAAGAAGATTGTCTAACCATTCCTGATATGGCCTTATGATCCTATAGGGAGTGGAGAGAGTATGGCAATGAATGGCAATCTCAGGAAGTTAAATTATTTGTCCTTGGCCTGCAAACTGGAAAAGAAGATCTTACTTGTATTGATAATAAACATACAGACAACCCAGCTATAATGATCCCAATCAAATTTGCTACCTTATTTGGTAAGAATCAAGAGTGCAATTAAGAAATCAATGATGTTTATTGTATGACAAAACACAGTGTCTGACAGAATTAAAAAAAAAAATCTCTCAGGAAAGAAAAACATAGTTTAGGAATGGGCATAACTTGCCTAGAACTAAATAACTTAACAAAACATAATTTTAAGTCCTCTCTAATAACTAACCAAACAATTACACTTATTCCCAGCAAAATAATGACGCTGCTACGAAGATAACATCTAGTTTCTTTTAAGATAAACATTTCCCAACAGAACACATAGAATTTCAAAACGAATTGATGTCTCCAAGACTTCCTTCGTTAACAGTCTTTATGCTATTCTCCAAATGAATGAGATCCATGACAGGTAAGTTACTGACTACCTACTAAGAGTATAATATTGAATTGACCATGGAAATGTTTTCACATGAAATAATAGAAATATAAATTGCATACATGAATATTTTCCAGTATAAGCACAGAAGAGCATTCTCATATTGGTACTCTCTATGCACCAAAGTTTAAATTAGGAGTGGGTTAATGAAGTTACATTCATTCAAAGTCATCTTTATGATGAACATGAGGGTAGAGATATTTCTTACTACACTGTACAAAGTTATATATGAAGGAGGAATTATTTCTCTAGATCCCAATAAATATTTTAAAATGTACATTTTCTTGTACTTAAAAATTCCACTACTAGTTATTTCCATAAAATTTAGGATATGGCTACAAATATTGCCATCACAGTGTTACTGAGAATATCGAATCTAAAAGTTCTTGACAACCAAAAAAATCAACTTCATGGGATTTTGACATACACATATAAAAATTCCAGGCAGATATTAAAATATTTGTTGTTAACAATATTTTTTCATAGCATATTATTAAATACTCATAGTTTACCAAAAGAATTAACATTGTTTTTGTGTTTGTGTAGGTGAGAGGGAGAAAGAGAGACATAGAGAGAGAGAGAGAGACTGAGAAATACAAGAATCTTGAATTATATACAGGCAGTCCCCAGGTTATGAATGAGATCTAAGTGTTCCTTAAAGTTGCCTTTGTAGGCAAGTCAGAACAGGTGCATGTGGTTCTTATTTAGTCTTACTTTAGTGCAAGAAAAGGCTCAAAGCCTTTTCAGTGATTTAAAAGCTGTACATGCAGCAAGTGAAGGTGATTGTGATGAAGAATTTGTTGATTATACCATTTCAAACTTACTTAACATTAAAGGGCATGTAAGACTTGTCCATAAATTGGGCGTTCATAATGTGGGGACTGCTATATTCCCAAATTGTGGGGTTTTCATTTTCTTCTTCATAGTGTTAGTACTAATTTTTTTTTGTCTACAATTAACATATATTGCTTTTATAATTATTAACAGGTTATTCTAATTTCAAAAATGAGTGATGACAGTACATGATGACCCATGTAAAATTTTAGATTTGGAAGAAATGTTCTATCAGGGGCTTAACAGCTGGCCATCTTCTTATTCTCTTTTAAAGAATAACTCTCAGCAGGGCTTCCTCAATGTATTTTTCCTTGTCTCTTCTCCATAGTATTCTTCAATCTGTTTATGTTCCAGTATATTGTTTCATATTAACTGTACAACTTTTTATTGCAGGAGACAATGGTGTGTCGCTGGAATGGATAGCCAACAGAAACAAGGCTGAGTCCAACTAGTGACATCTTTGTCAAAGGTAACATGGCACGATCAGGTGGAAAAGGGAGCTGCTTTAGATAAAGGAGTGGGATGAGGTTAACCATTGCAGATGATGTCTTGGAGAGAATGAGAGTAAGAACAAAGATACACCTAAAATTTCCAAAGAAAAAAGGCTAAAGAAAACCCAATTTAAAATTGTATCCTCACTTTGCTCAGCCTAATGGTCTGCATATTCTGGGTGGCACTCTCATCTACCCAAGAGGGGACTGGAGTTCAAGGAGCAATCAGATCTAGGACAGTTGGCATCCTGCCTTGGTGAGAAGCAGGGACAGAAGGTCCTTTGTTGAACCTGGCAGAGGAAACCTTGTGCTGCACAAAATCTGGATTAAGGGGGTATGCGCTCGCCTGTCACAAATGTTTTATTGTGTGTCTGGGCAAGTCATTCTCACTTGTTAAGAAACAGCAAGGGTTTTGTTCTGTATGGGCTTAAAATAAACCAGAAACTTCAGAGGTACTGAGGGTGGGAGGGAGCAGGAGGAGGAAGAGTTCATGCTTATAGTTAATAGTTTGGTTTGGTGAGCTCCTTAGCTTTTTGAGTGAGCAACATCCTGGGTTATTTTAAGTTTTATGCCTTCATTAGCACTAATTGTAAAGTACTATTTATGTTGCTAATAATAATAATAATAATAAAAAAACTAAATAGGAATGAGAAATTTACTTGTTATCTCAGTAAAAATGTCATCTTGGTGAAGTGCATCATATTCAATCACTATGTCTTAACCCAGGCATACTATAAGAGCAAAGTAAACACAATGCGATTAGTGAAGGAGAGAAATTGGGGTGTAGTTTCCCTTATCTTTTTTCCAACCATGCCCACTGTTGAAAATATAAAGATCTCACAGCCTCCTTTATTTGAAATACCACTAACACAATGAAAAGTAAGTCAAAACATTGGGAAAATGTGGTGTTTTCGGAACTACACACCCCCTTTCCTGACATTTTCCCCACATCTACTACCCCTTTCCAAAGATCTCTGGTGATGCAATGGTTAAGTGCTCAACTGCCAACCAAAACGTTGGCAATTCTAACCCACCAGCCACTTTGCAGAAGGAAGATGTGGCAGTCTGCTTCTATAAAGCTTACAGCCTTAGAAACTCTAGAGGACAGTTCTACTCTGTCTTATAGGGTCGCTTTGAGTTGGAATCAACTCTACGGGAATGGATTTGATTTTGGTTGGACCACCCCTTCCCAATGGTGATCCCCATTAAAAATCATTAATTGCTTGCACAAAATCAGAAAACTTGATTTAACTTAGCTGCCATCTTTACTTATAAAAGTTATTTCTTCTCTCTGGCCTTCAATTTCCTCATCTATCAAATGTGGATATCATAACCTACCTTCCTATCTAATAATAAAGTTGTTGAGATTAACAAATGATAATACATTTTAAGATGCTTTATGAATAAGGAATAAATAATAGGAGCAATTATATAAGGCTTCTGTTTTAATTTTGATATGAAGTATGTCTTACATAGAGAAAAGCAGGCATATCTAAGCATGTAGCTTGATGAGTTTTCATAGAGTAAACTCACTGGTATAACTAATATCCCCATCAAGAAACTCGATACTGTCAGCATCCTAGAAGCTCCAGTTGTACCTCTTTCTCATTATTACTGTGTCTCCCCTCAAAAAAAAGAACTACTATGCTGACTACTAATAACATAAATTATTTTTTGCCAGAAGTTGTACTTTATAGGAAAAGAATAATATAGTATGTGTTCTTCCACTCTACATCATATTTGTGAAAAATCTGTCCATGCTGTTAGTTGGAGTTATAAATTATTCACTGTCATTGATATGTAGCATTCTATTGTGCAATTATGAGTTACTTTCCATTTTAATGTTGATGGATATTTGAGTAGTTTCCAGTTTGACTATTATCAATAGTTCTCTTTAATACCCTTGAGCATGGCTTTGCTAAAAATATGCATGCATATCTGTTGATGAATATATACCTAGACATGAAATTGTTAGCTCATCGGTTATGCATGTGTCCAACTCTGATAGACAATGCTGAAAATTTCTCTAGAGTATTGGTAATGTAAAAAATTTCAAAACTCTGCACAATATAAATATAATAAGATATTAAAGTGTCTACTGGTGCATCACTCAATAGTTATCAGATACTAAAATGTGGATAGAGTTCTGGTGGCAAAGTGGTTAAGACATTCAACTGCTAACCAAAAGGTCAGTGATTCAATCCCACCAGCCAGTCTGTCCACTATGCAGGAGAAAGATGAGGCAATCTGCTTTGGTAACATTACAACCTTGGAAACCCTATGGGGTCATTGTGAGTTGGAATTGACTCAATGTCAGTGGATAGGTTAAAATGTGGATCTGTAGATCCACACATGCAAATTATAAAGGAACATATTAGGATAAGTCCCACAAATCTGGGCCTATCCACCAGATCAAGGTTATAAAAAGATGTCAGATAGAGACAGAGTATTAGTGAAAATAATTTTTTGAAAGAACCAGTACTTTACTACGAGTTGACATATTTATAATCCTTGCACCTGGCATAGAACCCAAAACATAGTGATAACTGAAATAAAGAGAATGACCATTACCAAGAACCTGATCAGCAACAAGCCAGCCTTATTTCAGCTAACCTGTGGCCCTAAACCATGTCAGTGCATGTATTTCCTGTTGTTTCTATTTCAATTCTAAATATCTGCAATGAGTATGGGTTTGAGCCCACCACATTCCAGAACAAAATATATTGTTGTTGTTTGCTGTTGAGTTGATCCTGACTCATAGTGACCTTATATTATATTACTTTCTAAACAGACTTATTTCTAACTCTGAAACCTTGTTTCAGTGAAGGAGAAAAACTCAAGTGCATTTAGGTTTGAAGAATGTCTCCTCTGCCATAGGATCACCAAAGATGGGGATGAGGATGTGAAAGACCTTATAGTGAGCATGAGCCCTGGCATCTGTCTGTAATGGTCTTCTTTGAGCTGTGCATTGCCCAGTCCTAAAGGTTCCTTAGAAGAGGTCAGCTCAGTGTATCTGTGTTAATGTTGAATATGAGAGACTTTGTTAAACTGAGAACTCAGGAGCATGAAATCTGATCTCTGTGAGTACACTGCACATCCATCTACTACCTAAGGACCTGGGAAGAAGCAGGTCTTCATTTCCTTAGTTCATCTTTGTCAGAAAACCAATGCCAGTCAACTGCTTCTGTTCTGCTATCACCACTCCAAACACTTTCTCATCCTTGCCCTAAAGGGACAGT
Source organism: Orycteropus afer afer (assembly GCF_000298275.1). Taxonomy (NCBI): domain Eukaryota; kingdom Metazoa; phylum Chordata; class Mammalia; order Tubulidentata; family Orycteropodidae; genus Orycteropus; species Orycteropus afer. The sequence goes on from NW_006921599.1 coordinate 25,195,740, forward strand.
CCTGTAGAATCTCTTTCTAAGCTTCAAATTGAAACTCAAGATCAGTCTCTCTTTTTCTGAGAGGGAAGTCAGAAGGAAGGGCTTTTTCCCACCAATCATTTACTTATTAGTTCACCCCATGTAATGTACACATTTGAAGCTCTCACCCTTAAACCAATATTAAATTGGTTATCTATCAGTTAATGAGACTCTTGCAAATACTCTCATTAATATCATCATCACTTGCCATGAAGTTAATTCCAATTTATGATGATCCAATATATATCAGAGTAGAACTATGTTGCACAGGGCTTTCAGTGGCACATTTTACAGAAGTAGAACACCAGACTTTTCTTCCAAGGAGCCTCTAGGTGGATAACTAACTTTTGATTAGCTATTGAGTGCATTAATCATTTGTACCACCCAGGAGCTTATTTTAATATACACATGCACACACATACATGTACACAAATACACACCCAAAATGCTGAGCTGCCCTGGTCATAGTGATGGCTACAGAGAACTGTGACATTGTCTGTACTATTTTACTGGAGATGAATTTACATTAAAAAGCAGCAGGAACTTAGAACAACCTCAGCCACCCTAGTCTTTAGACTAGCAGGGAAGGGAAATGCTTGGGGCTGAGGACAAACATTGAGAACATCTTTCATGGCCATTTGAAAGCTGCTTACCAGATGTGTATAGCTCTTCTTGCACCAGACCTGTGAACATACCCATATAAATGGTGGCTGTTTTGGGTTCATGTTAAGTACAAAAATCAATTAGAGGAAACCCAATGTATAATTTTGGGAAACCCCTCCAGTCTCCATTAATATTTCTATCCTTTTCCTTTAATCAAACTTTTATGAATTCAGCTAACTTTTCTGTACCACTCACTGTCCCTGATAACTCAGTGAACCCAGGCTAAAGTAGCATAAAATCCCTTAGTTGTTTCATTTTGCAAATGAGCCCAGTTTTATTAATTGTTGTTGTTTTAATTGTGATCAAGTTGGCTCCGATTCACGGCAAATTTATGTATAACTAAATAAAACATTGTCTGTTCCTGCAACATTTGCATTGGTTTATTTGAGTCTGTTTTTGCACCAATTTTGTATTTGAGTGCCTTCTGATCTAGGGGTTTCATTTTCCAGTACTATATCAGACAACGTTCTGTTGTGATCTATGGGGTTTTCCCTAGCTAATTTTCAGAAGTAGATCTCCAGGCCTTTCTTTCTAATGTAAATAGATTAGTGTGGAAGCTTCAGTGAAACCTATCCACCATTTGTGACCCTTCTGGTGTTTGAAATACTGCTGGCATAACTTCGAACATCATAATATGAAAGCCACCATAGAAGAACAAATTGACAGACAGGTGATGCGCTTTATTAATTACACTTTGATAAACTGACCCTCAGATGTACCTGTGACCTATTAGAGATTTTTCAAAAATTACCTCTGGACTCTTCTTAAACTGCACATTGTGTGTGCATTTATGTGCATACACACATTACCAACAAGTTTCTATAGAGTCGAGTCTGACTCACAGAACACTATGTGTATCAGATGGAACTGTGCTTCACAGGGGTTTTAACGGCTGATTTTTCAGAAGTAGATTATCCGACTTTTCTTCTGAGGCATTTCTGGGTAGAATTGAGAACCTACCCTTTCAGTTAGCAGCTGGGTGCATTAACTAATTGCACCACCCAGGGATCCCATAGATAGACACACACATACATACACAGAGTCATTTCAGGAGTGGTTGTACAACATGTCGGCCTCCTTCGACCATTTTATTACTGTTTGCACATTTGGTGCTGAGCAGCAGTGAAAGCCCAGTGACGGCAGCAGCTCCAGCAATTAGCTCTGAATGAAACAGTCATAAATAGTAATTAGCCATTCCCTCAGTAATGTCCCAAAGCCTTTTAGAGAAATCTGCAGAGAAATCAATGCATTCTTTTCTAAAGACCTATTCTAGAAACACCACACACTACATCATCATTTCACAGAAGCAGCATTTCTGCTCTCTCCAGAAAGTTTATGTGTGAGTTCTCAATAGGGTAACATGGAGGAAAAGCAAGCAAGAAGGGGGAAGAAAGGGTTCAAAGTGTGCAGAGATGTTGCCTAAAGATCAGCAAAACATCAATCAAGGTAGGGAATGGTGGGTCAGGAGGAACCAAGAATAATCAATGCAGAAGGCCACTGAAACTGTATCCTGATTAATATAGAATCAGCTCCCACTATGGCTCTACCTCTGCTTTACCATTGCTCAGGATGCTGTGAGAGAACCTCATTAATTTTCCCTTTGCTCAACTGTGAACTCTCTCAGCCTTAAAATGAAGCCAGTGGCCTCACATCACTCCTTCAGTGCAGCTTTAACAGCAGAGAACTTAGCACAAGATCTCATATTAATTAAGCTCCATTTATTTTCTTAGAAAAGTGACTCAGAGGCCCTGGCAAGCATGTCTATGTGTTGTTAGGGAGTTTACAATTGTGACGATTAAACCTCATCACCCAATAAACAGACACAGTCCATTCTGTGATGTGCTGAGTGGCCTTGATGGGAACATTCTAACTCACACAGTCAGAGGTATGGAATGGGACTGGAAGCTTATCTGGCTTATTCCCTTGGCTTCAGTTATGTCTCTTCTCTTCCATTTCAAACAGATTTATGTACAGCAAAACCCTGAGCTCAGCCTTTTAGGATCAACCTTGGCCTAATCATTCATGGGGTACTTAATCAGAATGTTCTCAGGATTATGGTCCTGGCATCACCAGTAGCTTGAATAAAGACTAGCTGTACATTTCTTCCATTTCTGAGGTGCTATATTGGCTCTTCCATTCCTCTGTCATTTTATTGTACTGGGTTGGCTTGTGTGCTGCTGTGATGCTGGAAAGCATGCCACTGGTATTTCAAATGCCAGCAGGGTCACCCATGGTGGGCAGGTTTCAGTAAACTATCCAGACTAAGACAAATAAGGAAGAAAGATCTGATTATCTCCATCTGAAAATTAGCCAGTGAAAACCCTGTAAATCACAACAGAATATTTTTTAACAGTGCTGGAAGATGCACTCCTTCAGTTGGAAAGTATTACACAATAGCTGTAACAATGGACTCAAACACAGCAGTGATGAAGATGGTGCAGAACCAAACAATGTTTTGTTTCACTATACATAATAACATAATAAGGTCTCTATGATTTGTTCCTGGGAGCTCTGGTAGCGTAGTGCCTAAGGCATTTGACTGCTAACCAGAAGGCTGGCTTTTCAAACCCACCAGCCACTCCTCGAAAGGAAGATGGGGCAATCTACTTCCATAGTGATACTGCCTGGGAAACCCAAGGAGGAGTCGCTATGAGTCGGGTCCAACTCAATGGCACATAACAACAACAACAACAACAACAATGATTTGGGCCTAGCTTGATAGTAATTAACTAATATTGCTTGTTGTTGTTGTTATTGTTTGCCGTGGAAAGCTCCTGGTAGCATAGTGCCTAAGGCACTTGACTGCTCACCAGAAGGCTGGCGGTTCAAACCCACCAGCCACTCCTCGGAAGAAAGGTTGGGCAATCCTACTTCCGTAGTGATACTGCCTCGGAAACCCAAGGAGGGGTAGCTATGAGTCGGGGGCCGACTCGATGGCACATAACAACAATATTGCTTAGACCTAGCTAATATACTTCAAGGTCTAAGTGAGAATGGCCAGACTTTGTCTCATCTATTTTGATCATGTTGTCAGAGGGGACTAGTCCTTGCAGAAGGATATCATGCTTGGTAAAGTAGAGGGTCAATGAAAAAGGGGAAGACCCTCAATGAGATGGGTTGACACAGTGGCTGCAATGATGGGCTCAAGCGTAGCAAGGATTGTGAAGATGGTGCAAGACTGGGCAGTGTTTTGTTCTGATTTACACAGGGTCACTATAAATTGGAGCCAACTCGACAGCACCTAACAACAACTGATATGGGCATATGGTATAAGAAATGTAGACCTAAGCATCTTTTTCAGTACTATCTCCCATGTTATACTTTTAGTTCTCCAGTTAACCAAAGTATAGTACTGTTACCCTTTGAATACATATTTTCTTCGTGTTGTTCTGTCTTCCTCCCATTGTTTATAATGCCTTATGTTGAGTTGCTCCATCCTTCTAGAGATGATCTGGTATAAGGGTAGGGGAAGAAGTCAGAAGTCACCTGGAGGTATAAACAATAACAACCATGACCCTACCAATGCTCAGATCCTACATCAGCCTCCTAAAATCAGAACCAGCTGAATTCCTGGTATCAGCAACCCCCCCCCAAAAAAAAAAAAAAAAAAAACTTGCCAAACCAGTTGCCACTGAGTTGATTCTGACTCATGGTAACCGCATGTGTCTCAGAATGGAATTGTGCTCTACAGGGTTTTCAAGGCCATAATCTTTCAGAAGTAGATCACCAGGCCTTTCTTCTGAGGTGACTCTGGGTAGGTTCAAACTGAAAAACTTTGAGTTGGTAGCTGAGCACTTAATCGTTGGTACTACCGAGGATCTCCAGAGGGTCAGGGTGTAGGTACTTTTAGAAAAGGACTTCATATGATTCTCTTCGTAGGTATATTTAAGGTTCAGACCATAGTTGGAATCCTCAGTTCTGCTCACTTATGTATTAGTGATAATAATGACCTACTTCCAAGTGTTGGCATGAATTTCTACTTCTACAATGCTGGCAAAATTACCTTTAGTATATAATCAACTAGCTGTGATTGTGTTTAGGATTCCAATGCATTTAAACTAGCCCCCTCTGATAGGTCTCTAGTACAATCTAAGTTTTCATGTGCTGGATGATTCTAAACTCCTTGAAATCATATCTGCCTGCCTAGGGCTAGGTCAGTATTCACAGAACATCAGCATCACATATGAATCATTCTTCTGCCTCTAGCTTTCCTCTAAATATCCAAAATAACCTATCCTTTAAGATCTGTCAAAATTCTACTTCTCCCCTCAGTAACTCTTTCTCAAACAAACTCAGAGCTCTTACAAGGTAGACCATTTACTTAGCAACTAAGTATCACTTGGGAGCTCTAGTGGCAGTAGCCTCTAAGGCATTTGATTGCTAACCAGAAGTCTAGCAGTTCAAATCCACCATTCACTCCTCAGAAGGAAGATTGGCAATCTTCCATACTCCCAAACCCAAGGAAGGGTCACTATGAGTCAGATCCAACTTGACGGTAGTGAGTTAAGTATCACTCACTCACTCACTGCAATAACACCAATTCCGACTCATAGCAACCCCCGTTGGATTTCCAAGGCTGTAAATCTTTACAGAAGTAGACTGCCTCATCTTCCACAGAGCAACTGGTAGGTGCAAATCCCTGACCTTTTGGTTAACAGCCAAATGCCTTAACCACTATACCACCAGAGGTCTTTGCAACTAAGTATAATGACCTTGTAATAGCCCTTCTTTACAAGCTTATATTATGTTTGATTTGTTTTGCTATTTTTTTAGTTTATATGTTACCTTTACAAATAAAAATTAATTTTTTTCTCTTTTTCATACCCCTCACTGATCCTCATACATGATAAATATTAAAAAACAAATAAATCCTTTGCTGAGGGGAGAAAAAAAATTCTGCTTCAATTTTGGTACACAATTGAAATGACAACATTAAATAAGAAATTTGAGCAAACATTGTAATTTCATGAAGATTAATTGTACTTTTTGTTGGTTAAAAACATGTTTGTCAGATGCCAGAAGGATGGTAAAATCATGTAGTTTGGAGATATGGTTTCTATCCCAGTGCTACTAATACCTAACTTGAGACCTTGAACAAGTCAAGTCTTCTTTAAAGTTTCAGGTTCTGAAAAAGTCAAGGGCTGTGTGCTGATCTCTAAGGAACCTTTCAGCCCTTAAATTCTGTATTTGTGGCTCTAAGATTTTAAATGTAAGTGTGCAAAGTTACAGACATTGAGGTACTCCTAATAGATACAATTATTCTCCTGAGAATAGATGCCAGAATTATGCAAATTATGCAAGAATTTGGGGAAAGAAGGAAAAATCAGCAAGAAGAAGGGGGGTGGGGGGCAAAGAGATTGAGAAGCAGCATGATTTGTGGGACTCTGCTGCCCTCCTCAGAGAGAAAGGTGGCAGTGGGGCTTTTGCCACACTGACGTGGGGAGGGAGAGAGAGCCCTTTTCTGCATTCAAGATACATCAAGCAAGATATTTCTTGGGAAAAAAAGGCTTCATTGTGAATTAATTTAACTATGTCTGAGGTACAATATGCCTCTCAGAGTCAAATGTACTCTTTTGAAAGCTAATCAAATCTTATATCTTTATAATTATTCAAACCAACATTAATGAAGCAATTGCAGTGTCTCAGTCAAAAGTAAAAGCTATGATATTTAAAGACATAATAAAAGCTTACTTTCCACCCTCAGAAAAGCTGCCCCACTTTCATATATGGTGACTCTTCTAATAAATGCTTTAAATTAGTTATAAGAGCACCATTGGCGCCTTACATTTTACCCGTTGCTGTGGAGTCATTCAGCTCATGGCAACCTCTCATGTGTCAGAGTAGAACTGGTCTCCAGAAGGTTTTCAGTGTATGATTTATTTGGCAGCAGATCACCAGACCTTTCTTCTAAGACACCTCTAGGTGAACTTGAACCTCCAATATTTATGTTAGCAACTGAGTGTATGAACAATTTGCACCACCTAGGAACCTGCCTCACTATTTACTAGGACATTAAAGGCCCTTTCTGGGAGAGTCCTGATTACAGTTGAACATTTACCTCCCCAATGCTTCCCTTCTCCTCCATGAGTGGGGCCAGGCCCTTTCCTCCATATAGCCTGTGCGTCTGTCATGCCCCCTAAGTGGACTTCCTTCTTATTCCACCCCTCTGTGCAAATGCAAGTCACTATAAAGTCCCACCTCTAATAGTACTGTGTGAAATCTCCTGTCAAAATCAGGCTTTGGAGATATTCATTTAAACTATTTAATGTGGAGGACTGAACATCAACATTCACCTCCCTCCCACCACCATCCCTGAACTGCATTGTCATGACAATAAGAGAAAAAGAAGTCAGAACCCCAAAAAAATAAAGAGAAAAGAAGATAGATTTATAGGAAAGAGAAATTGTTTCCAAGAAAAAGACTGGATAGTCCTGTTAGAGCTAAAAAAAAAAAAAAAAAAAAACATTAAGATACTCTCTACAGGAAAAATTTAAATAAATTAAGTATAATCAGATAATACATTAAGTGATAGTATATGAGAAAGGGTCCCTGGTGACAGTGATTAAGCACTCAGCTGCTAACTGAAAGTTTGGTGGTTTGAACCCACCTGCTTCTTCTTGGGAGAAAGATGTGGCAGTCTGCTTCTGTAAAGATTTACAGCCTTGGAAACCTTATGGGGCAGTTCTACTCTGTCCTATAGGGTTGCTATGAGTCAGAATAGACTCAATGACAATGAATGTGGGATTTTTCTGATGCCAGAAAAATAAATGTAAGAAAAATAAATTCTAACATAGAATAATTGACAGTTTAACATTAAAAAGTAAATGAAGAAATAGCTGTATACATGTAATTTTAGAGATAAACAGCTAACAAAACTGAAAGTGGTTGCCTTTGGAGAGCCAGATATTGATGTTGTTGCTTTTGTTGTGTTTCTTTGTATAAGATTATTTAAAATAGCTACCTACAATATCTAATCAAAACAAAAATAAAATCATTTTAAAAGACAAGTAGAATGCCACTTCCTCCAGCCCTCCTGTTGTTGTTGTTGTTGTTATGTGCTGTCGAGTCAGACCTGACTTATAGCAACCCCTCCTCGGGTTTCTGAGGCAGTATCACTACGGAAGTAGATTGCCCCATCGTCCTTCTGAGGAGTGGCTGGTGGGTTTGAACCTCCAGCCTTCTGGTTGGCAGTCAAATGCCTTATCCACTATGCTACCAAAGGGATATCATATTCATATCATATCATAAGGATTCACATATGATTCATATCATATATGATATGACAAAGAAGAGTTGATGCTTTTGAGTTGTGGTGTTGGAGAAGAATGCTAAGAATACCATGGTATGCTAAAAGGACTAACAAATCAATCCTGGAAGAAGTGCAGCTGGAATGCTCCTTGGACGTGAGAATGGCCAGACTTTGTGTCACCTACTTTGGTCATGGTGTCAGAAGAAACCATTCCCTAGAGAAGGATATCATGCTTGGTAAAGTGGTGGGTCAACAAAGAAGGGGAAGTCTCTCAACGAGATGGATTGATACAGTGGCTGCAACGATGGGCCCAGGCATAGCAAGCATCGTGAAGATGGCACAGGACCGGGCAGTGTTTTGTTCTGCTGTGCATAGGGTTGCTATGAGATTGAGACAACTCAACGACACCTAACAACAACATCATATTCTATTTTTTATGATGACTGTGTACTTTGTATCCCTAACTGGTTGTAAGCTCCTTAAAGGGAATTGATATGTCTTTTACTTTTAGATCTTTCCCATGCTTTTCCAAGGGCTATTGAAAAATTTGAGGCTCCTTGGAAGTATATCTGTTACTGGAGGTTCCCCACTATTTTAGGCATGAGGCAATAAGTGGGGTGTCCTATGCAACACAAATATTATCTTGCTCGAAACACTGTGATAAACAGCATCTTAAATGGTATTAGACTTAGTTTCCAGTCAACTAACATGCTAATGATGCTGAAAGGATTAAGACTTGTAAGCAATCATTTACAACTTAGTATGAATAATAATTCTATTATATAAATACACTCACACACACACATATGCAATAAGAAAATAATGAACAGACTCTAATAATTTCACCCAGTCCAAAAGATTCTGATTCAGTAACTGTGAGTTAGAGTCACTGAATCTGTATTTGTGCAAATCTCAACAGAAGAGTCTATTGCTGTCAGATTTAGAAGTCACTACAAGTTTAGAATATACTACTGATGGAGGGTGAGAAATGGAAATGGAATAGAGAAAAAATTACCCCATTACCCATTGCTGTTCAGTTAATTCCACCAGCGTCCCTGAAAAGACAAACTTCCATCCCATTCCATTTGTCTAGAGATAATATTCACTGTCATCTAAATTTGCCAAAAGGCAGTTTTTCAGCATTTGAGTTTTGCTCCATTAAATTCAGATAGAACTGTTGTCATTCAAGCAGGGCCCATAGGAAGTTTCACAGTGGAACTTAGCTGCATTGTTTACCCTATACCTAACAGATCCAAACTATAAAGACAATACATTTATTTTCAAAATGCTTAGAAAACATGGGTTTTGCCCCTAGCCTACAGATTTTACAGATATTTTGGGACATGGACACTGTAATTTCTTTCTTAATCCATGAATAATTGTGTCTGTCTTTTAAGCAAGCTACTCTGAAGTGTTCTATAACAGAATCTGCAACTTTCAGCCCTAAAGCATTTGCCCACAGCTAATACTTAAATACAACTCAAAATGAATCCCAGGCTCAGATGGGGAGACGAATGGGTATTATTAACTAGCTGTTGAATCATCAAATAAGGACTGCATAGCCAAATAAACATTTAATAACTGCTCAGCTGCTCTATTAAACAAAGTAATGAAAGTTAAAACTTAAAACAGCAATAAAATATTTTTTTACCTAACAAAATGGCAAATAATTTTAAAGTTACAATGTCAAGCCTCAACTCTCTGTACAAAAATGTATACAAAAGGGTCATATATGCTAAGAGGAAACATTTAGAAACAATGTAAGTGCCCCACATTGGGAAGATGTTAAAATAAATAGGCAATTATGAGGCCATTGAAACCATATTTTCAAAGTCTGTAGAAAAACATTTATATTTTATTAAAAAAATCATAAAATAATTTCCTAAAGCAATGTATAAAAATCTATGCAGTTTGATAAAACATACATAATTTATATGTATGCACGTACATGTATATGCACATACATATTTAGAGAGAGAAAAAGAGGGAGAGAAAAATAAAGAAACTGAGGGAGCCAAGAGAGCAATAGAACAACAGTTTTAGATAATGAGATCATGGGCAAGTTCAATTTTCTTTATACTTTGTTATAGTTTTTACAATATTGCATCATGAAAATGTGCTATGTATTTTTTTCATTTTAAAAAATATGTAAGTGCTACCTGGTTAGCAATACTCACAACCTCATGGACAATATTCATAAAGTGAAGAAAATCTGTTGCCCAGGACAATTACTGCAATTCCAGAGAGACTTATAGGTTGATTCAATTAGGGGAAAAATCATTACTTTTTTTCCTCTGAGATGATTTTTACATGTTGTCAGAGTTGAGGGTAGTGTAAAACCTACCACATGAAATGCTAAGTCAAGATGAAATACATCCATTTGAAAAGGGTGTGTTTTGAAATTATTATATAAGTGAACTTATTTACAGTATGTTAGGTTAAATGTAAAACAGCACCTTCCTCTCTCTGTATGTGGTTCCTCTGCTATGTCTCCACACTTATGAATGGGAAAACAAATCAAATTATATCAACAAAAAGCACAGTATTTTCCAAGGAGAGGTCCTGTACCCCTCCCCTTATTCTATATTGTGCTCATGTAAAGTACATGTGACCTTGCATTGAATTGGTCTAAATATAAAGCTTTGGAAATACTGGACCTCCTCCTCTTTCCAAGCTCACGTACAATTCCCATTAATGTTAATAAGAGTGATGTGGAGGGATGAGGCAAAACCATTCCCCATTATGTTTTATTACATTTTTATTTTATGAACTAGTCTCTGGGATGATAAATCAGCACTACTGCAAAAACCATAATTCTTTAGGGGAAAACCTCCATGAAAATTTCCTTCTTTGTGCTATTCTTGATGCTTCCAAAAAGAAAAATCCAAAAAACTACACATGAGCCCAATGCTTGTGATCCTTAGCGACTATCATAGGGTGAATGACACCCCAAGAAAGTGCCAATTTCATCATTCATAATTAGGTGCCATTGCAGTTTTGCTGAAAAGAAAAAAATAATAATCAAAACACTGCCTGAGGTAATTATCATTATATTTTACAAATACTCACTCAGCAGCTGGCAATTATATAACCCAGAATCAAATCATACCTGCCGTTAGCTAAGTCTCAGACATTTAAATGCTTTAAAGTCAGCACTTGAACATGTGATATGCAGAGACAGTTGTGGTGGCATGGTCCAGCTCTGTGGTTGGCTACTCTGGAGTGGTCTTATTTGTCTTTGCTCCCAGAGGGGAGGAATAAAGATTCAAACCTCAGTTCTCTCAATCCTTTACCTTTTCCAAATTGCATATGGAGATTCCCCCTTGTGAACATGGTTGAGTTCCTATATACCCCTTTTCTGTATACTCCTTTACATTTCACATCCAGCTTTATCTCCATACCTCCATTCAAGTAGCTTTCTGTACTTAAAAACCGTTTTCTTTCTTTCTCACTCTGATCATGTCTCCATGAGCTCCTTTTCCCAAATGTACCAGTCCACATTGTTCTCTCCCCTTTGCACATTTTTATTAAACTTCTGATCAGTACCACACACTTTAGGGGCAGGGTTGGTTAAGCAGTAGAATTCTCATCTTCCATGCAGAACACCCAGATTTGATTCACAGCCAATGCACCTTGTGTGCAGCCACCACCTGTCTTTCATTGGAGGCCTGCATGTTGTTTTAATGCTGAACAGGTCTTAGCAGAGCTTCCAGACTGAGACAGACTAGGAAGAAAGCTCAAGTGATCTACTCCAAAAAATCAGTCAATGAAAACCCTATGAATCACAGTAATCCAATTATGTTGTGCATGTGGCCCCATGAGTCAGGGGCTGACTCAACAGCAGCTAAAAACAGCAACACACTGTTTACAATGTTTTCTGGTATTACTCTCAAAGATGTTTATGTAGTTAATATTCCTGCCCAACTAGATGTTAAATTTCCCTTTGCTGAGGAAAAAGGTCTTAAACTCACTACCCTCGAGTCAGATCCAACTCACAGCCACCCCTCCTTGGGTTGCCAAAGAGGTATCACTAAGGAAGTAGATTGTCCAACCTTCCTTGTGAGGAGTGGCTGGTGGGTTTGAACTGCTAGCTTTCTGGTTAGCAGTCAAATGCCTTAGGCAATATGCTAACAGAGCTTCCTGAAATGTTGTTGTTGTTGTTATGTGCTGTCAAGTAGGACCCGATTCATAGCAACCCCTCCTTGGGTTTCCGAGGCAGTATCACTATGGAAGTAGATTGCTACCAGAGCTCCCAGAAATAGGTCTTACATATTTTTTTATTCTACTTTGCCCACAATTCCTAGTACAGTTCAACGTGTGTCTAATAACTAATCAATAATTGATTAATGTTTATGAATTGTTTCTAATCTATGAGGACTCCTTTGGTGTATCAAAAATTCTCATGACCTTCGAGATACTCAAAAGTGTACGTCTAATTTCCTTGATTGTGAAAATGCATAATGATAAAGAATCTACTACAAATCAATAATGCACTTAAAAGTATACATTTTATTAAACTAAAGAGCATTAAAAATTATAGTACATACAAATAGATGATACTTTTGCACAAATTAATTATATAGAGGACTATCACCAAAAGCTCACAGCACCTAACTCCCCCACCCCCACCAACTTACCTCACACCAACTCAAATTCAAATCATGGCTTTGAAGATTTGAACTTAGTCTTTACTAGCAGTGAGGAAGCATGGGGGTGGATAGGGTGATGGAGGTAAGTAAAATCTAGCAGTTAATTTAAGCTATCTGTGGTTCAGTTTCTTCATCAATAAAATGTGGTAAAACTTCCTGCAGTACAGTGAATTAATATGTCTCTGCCAAACATGGTCTTTGTGACTCCTACCAGATGACTTGGTGGGTCTATGCAAATGTGAGGTGCTTGTGGCTGACCAGTGGGATTGGATAGCTTGTTAATAATGTAAATAAGGTACATGGCACTCTTATTGGGGTGGAACTATGCAAATAAAATGCATGAAACCTTAATGTGAGGATTGGTCAGTTTTGCCATCAATTAGGCTTAAAATGAGCCATCCCATGGGTGGAAAGGGGGATCTCTCACCTCATGAAGAAAAAAGACCCCGGAGTGAAGTGCATCTTTTGGATTTGAGATCCCTGTGCTAAACCTCCTTGACTCAGCAGATGGAGAAAGTTCTAACACTGGCAGAGATGGTGAGGGACAAGGAGAAGCAGCAACAGAGAAATGGTGTCAGCAGATCCCAGCAGCAGGGACCAGTATGAAACAGAGCAGTAGTCTTCCCGTCCCCTGAAAGGGGAAAGCTGAGCACCTTTGGGCGGGAGGCTGTCTGGTGAAGTGGGGTGCCTCTCTGGGCACCTGTCTTCAGAGCTAAAATACCTTTGTAACACTTGTCTGAGCAGGGCAGAAGCCAAGGGGCCACAGAGCCAAGAGGCCGAAGACAGAGAAGTGTGCCTATGGCTTGGCTGAGAAGAAGTTATACTGATTGAAGAACTGTATCCTGAGTTGCTCCTGATCCTGAATTGTAACCTGTTACTTCCATAATAACCTCCATCATCATGAGTATCATGTGTGAGTTCTGTGTGGCCATTACAATGAATTACTGAACCCAACAGAGAAGAGAAGAGTGTGCAGTGGGAGATACGGTTGGTATCAGAATTGGGGAAAACATTGGCAGGTGGTGGTAATCTGACCTCCATTTCATAGTAATCAGCCTTGGGCTGTTGCTTCTCATGGTGATTTTCTGTTTACCTCATGAAGTTAGAGGAGCTCAAATGATGTTGCCTGCATGCTTTTTGCACTTACCTTTGGGGCTGTTTATGAAAATTAAACAAGATGACATAAGTAGAGTAAGTAATACAATGCCTAGAAGATAGTGGGTGCTCTGAAAATGTGAGTTCTCTTCCAACTTTTGCCATATACTCTACTTTTAATTCAGTTCCAAAAAAAGAAAGTACCATCTCAGTGGATGAATGTGTAAGCTTTCTGTTGTCAGAAAACAACAACTCTGAAATTCAATGAAATTTCCCTCTCGGCTTTAGCTGCCAATAAACTTAGAGCCAAATCTATTGCCCACATACTTTAATCTACTCAATTCTTATTACTGAAAGAACTCACTATCTTCTGCTTCTGTTATATGGACAAGAACCAGTTGACTGTTAAATAATCTCAATCATTTTAAACTGTTGACTACATAAATGCAATTTTTCTAATGCATTTTATTGAAATATAATTTATGTACAGTGAAATACACAAAACTAAAGTGACATGGGTCAATGTATTTTTTTTTTTTTTTTTTTTGCAGTGTTGCTCCCCACTCCCCTCCTACCCCTGGCAACCAACAAAGAAAGTTTCCCTCCATATATAAACTTTCCTTGACCCTCCACAACAACGAACTAATACTATATTTGTCCTTCTGTGATTGATTTATTTCACTCAGCATAATGTCCTCCAAGTTCATCCATATTATGAGGTGTTTCACAGACTCTACATTATTTAGTGCTGCATAGCATTCCAGTATGTGTATGTACCATAGTTTGGTCATCCACTCTTCTGCTTTTGGGCACGTAGGTTGTTTCCTTCTTTTTGCTATTGTAAATAATGCTGTGATGAACATGAGCATGCATGTATCTTTTCCTATCCTGGCTCTCACCTCTCTAGGATATATACCTAGTAATGGGATTGCTGGGTCAAATGGTATTCCCAATTCCAACTTTCTAAGGAATCGCCTTATTCATAAATGCACTTTTGAATTTAGGTACTAATCACACCTTGTGTGAAAACATTGTATTAAAGCCCAAGAAAACTTGAGGCTTTCTCCCAGCTCTGTCACTAGCTAGCTTATATGTTTAAGCATGTAATTTCATATTAATAGGCCTCAGTAAAATTAAATGGTTGGTGAGACCGTTTTAAATTATAATATGCAATTATTCATATATTTAAATAGAGACATTCAGAATAGACACTATGTTCTATATAACCTTCTTAGCATGTCAAGTTTGGAAGACAGAAACTTAATGTACATCTCAAGAAAATATTTACTAATATTTCTAAAAGCATGCTTTTAAATAGTTGAAACTAGGGTAGAAAAGACATTTAAATCTCCACAGCTAACAGAACTTTATCATTTAGTGGAGAAAACCATTTTTTTAACCTCCAAGAGAAGTTAGGAACTTCTATTTGGTCTACCCAAGTCTCGTGCTTTTGTACAAATATTGTCGAGTTGAAGAAATATTTAATTACAGGACAAATAAAAAAATACAATGGGTAGATACCTTATTGTTATTGTTGTTGTCAGGTGCTATCCAGTTGATTTTGACTAATAGCTAATGCATGTAACAGAGTAGAGAGAGGTAGAACAACAAAAAAACATATATAAAGTTAAGATATTATTTTTACAACATCCTTAAATAACCTGTCAAACATTTGTAGATATTTTAATTATTAAATATTTTAAAACCTAAATTATTTAAATCTCAAATTATTATATTATTTTAAGTTATTTTGTGGAAAAAGGAATAATTCTATTTCATAAAAATTAGTATTAAGATGAATCCATATTAGCACTCTTGGATGTGATGTTTCTCATAGTGGTGATAAAGTTGTTATGGATTGAATTGTGTCTTCCGCAAATATATGTTGTAAATCCTAACCCCTACTCTGTGGTTATAATCTCATTTGGGAATGGGTTTTCTTTGTTACATTCTTGAGGCCGTATTAGTGTAAAGTTTGTTTCAAGTCAATCTCTTTTGAAATATAAAACAGCAGATTAAGCAAGCAACCAAGCACAAATGTAATAGAAGACAGAAGATACATGCCACATGTTTGTCAAGGAAACCAGGAATAAAAGATGAAAATAGACAAGGAATTTCCCCCAGAGCAGACAGAGAGGGAGCCTTCCCTTACATCTTGCACCCTGAATTTTGGACTTCTAGCCTCCTTGACTGCTAACCAGAAGGCCAGCGGTTCAAACGCATCAGCTGCTCTGTGCAAGGAAGACAGGGGGATCTACTTCTGTAAAGATTTACAGCCATGGAAACCCAATGGGGGTAGCTATGAGTCAGAAATGGCTGGATGGCAGTGAGTGAGCCTCCTAAACTGTGAGAGAAAAGATTTCTATATGTTACAGCAAAACCAATTGTTGTATTTCTGTTAGAGCAGCGCTAGCGAATTAAGACAAAAATCATGCAAATTTATCCACAGTCTCTGTATATAAATTCATAACACATTTGCATGTACTGACATAGTTCCCTTAGACACATAGTAGCTCTCCTTGTTAATCGATCTGTTTGATTGATCTGAAGTTGGGTTCTTTAGTCATTTTCCTTTGTTACTATTTTTAGAAATTATGTAGACAGAAATCAATTGATTAGGATCAAATGTATTTAATTTCTTTAATCTCCATGTCAACTTCCCTAATTTAATAAGACAAACAAACCATTTCAAGTATTTTATCTTAAATTTTTTTTATCAGCTGGTACCTCTATTAAGTGTCTACCATGTGCTGGTACAACACTAAGTGCCTTCCCATCCTTTCTTCTCTTTAAACTGAGACTAACGCCTTGTAGTCCTTTAAGCAGATCATCCTTCTAATCATCTGGCATCCATGACCCACACTAGAGTACAATTTTCTGGCTGGAGAAGCAAAGTGTATCCATCCATGCTTACCACACTCTTCTTCAAAAAAAAAATACCCAAACTCACTGCAGTGGAGTTGGATCTGACTCATAGCGACCCCTCCTTGGGTTCCCGAGACAGCATCTCTATGGAAATAGATTGCCCAATCTTCCCCACTACTTATTCTTTATGTGGCTACTTAACGGACACAGAATATGTCAAAACCAAGAAAGACCTGAAATATTAAGAACAATGGCTTACTTAATCACCACCTTTATTTATACACAACTTTACCCTTTTCCAATCATTGTGTATGCTTCATTTTCTGAAAATGACCACTAATACTTTTGACAGACTATCTGCGAAAACACAGAAAACATCACAGCACATCATGCTTTACTATACTAAGCTAATCTCATATCTGACTTTCTCAGAAAAAAAAGATAACAAAGTTAGATAAGAGATATTTTAAAACACTCTCGTTCCCCTCAGATGTACTATGTTAAGAATATTTAAAGATATATGAGTGTTCCAAATATAAATGAAATACTGGCAAATTTAAAGTATGTAAATGAAGAATAAAGAAAATCCACGGTTTATCTACCCCAAAATAATATTTTCAAGGGTTCCATATGCTACTTCCTATGCTAAATGTCTTCTTTTCACATATGCTAGTATCCTGTATTCATTGCAGGATATCAAATGCAGCAAGTATATACAATATCACATATTATTTTCTTTTTCATCATTTGATATTAGGGAGTTATGAATACCAGCTGCTGGTGAGACAGCTCTGACTCATGGCAACCCCCTGTGTGTCAGAGTAGAGCTGTGCTCCTTAGGTTTTCAATGATTGATTTTTCAGAAGTAAATCTCCAGAGATTTCTTCTAAGACACTTCAGTGTAGACTCAAACCACCAACCTTTCAATTACTAGCCAATCACTTAATCATTTGCATCATCCAAGGATCCCTGACTTACAGAACCTGAAACTATTCTACCTTGTATCTGGCAGTATCTTACTTTATTATTTTAATGGGTCACTTGATTTTTCTGTACAATTATAATTTATTCAGTATTCTGTGTTTGCAAAATATAATCATTGCTTGACAAAAGTAAAGGACAGATTGGATAGTTTCTTCTAGATAAGAAAGAGAAGCTCTAATGAAAAACTACTTCAGTTACATCGTTTCTGGGAAGCCCAAAGTTCCTTAAAAGCAAGGGACAAAGAAGGGAAAATGAAAAGAAAAAACAACTAAAGCAATTGTCACCAAAGCTCTTAGCACAGATGGTATGGTAGTTAAGGTTGTGTGTCAAATTGGCTGGGTCTGGATGAGTGACTGGGCAGCTGGGTTTAGTTATTCCCCATGGTGAGACTGGTAATTAACTCCATGATGGAATCTACTGGAGCAGCTGAGTAGCTGCTTTAGGGATGTGGGTTGCTTCCAGTATATAAGAAGAAACTTTGAGGAAGGTCTCCAGCTTTTTGGCATGCTTGAACCCTGCATGTAGCCATCATCAGCCTGCCATGCTCTGCCAACCTTGGGACTTTCAAGAGACTTGAATTAATGGCCTGCTGTGTGGTTTAGTAACATCGAGACTGTGCTTTTTTACTTGCCAACCTTGGGCTTGTCAGCCTCAGCAGCCAGTATGAGTGAAGAAAAGCCTCCAGCTTCAGTGAGCCAGGAGCAAGAGGCAGAGCTGAAGCCCAAGGTTGAGGGGCTTTCACCCAACCCCTAGAGCCTGGCACCCGGAACTTGGACTTCTGACCTCCAAAACTGTAAGAGAATAAACTCTTGTTTGTTAAAGCCATCTCATCTGTGGTATTTCTGTTAGAGCAGCACTAGGTAACAAAAACCGATGGCAAACAACAAGAACCTAGCCTGACACCAGCTTTGCATGAGAACTACACATTTGAAGATTTCCTTCAGATGATATTCCCAGACCAAATATATTACTGAATGATCTGTGTTTTGGACCAAGTCAGGAACTTTAGAAACTAGGTGACACTCCACAAGTTATCGGTAAATGGAGTATCAGTAGGGTGATCAACTCTTCTCAGTTTTGTCAGGACATTACTGGTGTTTGCACTGAAAGGCAGTATTTCAGGAAATTCCACAGCCAGTCCCAGGCAAACTGGAATGGTTAGTCTCTCTAGCTATGAGAGTTACTATATGTGAACCCTCATGGCTCAATAGTTAAAGCACTTTGTGGCTAACCAAAAGATTGTTGGTTTGACCTGCCATCTGCTCCACAGGAGAAAGATGAAGCAGTCAGCTTCCATAAAGATTACAGCCTTGGAAACCCTATGGGGTATTTCTACTCTGTCCTAAAGGGTTGGCTATGAGTCAGAATCAATTCAACGGCAATGGGAAATGTAAGATTTCTTATCACCCCTCTGTCAGTAGAAAGCCTAATTCTTTGCTTAGAGAACCACACATTTTCCATTCAGTTAACATGCCAGAAACTACAATACTTACAATCTCAGTCCAAGGAGTTGAGATGTAGTTGCGTCCTTTTTCTGGAGTCAAGAAACTTGAGTTTGAGTTCAGGTTCACATCTCACTGAGTAACAGATTATCAAATCCCTGCCCTTTACCATGCCCAGCTTCAGATTTTTATTCTATGAACCAGTGAATGTGATCCAGTGATTTGTTTTCAAGACCAAGGAAGATTTTTTATGCTCTCTGTAAACTTTGAAGTCTTTTACAAATTCAGTGGATGACTACCATCCCCCAGCCTTGTTTTTACTTCAGAATTTGAGAGAATTAGCACTGATCCTTGGGAAAAAAAGGTGAAAGTGGCTGAGTCTATCTCGTTTTTCACTCTTCTATGAGGAAATTTCCTTGGAGGTAAAGGCTGACTTTGGAGTATATTAGAAATACCTGGTTTGGGAGCAGGAAGACTTGGATTCCAGGCTTGGCTCTGCAACTAATTAACTATAGTTCAGAGGAGTATGTACCTGGATTACTTTAATTTTTGCTGTTATTTTCCATATCAACATCAAATATTGTGCTTGTTAATGTCAGACGCTAGGATACCATGTGGCTTCTCTCAGGCTCAATGCCTGATTTTCTGTCATTAACGCCATCCTAACCTCTACCTCTCCCCACACACAGTACAACCCTGCATATGTACTTCCACAAAACTATAGCCAAACCCATTATTATAGAGTTGATTCCAACTCATGGTTATCATACATGTAGCAGAGTAGAACTCAGTTCTATAGGGTTTTCTTGACTGTAATATTTCTGGAAGCAGACTGCCAAGCCTTTCTTCCTCTACTGGGTAGATTCAAACCATCAATCTGTCAGTTAGTAGCCAAGTACAGCTTTGCTCATATAATGCATTGTTGTTGTTGTTGTTGTTA
>NW_006921599.1:25215744-25243476 GCF_000298275.1 Orycteropus afer afer
CCAACCTTCCTTCTGAGGAGTGGCTGGTGGGTTTGAACCGCCAGCCTTCTGGTTAGCAGTCAAGTGCCTTAGGCAATATGCTACCAGAGCTCCTATATAATGCATTAGTAATTTCTTATTCTTTGTAGCTGTTTAAAGTTTTGGAAAGAAACTGCACACACATACACACACTCCACACATCTATATATATGATTTTTCTCCATATGTCCTTCTTTTCTTTTGTCACCATATTTATTTAGCTACATTAGTCCAATGCTAGTAGAAAAAAGTAAAAAATGACTGCCTATCATTGTAATCTACTTATTAAACTCACTGCTGTTGAGTCAATTCCAACTCATAGAGACTCCTCCTTAGGTTTCCAAGGCTGTATCTCTATGGAAGTAGATTGCCCAACCTTCCTTCCGAGGAGTGGCTGGTGGGCTTGAACCACTAGCCTTCTGGTTAGCAGTCAAATGTCTTAAGCACTATGCCACCAGAGCTCCTTATTAAACCACATAAAATATAATTTCCCAATTCATTCTTCCAAAGAGTAATATACTCTTAACAAGTCCCAGACATTTTCCTGGGAAGCAATATCTTTTAACCCCCATAGATTTGTTTAATGTTTCTATTTATGCCAAGTTTCTTCAGTGTTTCCAACTGTATTTTTCATTGCATTGTCAGTCTAAATTCAAACTTATTTGCAATTTGGTGGCCAAAATATAGTCCCTACTTGGGGATGTTCTCTTCTTAGAAATAAAAACCTCTTCCAGGTTAAACCCTTTGGGTTCCCTAATTAGCATTTCACTCTCTTTTTACATACACATTGGGATCACCAGGACTCAAATAAACACCAGTATTCTCTCCTACTCAGGATCTGAACAAATTATAAAATAGAACAAAGAGGTGGCAGAAAAGAGAACAAAATATTAGATATCAAAAATCCAATATTTCATGGATTGTAAATTCCTATGCAATTTCAGAAATGGTAAATGTGAAAAAGTACACCTTATAATTGTTGAAATATTCTATTGTCTTTATTATTAATAAATAATAGGCTGTAGGGGATGTTTTCTATCTTTGGCAAGGGACTCTACTAATATTGAATCATAGCATCAAAACTTCCATGCCTTCACAGGCAAGGCTGGCCTGGAGCAGGCCTCCCCTGTGGGAGGGGAAGGGTGATGGTATCCAG
Source organism: Orycteropus afer afer (assembly GCF_000298275.1). Taxonomy (NCBI): domain Eukaryota; kingdom Metazoa; phylum Chordata; class Mammalia; order Tubulidentata; family Orycteropodidae; genus Orycteropus; species Orycteropus afer. Next base: position 25,216,919 of record NW_006921599.1, read on the forward strand.
AAAGACTTGTGGAATTAAGGAGCAGAAGATGCCTGCATTTTACAGCCAATCTAATCTTATGCAGGAGGAGAAAGCAATGATTTATGTATGCCCATTTTCTCCTTCCAAATTCAATAGTCACCTTGCCACAGCAAAGAATGATTGAGGCACGTGGAAGAAAACTTTCAGAATGAGGAAAGAGCATCAGTTCCCTCTCCCAGCACAGTCCTAAAAAAAATAAAAATAAATAAAAATTGTAATTTTTCTTATGTTTACCTCTAAAGAATCTCAGCTATAAGACATATACAAACCAAGTAAGCCTATAAAAGAAGTCTGTAGGTTGCAGTGACTAGATCTTGTAGTTAGGGGCACTACTCCAACTCCCCATACTCTTTCTCCAACAAAAGGGGCTTCCCTTCTTCTTAAACTCTTGGCACACCACAATTTTCTGTATAGTTAGTCATATATATGTTAATTTCCAGACAACCACATGACATTTGATAATACTATTAAATTCTGTCATATCAGTGACTACCACAATATTGAAGGCTGAGTGTGGTGGTTATGTTTGTGTGTCAACTTGGCTGGGCCTGGTGGAGTGGCTGGGTAGCTGGTGGTAGTTACTCCCCATGATGAGACTGGCAATCACCTCCATGATGGGATCTACCACAAGCAACTGAGTAGCTGCCTTTGGATATGTGGGCTCTTTCCATATACAAGCAGCAGCTTTGGGAATGGTCACTAGCCTATGGCATGCTTGGTCCCTGCATGTAGCCGTGTTGTTGCTCAGCAGCCTGCTATGCTCTGCCAACTTTGGGGCTTACAATGGACTTAAGTTAATGGCCTGCCGTGTGGTATGGTAACATCAGGACTGTGCCTTTTTACTTGTCAAACTTGGGGCTTCTCAGCCTCAGCAGCCAGCAGCTGTCCGAGTGAAGAAACACCTTTAGCTCTAGTGGGCCGGGAGCAGGAGGCAGAGCTGGGCCCAAGGTTGAGGGGCTTTCACCCAGCCCCTCGAGCTTGACACTTTGAACTTGGACTTAAAGCTTCCAAATTGTAAGAATAAACTCCTGTTTGTTAAGGCCATCCCATTTGTGGTATATTCTTGTCAGAGCGGCACTGGGCAACCAGAACATTGAGTAACAAAAAGATAAGTTACCATACTAGTCCACTAAAGTAGAACAACAATGATTTGGTTAAAGAAAACACTTGGATAGATTCTTACTTTATGCAAAATACCCCCACCTTTACATCACTTGCTTCATTTTTATATCTCTATCAAAACAACAACAACAACAAAAGAAAACCTACTACCCACCTCTATATTTTATAGCCTTTAAGTTGACTAAAACTCCAGTGTAAGGTTCATATCATTTGGACTACTCAATAAATAGCATCTGTTATAGAAGATATTAAAATCTCCAGTACATTACAAATACTTTTCAGCCCCTTTTTGTTAGTGTCATTATTTCAGTATAATTATACATGCATAGCTTCTTTAACAGGAGGTCTGGTGGCACAGTGCCTAAGGCATTTGCCTGCTAACCAGAAGGCTTGTTCTAGTTGGCTTTAATTTTTACCTTCCTGATGATCCAATTTTAAGAGATTGGCCACTAACATCTTTTTTTGCTGACCCCTTTGTTCTTCTCAACACAACCCTAAGCATCTCTGGAAATGTCTTTACTTTGTGGTGCTAAGATATTTCAGGTCCTTATTTCTTTTTCTTGCCTCAAAACATAATATCACTATTCTTAGCAGTTCTAGTTGCCTTTGTAAATGATATTAATGCTCAAAAATTGGGGTCAAAAGGAGCACAGAAATAATTTCTATGAATGCTATAGTAGAGTAACTCTGAAAAGTGATAGGAAGAATATTTCTTTAGGTTATATGTTTATAGTGATATTTCTAAATTACCTCTGTCTTCACTTAGTATGCTTTATGTTAACTGGCTTTAACATGAAACTTGGTAATCCAATTTTTCTGTCAATTTGAGTACCACATTTTCTTCCCTTTGTTTACTATTTTTGTTGTGCCATTCTATATACTGTTTCGTACCATGTCCCCCTGCCCTGCCCAATTTAAAAGCATTTATTATTTCATATTCCACTTTGACTTTCAGCAGTAGATCCTGGAATTGACTCCAAAGTGGTCAAGATAATTCTGTATCATCTGAAAATATTACTCATGATTTGGAAAAGAAATAATGCCAACCTGACTAAGTAGCTACCATATATATATATATATATATATACATATATATATATATATATATGTGTGTGTGTGTGTGTGTGTGTGCATATTTTTGTATATATATATAATCGTTATTTCGGTGAAAATTTACAGAGCAAATTCATTTTCCATACAACAGTTCATACATAATTTGTTTCATGACATTGATTGTAATCCCCATAATGTAACAGCTCTCTTCCCACTTTCTCCCTGTGGTTACCTTTTCCCTGTGTCCTTTCCTATGCATTCCTGTCCTCTGAACTATCTTCTTTTGCAAAGACTGCCCTTCTGATCTCCCATGGTTGATTGTTCTAAGGAGTGTACTGACCTGGTGTAAATGTTCATCCTATACACTTGTCTATTGTTTGGCTGGAAGCCGTAAGAGTAAGTTTAATTCCAGGCCCAAAGGGTGATAATCCTGGGGGTGTCTCCAGTCTCTTTTAGACCAGTAAGCCTGGTCTTTTTTTATGATTTTGAGTTTTCTTCCACATTTTTCTCCCTCTCTCTATCCAGGATCTAGATACCGAATATTTTTAATGCTAAGGTGCTTAGAATTCCTCTATTTACTTAATGAACAACACAATGAAATACAGAACATACAAATATATTGGCTCTCAAGGTTTACACTTTAATGTTCTATTATCTTCCACCTTCCTTCTTTCCTTGTTTTATCTTTGTCATTGGCATTTTGATTATCAACATCAATCCAGTTATAATTCCATATTCTCTATTTATTTAGATTTTTTCCATTTCCATAACAAGCAATTGCAGAGATTTTTGACACATCAACAGAAGTTTTCGTGTCCAAACAAAAAGAGTTCAGAATGTTATAAGGGTGGAAAATTATGGTATAAACATATGATTTTTTTTCATGAATTAGAACGTGCCAAATCTTGGGTAACTGCATAACTTGTTTCAAAGAGAAAACACACAGTCATCTTAGAAACGTTTAAAGTGTTGATATATAACCTAACTCAGAAGGAAACATATCCACACATTATGAATTAAAGTAACAGATAAAGAAACATGATGCTCCTTCTGAGGTAAACACTGACATTTCTGAACGCTAATTATATTTTACACCAAGTAAACTTGAATATTTTGGAGAAAATCAGAACACCTCAAGGTCAGAATATATTATCTGCAAGGAAAATGATTCAGAGTGCACATTTTAAAAAAGTTACTTGGACCTAAGCCTCCTCTTAGTGTGGAAAGTGGCTGGAACTGAAAGAAGGGCGCTTCATCTCAGGTATGTTTTCTCACATGCACAAATTCTTCAGTAGACTCCTCTGCCCTGGGAGCATATATTTAACTCAGTTCACCATGCTTTCTACATTATGACAGATGTGATGATGAGGATGTCTTCCATAGTTATGTATGTTGTGTATGTGTGTGTGTGTGTGTGCGTGTGGTGACTTGACACTTAACTATTTCCTTCCAGCTTGTGCTTATCAGAAGCTTCAGGGTTCATAAGCTCCCACCATCTTTCTTCTCTGCAATGCTGACATTGCAATGTTAAGAGTTGACATGCCCTTGCCTCCTTCAACTCCCCATCTCCTACCACTGATATGTACAAGGCTCAAAATGTTTCCGCAGTTAGCCTAAACTCCTAAACCTTGCAATTTTGAGTAAAAGATCATTTATTAGGAACTTTAAACTCATGTCACCTCATTTTATCAAAATCTTCTTTAAGCACGCGTTTACTTTTGAGGTATTTCAGAGTGAGGCCTTGACTTCAGCAGGGTTAGATGTTAAAGTCAACATATAAAACAAAATGTGGTCATAACCTAAATGATCATTAAAAATCTCTAATAGTGTCCTTAAATAATAATCAGGACATGAGACACTGGATTCTTAAAGAGTGTAATTTATTGAAGAGTGTAATTGACTTCGTGTTTGTGCCTCCCTGCATTTTGGATGTGTTTTCTTTTTCTCTTGGGGAATGGGGAACAGGAGATATAGTTTGTTTGAACAATGACAAAGCAAAGAGATAAGATTTTTTTTTTTTCCCTCTTACCTCCTAATAAGTTGCAATCAATGAACCTGAAAGTAATAGGTTACTATTCAAAATTGTAGTTCAGTTTTTCCTTCTCAGTGCTAGGGATACACTGACAAACCAAACAAATGAAAATTTCTCCCCTCTTAAAGCTTACATTCTATAGCAGAAATTACAGCTCTTGGTTTCCCAGTTTTACCAGGAGATTACGTTTTTTTATTACATTTTTTTAAGTCAGTTTCAGAAAGGAGATGGGGTAGACATATTGTTATTCTACTGATTTTATTGCTAAGTCACTTGTAGTTGATTTGTTTCAATATAATATCATGCTGAGTAGATTATAAGGCAGCCCAGCTTTATCTGGATTATATTAGCAGAATGCATTCATTTCACATTGTAGATCCAGGAGTACTCACTGATTGCCTGTACCCTACTACCAACTCTATACATACACACAATGTATGTACACAATACTTAGGACTTGGCTGGGCAAGTAATAGAAGTTCAATGTAGATTTATGGATTTGATTAAATTAGTATATTGTCTTTAGACTAAATATTTTTCCACCTAAGAATCTTGGCCATAATTTCCTAGGTCGATCCTAGTCATTGAGCCACATGATATCTGTTATCTCTTTTATAATGCAAAACATAAAAATAAAAAGGAGAGATTATATTGTAAAAATATAAGGATTTATCCTTAAAATCCTGTAAAAATATCAGGATTCTTCCAATTAGTTAACCATTTCTAAAATTATTCTGTGGTTTGGTTACCTAGTGCCGCACCGACAGGAATATGCCACAAATGAGTGGCTTTAACAAACAGGAGTTTATTCTCTTACAGTTTGGGAGGCTAGAAGTCCAAGTTCAAAGTGCCAAGCTCTAGGGGCTGGGTAAAAGCCCCTTGACCTTGGGCTTCAGCTCTGCCTTGCTCCCAGCCCACTGAAGCGAAAGGCTTTTCTTCACTCAGGCAGCTGCTGGCTGCTGACTCTGACAAGCCCGAGGTCAACAAGTAACAAGGCACAGTCCTGTTGTTACCAACCACACAGCAGGGCATTTATTTAAGTCTTTTAAGAGTCCCAAGATTGGTAGACAACATGACTCGGCTACATGCAAGGTCTAAGCGTGTCATGAACTAGGCAAAGTTCTTATGTACTAGAAGCAGACCACATCCCTAAAGCAGCTACTCAACTATTTCAGTAGATTCCACCATGTAATTGATTGGCAATCTCACTATAGGAAATAACTACATCCAGCTGTCCAGCCACTCAACCAGGCCCAGCCAAGTTGACACACAACCATAACAACCACACTCTGAGGCCTGCTTTTTGGGTACAGAAGCTAGCAGCTAACTGTTGATAACACAGAGACTGTCATTTAGTATATACCTGAGGTCAACAGCCCATGACCTTTCTGTATTAGACTATTAGCCTTCCTAATTTCTACTTCTTAATGCGGCATCAAGATTGGAGGAAGACTCATTACCAACCTGTGATATACAGATTACACAACCTTGCTTGCTGAAAGTGAAGAGGACTTAGAGCACTTACTGATGAAGATAAAAGACTTCAGTATGGATTATTCTTCAACATAAAGAAAACAAAAATCTTCACAACTGGACCAATAAGCAACATCATCATAAATGAAGAAAAGATTGAAATTGCCAAGGATTTAATTTTACCTGGCTCCACAATCAGTGCCCATGAAAGCAGCAATCAAGAAATCAAATGACATATTGTTCTGGGCATATCGGCTGCAAAAGACCTTTAAAGTGTTAAAGAGCAAAGATGTCACATTGAAGACTAAGGTGTTCCTGACCCAAGGCATGATATTTTCTCATATGCATGCAAAAGTTAAGACAATGAATAAAGAAGACCAAAGGAAAATTGATGCCTTTGAATTGTGGTGGAAGAATATTGAATATCCATGGGCTGCTAGAACAAAGAACAAACCTGCCTCAGGAGAACTATAGCCAGAATGTCCCTTCGAAGTAAAGATGGTGAGATGGTTGCATGTACTTTGGGCATGTTATCAGGAGGGACCAGTCCCTGAAGAAGGACATCACACCTGGTAAAATAGAGCATCAGCAAAGTAAAAGGAGGAAAACCCTCAACAAGATGAATTGACACAGTGACTGCAACAGTGGACTCAAACACAGCAATGATTGTGAGGATGGCACAGGTCAGGGCAATGTTTCATTTTGTTGTACATAGGGTTGCTATGAGTTGGAAACTACTAGATGGCACTTAACAACAACAGTCTTCCTACTGTAAAATTCTTACGGTCCTTGTCCATTTCTGCCCAATGAGCATTTGGATTGCTTTTGACAGCAATATATGCTCTGTTTCTGCCACTATCTCCTTATGGCTATACTGCACTCATAGTTTGAATTACCATCCTGAGTAAGCACAGCCTGTATTTTTTGTTTTTCATAATTGTCTTTCATTCACTAAACTTTGGAACAGGTAAAACTACCATCACACATAAGAAATATTTAGGACTCCTGCTGTGATAAAACATTTTTGAAAATATATTTTGCATTCTCTCCACTTAGACCATGAATTACTATTGAATACATCTTATGTTACTCTAGTAATTGATTTACAAAATAGCTTTTATGTAGCACATAGAAACTCACTCTTTTACCAAATATGAAGGATTTTCAAAAGCAACAGTTTGGTGGAGCAAAGAGCCTGCTGAGCTGAAAAGCAAATACAGCTATCTGATTAATTGATTTTGACCTCATAAATATTATACTTTGGGGGCTCTAATGGAACTTCCTGAGGGTAAATTGAATGGTTCATCTCATTCATTTATATCTCTGGCTGACAGATGTACATTATAAAATGTCACTGAATATGCTGGCAATAAATGAGGTATAACATTAGCATCTTGATTCTGTGGTGGGATTTTTATGGAACACTTTTGTTAAATGATTGCAACAGTAGTAAAAATATTACACTATTTAACCATACATAGTCCTTTCTATTTTAATCTGTTTTCCAGCAATTCACATTCACATTTTTCACTCATAGCTAATATTTCTATATTTGTAAAGCAAGTTCTTCTTTCAGTGTGTGTTCTCTCTCCTGCATAGTTAACAACTGCCAACTATTGAGAGTAAAAAGCCTGGGCATTCTGATTGTTGTGCTATTAATATTCTTTATTTATACAAGTAAAAAATAAGAGACAAAATTTCAAATCTCAGTGAAGACAAACTCAAGAAATATATCACTAATTGTTAGTCTTGGTTAAAATTTTATATTTCAGCCTCATAATGATTATGCAGAAGCTATCCTTTCATTTCATTTGAGAAAAAAACATTTATAAATGCTAAAGTCTAGAGAACAGAAGCAAAAACAAAGTAATTTTACACAATAATGCAACATCACATTTTGACACAATTACACAGTTTATATGTGATTGTACTAACATCTCCCTGAGAAGAATGTATTTCACATGTGCTGGAAGCCTATAAAGTATGCAAATTTCAGTGAGCATTAATCTTGCCAATGAAAGGATGATAATTTTAAAGACAACTTAGCTTCAGGAAAAGGCTAAAAAGGGAACTAGCATATCTGCCAAATGGAGCAATATAATAATGTACTTTGGTGCCATTATTCTTTTTTTGTTTGGGGTTCCAGGAACTCAGGGGAAAAAAATCCTTTTCCAAATGTTAAATTAGAAAATGCATTTAAGTAGTTTCATGGGTAAAAGATTGAGGATTTGAATAATATTGTAAACCTAATTTCCTGTTTATAGCATGGTTATTGGAGCCCCTGGTTGGCGCAAAAGGTTAATGAGCTTCACTGTTAAACAGAAGATTCAAGGTTTGAGTCCACCCAAACGTGCTTGGAAGAAAAGCCTAGTGACTGACTTCTGAAAAATCAGCCATTGAAAACCTTGTGGAGTGCAGTTCCACTGTGACACACATGGGGTCACCATGCATCAGAATCAACTCATTGGCAACTGTTTTGAGCATAGTTATCATGACTCTTACAAAGCCTTGATATTTATTAGTCATAATTGCCTGTTGTAACCTAGGGCTTAAATGCACCTAAATACTTGAGGGATAAAAATCAGCATCAGCACAATGCTAGTTCCTGTGACGTTGAGGTCATACATACCTCCATCTCCAACTTTTTTTTGCCATTTCTGGTATCAGCCCCACACCCCAACCCTAACACTTTCTATTCTCTGCTGGGGTCTATATTTTGTTGCCATGGCTACACAGAACTCACAGACCATAATCACAGATTTGTGTGTGGTTTATTAGGGAAGCACCAGGCTACTACCTGAGCTCAGGATCAGGAAGCATGTAGGGAAGGTCTGCAAGGCTCCCCTGAGGTAAAGAGAACATTCTTCCCTTCTTCATTGCAATGCTGTTCTCTCAGCTCTTCTTTGCAGGCCACACAAACCGGCAGGTCCTTCTCTCAGCCATGCACTCCCCTTCTTGGACATTTATGCCTTTACTCAGCTATGCAGAACTCCTTTCCACCATGCTAGCAGGACTTCTCTCAGCCTTGCTACTCCTCTCGGCCATGCACACCCCTTTGTGGCTTTGCAGGCCTCCTTTTAGCTGGGTAGGCCTCTCTCCCCTCAGCCTTCCTGCCATTGATTTTTTCACTGCTAACTGGCCCAGCTCATAGCGAGGGTAGCAGCTTGCTTAGCTCCCTTAGCTTTCCAAGCAGCAGCTTTCTTCAACAACTGCTGAAATCTGCTGTAGAGTTCTTTCTCGAGCTGTGGTCACCAGCACAGATGCAAGGCCTCTTCTGGACATCTATCTCATTGTGTTCAGTGCTATTGTCCTTCATGTTAATGCTTTTTTAGGAGGTTCTTCACCTCTTCCTTTTCTCTCTTTTTATGCTTCTTCTTCGGGGCTCTGGTGACATAGTGCTTAAAGCACTTGACTGCTAACCAGAAGGCTGGTGGTTCAACCCCACCAGCTACTCCTTGGAAGGAAGGTTGGGCAATCTATTTCCATAGTGATACTGCCTCGCAAACCCAAGGAGGGGTCGCTATGAGTCAGATATGGTGTTGCTATGAGTCAGATCTGACTCGATGGCAGTGAGGTTTTTTTTTTTTTTTTTCTTTTTTGGTATGCTTCTTTTCTCTCCTTTCCTCCAAAACCCTGTATGGAGTTGGCTGCTTATATAAACAAACTCTGTGTTAATTTCAAGACATGATTCTCCCAGCAGGATCACAAACTGACCAATCCCATAGATGGACTGCAATCATTCAATTTACACAGTCAACTAAACAATCTAAACAAGTTAAGTAAGACAGACCAATTACAGAGCAGACTACAGCCCAGGGCCAGGGAAAAATCATCAGATCAAGTTGTTTACAGTTTACCCAGAAAATGTCAATCAACCTGGAAAAAAGTAACAAATCCTCTGCAGAAGAAAACAACCTGAGAGTCACCCTCCCACCTCCATCAAGTTGCTTATCCAAAACACTTGGTCAAAGGTAACTCCTTAGGGATTAGAGGGAAGAAAAAAAAAAAAACAATCCCTGACATTCTTTTTCCAAAGAAGCAAGGCAAAAGGCCACATAAAGGAACTAATTTCACCACATCTATATTTTGTTATTTCATCATCCTCAGCAATTTGGAAGGAAAAATGTGTTTAACCCTATTGTTTTAAGACCCAGTGGTAGATCTGGTAATTATCAAACTCCCGCATTTAATTCAGCCCAATGGGTGTGTTCAATATGCTCTTTAATAATAATTGAAACCCAGTAAACAAGCTACCACAATCCTGTGAAAAACTTACAAGGTGATATGCAAATTATTTCTAACAATATGATTAGTGAATTTACAGTTTAGGACTCTGGGTTAAAAGAGAATAAAAAAGCATGCGGTATTGACCAAAATCAAAAATATCATGGGTTATCAATGCAAATAAATGTGGCAGGAAAACTGCCAGATTCTGCTAATAAAAGGAGGGAAAAGTAACTAAAAATTATGCTATGGATATATTTCCAGAGCTTCTGTATTAACTTTTGCACATCCTCCAAATCTCCATTTCTATCACTTAGAGCAAAACCTCCCTTGATCCTCTTCTCATTTTAAGTCCTTTCCTTTCTATTACTTTCTTTCTTTTGTTTATACTTATACATTCACCAGACTGTTAGGACCATGATAGCAGGACTAAGCCTGTTTATTGTCTCCCCAGAGCTCTACATTAATCTGCTAAAAATTTAAATACATTTCATTTAAGTGATTTCTTTCAGATATCTGTAGATATAAAGTCTGTGCTCTGTACTTTTACTAAATTTTAATTTGTAGCTCTAGCTCAAATATTTCCATCTCCTATTGTTTTGGTTACCTAGCCCCACTCTGACAGGAATATACCACAAATAGGATGGCTGAAACAAACAGGAGTTTATTCTCTTACAATTTTGGAGGCTTTAAGTCCAAGTTCAAAGTACCAGGCTCTAGGGGCTGGGTGAAAGTCCCTCAACCTCGAGCTTCAGCTCTGCTTCCTACTCCCAGCCCATTGAAGCTGGACGCTTTTCTTCACTCAGATAGCTGCTGGCTGCTGAGGCTGACAAGCCCAAGGTTGACAAGTAAAAAGGCACAGTCCCAATGTTACCAAACAACATAACAGGCCACTAATTCAAGTCCTTGGTGAAATCCCAAGATCGGCAGGGCATGGCAGGTTGTTGAACAATGGGCTTGGCTACATGCAGTGATCAAGTGTGCCAAAAAGCTATAGACCTATCCCAAAGCTTCTCCTTATATGTGGGAAGCAGAGAACATCCCTAAAGCAGCTACTAAGGTGCTCATGCACATTCCACCATGGAGTTGCATGCCAGTCTCATCATGGGGAATAACTACTTTCAGATGCCCAGCCACTCAACCAGGCCCAGCCAAGTTGACAACAACTCTAACTACCACACCTATAAATGTTGAAATCAAAGTATGAATAACATTATATACTGGAAATTTTTATTTTTTATGGATTTCTCTTAGGTTACTATATTCACATTGTTGTGTTGCTTTGATAGCTCATTAACATTCTCTGATAGTTTATAAACATCACTCTTGTTAATAACTAGAAAATAGATTTTAAAGCTTTACTTCCTTCATCTTAAAAGGTTTAAACAAAAAGCACATATTGGTAAAAATAAGAAAATTGATCATTTGGCATATTTAATTTCAATAACTTGAATTGAAGCAAAATAACTTGCTTCTTATTTCCAGTTTCTTGCACAAGTCTAACAAAACAAGTGTGATTTGTATTATTTTCATTTGTAAATCATTAGGTTATATGAGATATGTAAAGTTATATAAAAATAGTATGATACCATGTGAGAGATTCTTCTTAGCAATGTCCTTTAGATGGGACTCAGCTGAGTCACCTTGGAAAGATCAGTTAACTTCCCACCTCTCTTTTCTCTCATCTGAAAAGATACCTGTTTTTCTCACAGGAATTTGGGAAAGAGGATTGAATAATGTATACCCAAGCCTTTTGTAAGCTGTAGTTGTTGATGTTGTTGCTGCTAGCAGCCATCAAGTTGGCCCCAAAAAACAGTGACCCCAGGCACAGTGGAATGAAATTGTGCCCCGTCTTGCACCAATCCCATGATCAGTTGTGGATTGGACTGTTGTGATCCACAGGGTTTTCATGGGCTCATTTTCCAAAGTAGATTGCCAGACCTTTCTTCCTAGTCTTAGTCTGGAAGCTTCACTGAAACCTATTAAGTATCATAGCAAGCCTCCACTGAAGACAGGTGGTGGCTGTGCATTGGCCAGAAACTGAATCCAGATCTCCTACATGGAAGGTGACTTTCTACCACCATTGCCCCTTTACGCTGTACTTGGGGTTGAGTTGATTACAACTCATACTGACCTTACCATCCATAGGACCGAGTAAACCTGCCCCATGGGATTGTCAAGGCTGTAATCTTTACGGAAGCAGACTGCTACGTCTTTCTCCCACAAAGTAGCTGGTGAGTTTGAACCACCGACCTTTCAGTTACCAGCCAAATGCTTAGCCAGTGCACCACCAGGGCTCTCCATAGACTATTTAAAACAAAACAAAACAAAACTCACTGCCATCAAGTCGATTCTGACTCATAGCAATACCCATTGGGTTTCCAGGGTGGCAAATCTTTCTGGAAGTAGATTGCCCAGTCTTCCTTCCATGGATGGACTGATGGGTCTGAAGTGCCAGTTTTCTGCTTAGCAGTCAGATGCCTTAGGCACTGTGCCACCAGAGCTCCTTCCATACACTATAGAGTATTATAATAATATACTTACAAAGCAGCTCGCTCTGAAGGGTTATTTTGTAAGACCTATCTATCTTTCTAAAATTTTTCCTCACTGGAGTTGTCTGGAAGTCTGCATGGCATATTTTGAGGGCTTTTGGAGCTAATCAACCAGAGGTCCAAGGTTACAACAGTTCCGTGGGTGTTTCCAGGGCATTTGTCAATTTTTTTTTTTTTTTTCCTTCAGAAAAGAAAACATACCATTTCTTTCTAGAACTCCTCCAGGACTGCAATCCACAGAGGTTAGGCACTGTTGATTTGCAGTCAGGAGGAATCAATTTGTGAAGCATTACAAGGAGTGTCTTGAGCCAAATTTACTAGAGAAGCTGAGCTTACAGCGGGGGTGGGGGGGTGGGGGGTGAAGGAAGGGTACTTTTTCTTCTGCACTCCTATTTTAGCATTCTCAAAAGGGAGAACAGGCATCTGGCAATCCCTCTCTTTCAAAATGTTGCAGACACCCAAATCACACTTCTTTAGGTTAAGCAATCTGAATTTAAACAATTTGAGTTTAAACAGCAATTGCTGTTGTTGTCAGTTTCCATCAAGTTGTCCCCTCATGACAGCCCTATGCACAATGGAATGAAATGCTGCCTGGTCCTGCTCCATCTCTATCATTGTTTAAGGAGTGAGTCATTGTGATCTATAAGGTTTTAATTGGCTGATTCAGAAGCAGCTCACCAGGTCTTTCTTACTAGTCTGTCTTACCCTGGAAGCTCTGCTGAAACTAGGTCATTGTCATAACAACACATAAGCCTCCACTGATGGATGGTGACTGCTCAGGAGGTGCAACTGTAGAGTTTTCTTTCCTCAAAGTTTGGCAGGGACATAACCAGTGCCCTAATTCCTTGGTCTCTCTGGATGGATATACTTTGTGGCCTTATGACATAATGACTGAAAAACAGTCAATCTAGTCAATTTAATCTCCATTTTACTGATGAAAACATATGAAGTTTGGTGAGCTTATGTAGCTGGTCAGAGGCTGAACAGTTAGCAAATAAATATTGGAGATGGAATTCAGGCCATGAGTTTCATGACTTAGAGGGCTGTGCTCTAACACATTGTACTATGTTAGTGATTGGTCACCCTGTACCCTCTAACTCTTCCCTATTTAAAACCAATACAATAATTTTTCAACCATTCAATCAAATATAACTTATCACAACATAATTTCAAATTATTCCTCTCTATTAATTGCTACCCATAAAACTTAAGATTTATTCCGCCTTCCAAACAAACAATACAAACAGATTAAAAAAAAAAAAAAACTCACTGCCAAGAAGTCAGTTCTGACTCATAGAGACCCCTCCTTGGGTTTCTGAGACAGTATCTCTGTGGAAGTAGATTGTCCAGTCTTCCCACTGAGAAGTGGCTGGTGGGTTTGAACTGCCATCCTTCTGGTTAGCTGTCAATGCTTTAGGCACAATACAGATATAAACTCTAAAATCAAATGTTAAATACAAAACTGATTAACGACCCAGGAAAGGAAGCACTCATCTCAGCTCCGTGTTTTGATTTCTACTGTGACTTACTTAGTCAGATGAAAGGGGAATTGGGAAAGAATAGACAATGTTTCTGTATCCCAGTACCAGCCACTCCTCGGAAGGAAGATTGGACAATCTACTTCCTTAGAGATACCATCTTGGAAACCCAAGGAGGGGTCGCTATGAGTAGGAGCCGACTTGAGGGCATTGAGTTTGGTTTGGTTTTGAGCAAGACAGTGTTCTACTGCTCCTCCCCTCCCCCAAGTTCTTAATTCCTGAGGCTGCTTACCTCATTTCTGAAGTGCCACATCTCACTAACACTTGAATCTGCTTCCTGTTTATTTGGTTCTATTTCTGATTAGTTTCATGTCCTTGGGACTTGGATTCATCATATGTAAAATAAGAAAAATAATATTGCCTAATTCTTAGGATTATTGTGATGATGAAATGAGATAATGAGATAATCCATATGAAGTGCTTAGAATAGTGACTGATGTTTACCCCATTTCCATGGAGTCGATTCTGACTCACAGTGACCCCCATTGGGTTTCTGAGGTGGTAAATATTTATGGAAGTAGACTGTCCCATCTTCCTTCCACAGAGTTGTTAGTGGGTTTGAACCACCAGCCTTCTGGTTAGCAGTCAAATGCTTTATGAACTGCACCACCAGAGCTCATTGACTGATGTTTAGAAAGACCCAAAATGAAAGCCATTGTTCTCAAATAGTGTCTTAGTTATCAGTGTTGCTATAACAGAAATAACATAAGTGGATGGCTTTAACAAACAGAAATGTGATCTCTCATAGTTTAAGAGGTTAGAAGTCCAAATTCAGGGCGCCAGCTCCAGGGGAAGGTTTTGTCTCTTGGCTCTTAGGGAAGGTCACTATCTCCTTTCAATATCTGTGAACCACCCATTCCTTGGAGATCTTCAGTATCTTGACATCCATCTTCATATGCTCTAGCAGGTTCTCAGTGCAGGGACCCTAGGTCTATAGAAAGTGCTGTGCTCCCGGCTATTCTTTCTTGGTGGTACTGAGATCCCTCCTTCTTTGCCTGCTTCTCTCTCCATCTATGTCTTGTTACATATAAAGTGATGCAGGCCATATCCCAGGTAAACTCTTACATCAGGTCAGGACTGTGCCCTGAACGAGGATGTTCCATCCCATCCTAATTCTCTTAGATCAGGCCTGATCACATCAGATTGCATCATGGGGATGATTACATCATTACATAACCAACACATTACATCATTACATAACTCCCAAACCATTGAGAGCTATGACTCAGTCAGGCTGGCACATTTTTGGGAGACACAATTTAATCCATTACATTCCATCCTTTGGCCTCCAAGAATTCATGTGCTTGCCACATACAAAACACTTTCATACCATCATATCTTCCCAAAGTCTTAAATCAACTCCAAGTCTAAATTCCATCCTGGGACAAAATTCTTCTTCATTTGTGAATCTAGAATATAAGTTATCTGCCTCCAAAGTACAATGATGGAGCAGACCCAAGGCAGGTATTTCCATTACAAATAGAGAAATTGGAGGGAAAGGATTAATGGGCACCAAGCAAGTCCTAAACCCAGCAGAACAATTTACATTAGCTCTCGAGATTTGAAAGCCATCCTCTCTTCTCTGAGACCATCTAGGCAATGGCCCTGCCTTCCAGACTCAGTGTTGGCCATGATCTCTGGATTCTGGGTAGAAGACCCTCAGCCCTGGGTTTCAGTTCTGCCTTCCAGGTTCATGGTGACGGCAAAGTCTCCTCCCTTCACTTTGGGTGGCCGCATTCTTTTCATCCAACTGAATGGAAACCCCACTCCCTCAGCCCCAGCAGGCCCTGTCCTTGTGCCTCTTGGGCATGACAGCCCCATTGTCCCAGCTTTGGGCAGCAGATCTAGCCCCATCCCTTGGCACTCATGAACAGCAGTTCTATAATCCACAACTGAATTGGTGCAGATCTGACTCTTTGAAACCCAGGAGGCTGTAGCCCCACCCTTAGAAACTCCAGAAGCCATGGTTCCACACTCTGAGACCACAGAGGTCTTGCTTGGTTCCACCTGTGAGATTGAGGTAGCTCTGCTTCCCATGGTCCTTGTCTCTTCAGCTTCTGCTTCCTAGTTCCTTTGTCTATCAAAGAGGCCAGCCAGGCCTCTTCCCTGCTTGGGCAAGTGTTACAAAACTCTCCAGGTCCACGGTAAGTATACAGAGGCACCTAACTCTACAAGTAAGCTTCAGCCTGAAGGTGAGCAGCTCTCTTGCTGAATGGATCTGCAAGCCTAACCCTGCCAACAAGTTCCTGGAGGCATACCACTCCACCAGGAAGCCTCCTGCCTGAAGGCACTCAGCTCTCTTGCTCTGTGGCTTGGCTTCTGTGCTGTCTTACGCTGGTCCACTGAGTCTGCTGCTTCCTGCCACCTGTGCTGTTCCCAGTATTACAGCTCTCCTCATTTCTTTCTGAACCCTCCCTGTAATTGCCTTTGACTTCCATAATCTTAGCAACAGTGTCTTTAAGACAATCTAGACTTTTACTATTAAAACCAAAAAAAAACACCTCACTGCCATGGAATCAATTGTGACTAATAGCGACTCTGTTGGCTTTCTAAAGCTGTAAATCTTTACCAAAGTAGATCACCCCATCTTCCTTCCATGGAGTGACTGGTGGGTTTGGATTGCTAATCTTCTGTTTAGCAGCCAAATGCCTTATCCACTACACCACCTTAGACTTGTTGTTGTTGTTGTTGTTATGTGCTGTCAAGTCAGCCCCGACTCATAGCGACCCCTCCTTGGGTTTCTGAGGCAGTATCACTACGGAAGTAGATTGCCCCATCTTCCTTCCGAGGAGTGGCTGGTGGGTTTGAACCACCAGCCTTCTGGTTAGCAGTCAAGTGCCTTAGGCACTACTCTACCTTAGACTTAGGCACCTTAAAATTCTTCCAGTTTCTATCTCCTACCCAATGCCAAAACCACTTCCACACTTTAGGTGTCTGTTAAGGCAGTACCCCACTCTCTTGGTATCAAATTCTGTCTTACTTATCTAGTAGAGCTGTAACAGAAGTATCACAAGTGGATGTCTTTAGAAAACAGAAATTTATAATCTCTCACAGTTTTGGAAGCTAGAAGTCTGAATCCAGGGTGCCAGCTCTAAGGGAAGGTTTTCCCTCTCTGGGCTCTGGGGGAGGGTCCTTATCTGTGGGCCTGGTGTTTTTTTTTTTTTTTTTTTCCCCATAATTACTCTTTGAGTAAAAAAAAAAATCAATATCTTTCCATCTTTTTACCCATTTTTTAGTTATTAAGTTAGTTGATGAAGTATAAGACATGATATTTGGCACTGTGATAGAAAATCACATATTTTTGATTGCATTTTAAAATCATGCAGGAAATTAAAAAAAAATTACTGATGCTCAGGACATAGACTAGAATAAATAAATCAGAATCAATTTTGCTATGGTAGGGGGAAGACATGAGGTTTTTTTTTTTTTTTTTTTTTTTTTAAAGTTTCACATGTGATTGTAATGTTAAACCAGAGTTAAATCTCTGGTTTATCTCTGTGGTTTGTAGTCTGGTGAGAAATGGCTAACCAAGCATTGCCAATCTGAGTTTCATATACACTGACATCCAACTTATTTAATCTCACATAAAAAATAAGTGGTGGCCTAGCTCATCATGTTAGAGCAGAATGGTAGAAATAATAGGCAGGATACTGACACAATTAATAATTTATAGGCTTTGTAGCCAATGGCACATTTCTCTCAGGCAGACAGATCACTCTTGCAACTGACTCAAGGAACAAATCCTTTTTAGCCAAGCAAAGATTAACAGTGTGGTATACTTTGGCATTGGGGTCAAGACAGATGGAATTTGAATTCTAGGTCTACCATTTATTTATTGTTGGCAAGTTTCTTAGCCTATATGAGCTTTAATTTTTTCATGTTGTTTTGGTTACCTACTGCTGCTCTGACAGGAATATACCACAAATGGGATGGCTTTAACAAACAGGAGTTTATTCTCTTAGTTTGGAGGCTTTAAGTCTGAGATCAAAGCGCCAGGCTCTAGGGGCTGGGTGAAAGCCCCTCAACCTTGGGGTCCAGCTCTGCCTCCTGCTTCTGGCCTACTGGAGCTAGAGGTGTTTCTTCACTCAGACAGTTGCTGGCTGCTGAGGCTTTGAAGCCCCAAGGTTGACAAGTAAAAA
The DNA here is from genome assembly GCF_000298275.1 of Orycteropus afer afer. Classification (NCBI taxonomy): domain Eukaryota; kingdom Metazoa; phylum Chordata; class Mammalia; order Tubulidentata; family Orycteropodidae; genus Orycteropus; species Orycteropus afer. The sequence continues at coordinate 25,235,073 of NW_006921599.1, forward strand.
GGCACAGTTCCGATGTTACCAAACCACATGACAGACCATTAATTCAAGTCCATTGACAGTCCCAAGGTCAGTAGAGCATGGCAGGGTGATGGACAATGACACAGCTACATGCAAGGTTCAAGAGTGCCATAAGATGGAGACTGTTCCCCAAGGCTTCTCCTTACACACAGGAAGCAGACTACATCCCTAAGGCAGCTACTCAGCTGCTCACAGTAGATTCCACCATGGAGTTGATTACCAGTCTCATCGTGGGGAATACTACCTCCAGATGCCAAGCCACTCAACCAGGCCCAGCCAAGTTGATACACAAACTTAACTACCATGCATGTATAAAACGAGAACAGTAACACTAACCTTAAAGAGTAGTTGTGGTAATATGGGATAAAGATGTGCATAATTGAGTTGTCAATTCCTAGCACAATGATTCTCTAAAATCCTTGCCATGATTTCTGTGACCACCTTCCTTCACATTCTGAAACACTGTAGATTATTCATTTTGGGGGTGATGAGGAGCATGGAAAGTAGAATTGCCTAGGTTTGAAAGTGTGGGGCTGAAGATTTCTGGATCGCAAAGAGTACGATCAAGCCTCTTAGGTTTCAAAGAATCACATCTTCACTAACTTGGTTTCAGAATGTGGGGCTGCACTAAATGTGTGCTCTAAATGATGCCAAAAGCAGAGGGGATGATGCTACTATGCCGCCTAGAGTGACTGCCCAAAGCAGAGGGAGATTGATCCCTATGCCTAAGAAGCAGAAGAACAAGGCCTACGAGGACCGAGGAATTGGGTTACCACTCGTGTGGACTGGGAGAACTGGGCCACCTGAGTCCAAGAGAGCACAGCTGCCATCCCAGGGGGACTGGAAGGTGGGAACTGGAGCCCAGAGCTAAAGAGTCACCACCCAGAATCTATAGCCACATGGTCAACACTCTGTAGATTATTCATAAGAAATCATACATTCAGGGCTACAGTGAAATCATGCTGATCTTATTCTGTAAAGGCAACAAATCATGGCTTGCTGTGCATGAGTTTCATCCTTGAATTCTAGTTATATCTGTTCACCAGAAACATCTATGTTTATAGGTTGCCCTTTAAAAGGCACAGGATTACTCATGGCCTTAAAAATCCCGGTTTTGCATCAGCCAGCCAGAGACTATGAGATCTGACCCTCCCCACCCGAACACCTGTCTTCATTTACAGTCTTTCATCCTTTATGCATGACACAGCTGGCAGGAGGCCTGGAAGGAAACTCATGACCCATGAAGTTAACTTACCTCAGTAGTAGTAGACAAACAGGCTAATTTAACCCAGAAGAAACCAAGAAATAAGAACTTGGAAATGGAGACCAGGCTGAGCTAATACATCAGCAGTCGTGAGAACTATCATTTATAGTAAGGTATACAGCACTCAGGCCCAGATTAGCTCACTCAGCAGGCAATGGGCCAGCAGCCCAGTTTCAACTTTAATTATAAGACAACTGGTAGGTTTCTGCTCTATATATTCCAGGGAATTTGCTCAGCTGAAGGACTGCATATCCATCTCACTTCCACACAAACCACCATGAGAAAATTTGTGACTCAGACAAGGGTAATGTAATATGATCAGCCATACTTCAGACCTCTCCTCCCCAAGTGCCTCCAAAAGAGAAAAAAATCATAAAATTATATCACCATTACATACATTTGAACTCTTAAGTATCTCTAATCTAGGACAATTGCTTCTGGTGTATGCAAGTGCACGTGAATATAATATTAAGAAAGAAAGCAGATTCCTCCTCAAGCGTTTTGGTCTGGTGATTTATTTATGCTGCCTACTTTAACATATCTAAAATGGAATATGAGAAAATTAAGAAATATGAAGTGGAGTCTAAATGAAGCCAGAGAATCTGTGGTGTTACAATCAGACTGTCTTTTTCAAGTCTTTCTCATTTCTAAATTTGCATTCTTTCCAGACTGGAACAGAATAACTATAAGGACAATTTCACTTTGTGGGCTTAACTCCTAAAACTTGTATCTAGTGACAAGCACTATCATACCTGTTACTTTCTTTTCTCCTTTCTCCTTAAACATCTTGGTGTGCCTTGACTGAGTTTTCTTTTATAGCTTCCTTCTCCTGATAGCTCCTCCAGAATGACTGCCATTCTGAGAACTTTGGGTAATAATAGTACAATGTCAGAGGCACAGCCACTCTGAAAGGACAGTTTCCTTTCCTGAACTTTCCAAAACCAAACTCACTGATGTTGAGTGATTTGACTCATAGTGACCCCTGTTTGAATTTCTGCAACAGTATCTCTATAGCAGTAGATTGCCAAGTCTTCCTTCTGAGGAGTGTATGTTGGGTTTGACTGCTAGCCTTCTGGTTAGCATTCAAATGTCTTAGGCACTACACCACCAGAGCTTGCATTTCCTGAAGTAAAGTAGGCTTTAATAGGTTATACATAGGCAGAGATGGGAAGAGAAGGGTACATCACATCCCTTGACTATTGCTAACTACAGTTCACTATCATTTTTCAGAAAAAGGTAAAATCTCACCTCAATACTGTCCCTTGACTCTAAGATGAATCACGTCCCACAATTATAAGACAATGATCAATTGTGGATAGTAATTTTAAGAAGAGGTGGAGGATATTCACTTTTCATTTTGTTGTTGTTAGGTGCCGTTGAGTGAGTTTTGACTTATAGCAACTCTGTGTACAACAGAATGAAACACAGACCAGTCCAGCACCACCATCACAGTCATTGCCGTGCTTGAGCCCCTCGTTGCATCTACTGTGTCAATCCATCTTATTGAGGGACTTCCCCTTTTTTGCTGATTCTCCACCTTACCTAGCATGATAGCCTTCCCCAAGGACTGGTCCCTTCTGACAATATGACCAAAGTATGAGAGATGAAGTTTTGCCATTCTCAATTCTAAGAAGCATTCTAGCTATACTACCTCCAAGATAGGTTGTGCATTCTTCTAGCAGTTCATGGTACACTCAGTATTCTTTGCTAACACCACCAATTCTTCTGTTGTCTTTCTTATTCATTGTCAAGCTCTCACATGCATATGAGGCAACTGAAAATACCATGGCTTGGGACAGGTGAACCTTAGTCTTCAAAGTGACATTTTTGTTCTTAAAAACTTTAAAGAGGTCTTTTGCAATGGATTTGTCCAATGAATATGTCATTTGATTTTTGACTGCTGCTTCCATGAATGTTGGTTGTGTATCCAAGTAAAATTAAATCCTTGACAACTGCAATCTCTTTTGTCCATTTATCATGATGTTTACTGGTCCAGTTGTGAGGATTTTTATTTTCCTTGTGTTGAAGTGCAATTCATACTGAAACCTGTAGTCTCTAATCTTCATCAGTAAGTGCTTCAAGTCTTCCTCAATTTTCAGCAAGCAAGGTTGGCCATCTGCATATCACAGGTTCTTAATATTTCCAGTCCTGATGGCATGTTCTCCTTCATATAGTCCAGCTTCTCAGTTTATTTGCTTGGCATACAGATTAAATAAGTATGGTGAAAGGATACACCCTGATACACAACTTTCCTGATTTAAACCACACAGTATCTCCTTGTTCTGTTTGAATGACTGCTTCTTGGTCTGTGTACAGATTCTTCATGAGCACAATTAAGTGTTCTGGAATTTCCATTCTTTGAAATGTTATCCATAATTTGTTATGACCCATACAGTCAAATCACTTTGCATAGTGAATAACACACAGGTAAACATTTTTCTGGTATTCTTTGCTTTCAGCCAGGATCCATGTGACATCAGCAAGACATCTGTTCTTCCATGTCCTCTTCTGAATCTGGCTTGAATTTCTGACAGTTCCCTGTTAATGTATTGTGACAACCATTTTTAAATTATCGTCAGCAAAATTTTACTTGTGTATGATGTTGATAATATAGTTCCTTTGGAATGAGCACAAATATGGATCTCTTCCAGTCAGTTAGACAGGAAGCTGTCTTCCAAATTGCTTGCCATAAGAGAGTGAGTGCCTATAACACTGCATACATTTGAAGCATCTCAACAGGTATTTTATGAACACTTGGAGCCTTTTTTTTTTTTTTTTGCCAATTCCTTCAGAGCATCTCAGACTTTTTCCTTCAATACCATTCATTCACTCTTGCTTATATGCTATCTCCTGAAATGGTTGAACATCAACCAGTTATTTTCATTAGAATGACTCTGTGTATTCCTTCCATCTTCTTTGGATGCTTCCTATGTCATTCAATATTTTGCCCATAGACACTTTCAATATTGCAACTCAAGACTTGAACTTTTCCTTCAGTTCTCTCAGCTTGAGGAATGCTGAGCTTGTTATTCCTCTTTGATTATCCAACTCCAGGTTTTTGCACCTTTCATTATAATACTTTACTTTGTCCTTTTGAGCTACTCTTGGAAATGTTCTGTTCCACTCTTTTACTTCATCATTTCTTCCACTCTTTAGCTACTGTACATCCATTTTAGTCTTCTCTTTCTTTCCTGTCTTTTTAATGACTTTTGCTTTCTTCAAGTATGATGTCTTTGATAGCCCACATCTCATCTGGTCTTCAATCACTTCAGTCACTTTACCAAATTTATTGTGAAGTCAGGTGAGATACAATCATGTTATATTTTGGCTTTCATGGGCTTGTTCTAATTTCTTTCAGCTTTAACTTGAACTTGCATATGAGTAATTGATGGTCTGTTCCACAGTTGACCCCTGGCCTTGTTCTGACTGATGCTATTGAACTTCTCCATTATCTCTTACCCAGATGTAGTAGATTTCATTCCTGTGTATTCTATCTGATGAATTCCACATATATAATCACCATTTATGTTGTTTAAAAAAGATATTTGCAATGAATAAGTCATCAGTCATGCAATGTTCTATCATGCATTCTCTGACATCATTTCTATCATCAACCCCATATTTTCCAAGTACGATGTTTCTTCTTTATTTCCAATTTCTGCATTCCAATCACCAGTAATAATCAATACATCTTGGTTGTATGTTTGGTCAATTTCACACTGCAGATGTTGGTAAAAATTTTCATTTCCTTCATCTTTGGCTTTAGTGATTGTTGTATAATTTTGAATAACAGTAATATTAACTAGTCTTCCTTGTAGGAATATGCATGTAATTCTATTGCTGAGAGCATGGTACTTTAGGGTAGATCTTGATATGTTCCTTTTTCTAATGGATATGACACCATTTTTCTTCTTTTATTTAAAAATATTTATTGGATCTCCACTATGTGCTTAGGATTCTTCTACATGCTAACAATATGAATATAGCAAATAGACTAAGCCCCCAAAAAACTCATAGTTTACAAGGAGACATAGATATACATAAAATAATTTGAACATCATATGATATTTTCATAGTGCTGTTAGGTACAATTTTAGAAGGACCACAATAAAACAGAAGAGAATGTAAATCCAGCTATAGTGATGAGGGAAGTTTCCTTAGAAAACGGACCATTTGAGTTGCATTTAAAAGAATTAATAGGAGTATTCTGTACATACAGAAGAAGGGGAGGGTGTAGTAGGCCAAAGGAACAGTGTGAATAAGTCAAAGACTTCCAAGTAGGTGATTATTAGCAGCAAGGTAAATCTTGATATTAGAAGAGACTAATAACAGCACAATGGTAAGCAGGATTTGGATTTTCCCCTGCAGATGATGGAGAGTCAGTGCAGAATCAGAACAGAGGGTGGGGAGAAGATAAAAAGTTGGAAAGATTAAACTGAAGTAGAAGACAGTGTGAAAAGAAGCAAAATGGAGGTTGCAATAATCCACATGGGATGATGATGACAATGACACTGGAGATGGAGGGAAGGGTAGAGATATAAAAGAACTACAGGAACACAGGAACCATTAGGGTATAGAGGCAAATGTTTTTTTGGGGGGACAAACCCAAGAGAAGCACATTACTATGAGGAAATTCATTAAGTAGTTTCCAGGAGCTTGCAGTTCAGCTGCTCACTAAAATTGAGTAAGCAAAAATCTACATTTGATATGATGGTAATATTTACATACACACATCATACCCACACATACACAATATGTGTATATTTAATATATATGATTATATACTTATATCATTATATTGTATATGTGTGAATGCATAATACACACACATATATACATTCCAAAATGTAGGAGAGAATTCCAGAGGGTATTTTTCTGTGTTGAGGGGAATAAAGAGAGGAAGAAAAGGGAAGTGTAGTAAAACAAGGTTAGTTCTTACTATCTTCTTTTTTCCCTGATGTTCCTTTATATAGAAAATGTTTGTACATGGGAGAAAGGGACAATCAGAAAGCCAGAATCAAGGGTATTCTTTTGTGCAAAATAGGTCTCTCTTCCTTCACATATTTTATCAAGTTTGCAATAAAGTGTGTAAGTCTCCCTTTCAAGAAATAAATTGTCAGCAGACTGTCAAGTTATAATTTACTTAAAAGGTAACCAACACATATTTGTGGAATGTGTACCATGATCCAGTCACCCTTTTATTCCCTGTGGATAGAGAGATAAATAAGACACAATGACTATATTAACACATAAAAGATAAAGTCACTAGAATTCACAAAGTGAAATTTAGCACTTTATAGATTGTCTTATGAGGAAAATCTAGAATAGAACTTCTATCACATGGAGATTTTCCCCAGGTACTGATATGGTTTCCAAAATTATCCACAAGTAGGACTGTACTTCATCAAGCCAAGATGCCTCACTCATAGGCTACCCATAGAATATTCGTGCTTCTATTCCTAAGATAAAAGGAACTCTGGTGGTCCAGTGTCTAAGGCATTTAACTGCTAACCAGAAGACTGGCAATAAAAACCCACTAGCTGTTCCACAGAAGGAAGATGAGGCAATCTACTTCCATAAAGATTTAAGGCCTTGGAAACCCAATAGGTGTTGCTATGAGTGGGAATTGATTCAATGGCTGTGGGTTTTTGGATTCTTAAGATAGTCATCAATCTCCCTGGAATCTAAAATACTTTTCATTTATGTATCTTTACTATCCCCACCCCAAAATTCATTATTCTTTCTAGGATCTTCATTCTTCTTCCTAGAACCTCTGTTTTCTTTTATTTGTGTGGTCAACAAGATCTACCTATGTTATAAGATGATATAAAAGTTACACATAAACATACAAACAATATATCTTATGATAAAGTATCTGATCAATTTAACTTGTAGTTGATTGCTGATTTTATATGAGGCAAAGTCATTCCTAGTTAGAACTGCAAAATAAAATGTTTTCAGCTTTTCTTTCCATTCTCCTCCTTCCAATTGCCATCTCCCCCAACTATGACTTCTTTTAAGCTCCTTCCAACCCCTAACTGAAATTTTAACTGTTCCTTCTACAATAAAGACTCTTCATCATGCCTACTTATTCCATAACTTCAAGTTATCTTTGCTTGTCTACTCTTTGCATCCAATTGGTTATCAAATCTCATTGATTCTCTCCTACTTCTCTGTTGCTTACTTTTCTGTACGCTATTGGAAGCCAGCAACATTTAATCCCAGTGTGGTGTAGTACATTACCTGGTATGGCTTTTCTAGTCATAAGTATTTGTAAACTCCATGGTGAAATTTGCCGTGAGCAATTGAGGAGGTCCTGATTGTTAAAGTTACCCATCTGGGGTATTTCTGTTGAGAGTGGCACAAAGCAATGTTCTGGGAAGTTCGCTCTCTCTCTCTCAGGTGCTTAGAATTCTGATGCTGTGATTGGCTAGTTTGGCCACTCTGCCAGGTTCAAAAGGAGCCCTCCTAGAGACAGAAGGAGTCTCTGACTGCTAACCAAGAAAGACATGCTGCTGATAGAAACGTGCTCCTGAGAGACATGCACTGCTAAGAGAGAGACACCAAGAGACATGCATTGCTGAGAGAGAAACAATGAGAGACACAAACTGCTGGGAGAGAGATACCAAGAGATACACATTGCTGGGAGAAAGACTGAAAGAGACTGTTGGCTGAGAGATGACGGGCTGAGAGAGACTGAGCACTGTTCCTGAACTTGAATTGTAGCTTTGGTGCTTCCCTAATAAAACCCATAATCTGTGAGTTCTGTGTGGCCAGTGCAGTGAATTATCAAACCCAGTAGATAGGTGGTGGGTGCTATGGGCGGAACGGTTGGTGTCAGGGATGATGAAAGGGCTGGAGGGAGGCAATATGTTTGGCCTCACAGGAATAGGCCTTGGGCTATTGATGGTGATTCTGTCTTCCTCTTGTGGGGTTAAAGGAGGTCAGAAGATGCAGCCTCCCTGCTCCTTTGGCACCAGTCTCGGAGTTGATCCCTAGAGACAGCTTATTAATGCCCTTTAAAGTGTTGGCGACTAGGTTTGGCTTAACTTGTTGTTATGTGCTGTGTAGTCAGACCTGACGCATAGCGACCCCTCCTTGGGTTTCCAAGGCAGTATCACT
>NW_006921599.1:25243631-25244474 GCF_000298275.1 Orycteropus afer afer
TATGTATGTATATTCATGTGTATATTTATGGTTGATTTGAATACCATATCATAAGTGGAAGAGGAAGGAATATTTTTACATGTCTTGTTGAAATGAAAACATTTATGTAATTCTGTCCTACTCCACCATCTCTAATAAGGACCTCTGATGCCTAAGACATTTGACTGCTAACCAGAAGGGTGGTGGTTGAAACCCTCCAGCTATTCTGTAGAAGGAACATGGGGCAATCTACTACTGTAAAGATTTACCACCTTGGAAACCCAATGAGGGTCGCTATGAGGTGGAATTGATTTGATGGCAGTGAGTTTTTTGGTCTCATTCCAACAGCATGTAGGACACTTGTAGACTTAGTGCAAAAGTGAAAACAACTTTGGTCAGGACTACAGATGTTATTTCAAATATTGTGATTATGGCTGGAAGAAGAGCACTTGAGAACTTAGGGGACTTTCTCAGGTTAACACAAAAACTTTACAGAAGCCAATTGGTGTCTTTTTATAACACAAAAATTGTGGTACATGAAGTCCATGCCTTGCTTTGTTGTTGTTGTTGTTAAGTGCCATCGAGTCGTTTCCGACACATAGCGACCCCATACACAACAGAAAGAAACACTGCCCAATCCCGCACCAGCCCCACAATCCCTGCTATACGTGAGCCTATCATTGCAGCCACCATGTCAATCCATCTCGTTGAAGGCCTTCCCCTCTTTCATTGACCCTCCACACTACCAAGCATGACATCCTTCTCCAGAGAATGGTCCCTTCTGACAACTTGACCAAAATAGGTGAGACGAAGTCTGGCCATTCTTGCTTCCAAGGAGCATTCTGGCTGCACTTCCTCCAGGAC
>NW_006921599.1:25246999-25272872 GCF_000298275.1 Orycteropus afer afer
AACTGACAGACAAGTTTGTCTTTCTGTTGGAGACCTCTCATATCACCCCCACCTGAGTCCCTGTGGCTGACTGTACCTCTGTCTGGCTTCCTGGCTTTTAATCCCCTTTCTCCTGCTCTTCCGACCTGCTACTCCAGGCAAGCCTGAGTTTCCTCTCCTCACCTAATCCCTTAGACTGATTGCTCTTCTCTCTGGCTTCCTAGCTTTTAATCCCCTTTCTCCTGCTCTTCCTGCCTGCTACTTTGGGCATCCCTGAGTTTTCTCTCCTCACCTGTAACCCTGGGGCCTTGCTTTAGGCACCATAATAAATATATTTTCAGGAAAACTAAGCCAACAAAACATTTAGCCTTCATGTCCCAAATGTTTTTCTTAACCATGCCACATGTTCTATTTTCTTAAATACAGCTGACTTCTGGGACTCAAACCACATAGAACAAAAATTACATAATGTGGAGGAAAAGGAAGGAGGAATATTCAACTCCTCTGAAAAGTATATGGCAATAGTGTTTATACTGTGAAAGCCAGAGCTCCCCTTTCCTCAGAGGTTTCTATGAAGACATTGACGTATTCTGGAGGGAGGACTGAGTGAACCCCCAAACCTTTGCCTCAATCAAACCAAAGCTATTCCATTCTTTCTGTCACAAACAAACCAAAAAAACCAAACCCACTGCCATCAAATTGATTCCAACTCACAGCAACCCCCACTGGGCTTCCAAGGCTTTAAATCTTTATGGAAGTAGATTGCCCCATCTTCCTTCCATGAAGTGGCTGGGGGGTTTGTATTGCCAAACTTCTGGTTAGCACTCAAATGCCTTAGGCACTGCACCACCAGAGCTCCTCTGTCACAAATACTGCTTTTTGTACCTTTGAGGAAAAGAAATAAATAACTTAAAATACAACTTTAGGGTTCTAAAACCCAAATCCAAAGCCACTGGTGTCGAGACGATTACAACTCAAGATGACCCTATAAGACAGGATAGAACTACCCCATAGGGTTTCCAAGACTGTAATCTTTACAGAGCAGACTGCCACACCTTTCTCCTGTGGAGCAGCTGGTGGATTTGAACTGCTCACCTTTTGGTTAGTAACCAAGTGCTTTAACCTTTGTGCCATCAGCACTTGCTACTTTAGTGTAAAATGTGCTACTGCTATGTTGAGAGTCAGTGTAGCTGGATTCTAGTATTGTCTCTAAGGCTTCATTTTTCTGCACCTCACTTTCTTGTCTGCAAATGGAGATGACATTAGGTTGTTTGCCTTACACATAGGATTGTGGTAAAGATCAAATGAATCAATGAACGTTAAAAGTCTTTGCAAAACTTACAAGTATGAGTGTAATGTAACATTTATGGAATTAGGCTGACTGTATGTCAGCTTCATTTATCTAACAAAAAAATATGTAATAAAAACCATTCCACAGTGAACCTGAAGGCTACCCCTTACTTTATTTCCTCCCCAATGTCAATGATGTTGTACAATATGCAGACTCTATGGCTAGGAAGTTATTTGTTTGTCTTCAGTTTTAAAAAGATTTTATTTTTGTTGTTGCTCCTATACATTTGCTTTAAAGCAGCAGAACTCGTTTTTTTAAAAAAAAGTGAAACCTATGTGGAGTGTTATTATACAAAAAAAGAATAAAGCAGGATGAACCAATTGAAAACAAAGGAGGAACCCAGCGATTTATGTTCACCCCTGCACCATCCCATGATACCTCTGAGGAATCCTAGGGGTTAAGTGGTTGTAGTTGAATTATGCCTATCACTCAGTGTTTGCCATGTTAGCCTCACCTACCAGTTTTCTGTTTTGATAATGAAGCTTTTCTTATACTCTAACTAATTTTAATTCAACCATTTTCCATTATTTCCTAGAGCCAGTATGGGTTACCTGGATATCTGTAGTGGTATTTTAGTTTTAATCAATTAATTTTAATTTTAACAGTTAATTGTAGTGAATCAACAATCAGTTATAATTTTGTCTTTAAGAACAGGATGAGTTTTGGTTTGAGGAGTTATGTTTTCCTTTTTTCAAGTAATGTTGACAGGGTCAAAACTCAACATGATTGAAAGATGGTCAGGTAACTCAAGTTAAGCCAATCAGACTTTTTCTCTTGAGTTTCCAAATTTTGAGCTGAGTTACACTGGATGGGAGAGGGAAAAAAAAAAAAATAGTGGCAAAGTGCATTCATTTTGATGATACAACCCAAATAAATTTCTAGTAGTTCCTAAGGCCAGACACCTTGAGCCAAATTGGTTCCTATTGTGTCTGATATATTCCCAAGCCTGTTCCCCAGCATTCCTATCATTCTCTAAGCTACTTTTTATCCTTCCAACTAAACCATTTCTTTAAAAGCTAACCAGATCTTTTTTAGGTCTGACAAAAACAAACAAACGGCAAACCAAAAAAAAAAAAAAAAAATCCTAGCTAAGTCATACTCTTAAAAACCTTCCAATTATACAGGATTACATTTAATTAGATAAACTCTAAAGGGACTAAATACCTAAAATGTTCTACCATGTGCATACTCATATTCTACACAGATATTGTATGAGGTATTATATATATATATGGGAGCTCTGGTAGCATAGTGGCTAAGGCACTTGACTGTCAACCAGAAGGCTGGTGTTTCAAACCCACCAGCCGCTCCTCAGAAGGAAGGTTGGGCAATCTATTTCTGTAATGATACTGCCTCAGAAACTGAATGAGGGATCACTATGAGTCAGATCCGACTCGACAGCAGTGGATTTTTCATGTTTTATAATTTAGTAGTCACAACAATAAAATAAATAGTTATTGTTTTCTCAGTTTTACAAATGAAGAAAGTCAGGTTCACATAAATGATACGTTTTCTAAACTTATTCAGCTGGCGAGTGGACTAGCAGTACAAAGTTGCATTAATCTTGCTCCTAAACTCTGTTTTTTTTTCAATTTACATACTCCATTAACTGGCCAAGGGAATGTTCCTTTTGCATCTTCAATACAGTTTTAGGTTGTTAGAGTATGTATTCTACTTATAAAAATAACAGAATATTAGGTAGAGAGTAAATCTGTGTGTCTATGTTAAGAAGGATATATTAATGTAAACATGTATTGTAAATGTTAGTGTTGCTGGTAGGATAAACATAACAGCTAGAAAATGTCACATTTTACATTACTTCCTGTAGATATTCTAAGCAAAAACCTTGCTTCAGTGAAACATTTACTGCTTATGTATCACTTCTTTCTACCTGGGGTCAGGAAGAATCTAGGTAGGTTGATGAGTAATGCTATTGATATGGATGAGATCATGTTTGGTCCCAGTCTTCAGACAGAAATATCTCATCGATTTCCTAGAGGTTCTGGCAAATTGACACTTCAGGTCCAGTTTACTCTTAACTCTTGATCTTTTATATTATTATTGTTATTTTGTGAAATGCAATACTATGGAGAGAAATATGTAAGGTAATCAAGAATGTTAAGGAATACATCTCCCCTCTCACCTTTGAGAGCTACAATGGCATGTATTAAAATTTAATTTGAAATCGCTCTAACTTGCTATCTTACCACATAGACAAACCATGCCATATATCTTTCATTTTGTGAAAGTCTTCATTTTGTGAAAATTGTACCTGTAGGTGACATATTTTGAATTAAATCTATGAGCATTACCTCCATCGACATATAAAACATAATATGGAATATTTGTATGTATTTTTGTGTATATATACATATGTAATTTTAGGGATCTCAATTCATTTAAAATACTTACTTCTCTGCTCTGTCAGAAAGGAAATACTCCTTTCTTCACTCACTATCTTACTCATATTTTCTTAGCCAATATTTATTTGAAGGCTAGTATGTGTCAAGGAGCTCTGGTAGCGTAGTGCCTAAGGCATTTGACTGCTAACCAGAAGGCTGGCAGTTCAAACCCACCAGCCACTCCTTGGAAGGAAGGTTGGGCAATCTACTTCCGTAGTGATACCACCTTGGAAACCCAAGGAGGGGTCGCTATAAGTTGGGTCCGACTCAATGGCACCTAACAACAACAACAAGTATGTGTCAAGAATTTTATGAAATACTAGGTAATGGGAAGATAGAAATAGTCATGCATTCCAGAGTTTGTAATCTAGTGGCAGTACAGGCACAAACAAATGATAGGTAGGTAGGTAGGTGGGTAGATAGATAGTTGGATGGATAGATAGACAGATAGATAGATAGATAGATAGATAGATAGATAGATAAGATAGATAGAGAGATATAGCTGCCATCAAGTCAATCCAATTGCTAGTAACCCTATTTGTAACAAAACAAAATGTTACCTGGTCCTGTGTCATCCTCACAGTAGCAGGCACATTTGAGTTCATCATTGTGTCTATTGTCCCAAACCATCTTGCCAAGGGACTCCCTTGCCCTTTTAAGACATCTGTTTCACCAAACATGATGCTGTCTTCAAGCAGTTGATCCCTCCTGATGGCATGTCGAAAGCAAATGAGCCAGACAATGTTCAAGTGATCCATAAGGTTTTGTTTGGTAGCTCACCAAGCCTTCTACTTTGTCTTAGTCTGGAAGTTCCACTGAAACTTGTCTTCTATGGGTTGCCCTGCTGGTATTTGAAATAATAGTCACATAGTTTCCAGCATTATATATAGTAACACACAGACCACCACACTATGACAAACTAACAGATGAGTAGTGGAAACAAAACAAGATTTATAGATTCCTTTATATCCTGGGAAGAAAACAAAGTGGATGTGGTGATAGAAAACAGTGTGGGAAAGAAGGCTGTCCAACTAAGTCACTCATTAAAGCCTCTCCTAGAGCATGATCCTTAGCCAGAGAATTATAGTGAAATGAACCAGCAAAAGATTCAAGAAGGAGCACTTTAGGCAGGAGAAATTTTGAGTCAATGAATGTCCTAGAATAGAAAAGAGGTCAGCATTTTCAAGTGTCTCATTAGCCAGCTTGGTTGGAACATTGATAAAATGGGAAGACTGACATGAAAGGAGTTAGGCAAGGGCCAGATCATCTAGAATCTCCTGGGCCTTGCTATGTTCTTGTGCTGTTGTGTGCTGTCAAGTCGATTTCAACTCATAGAAACCCTATATAACAGAGTAGAACCGCCCCATAGGGATTCCTAGTAATTTTTATGGGAGCAGATCACTAGGTCTTTTCTTCTGTAGAGCCAAGGATGAGTTTGAATTGCTAAACTTTTGATTAACAGTTGAGTCCTTAACCATTGCACCACCAGGGCTCTTTGGCAAGGTATTTGCCAAAGACCTTTAAAAGTCTCTAAGTAAAAGGGAAAAACTAATCAGAAAAGTGAGAAGGTGTGCTTTATGTGTTTGTATTTACTCTAGCTGCTTGGTGGATAATGGATTGGGAGAGATACAAGCTATTGCAGTGCCTTCGAAAAAGATGGTGCTGCCTTGGGTAGTCAGGTAGCAATCAAGATGCAGAAGAGTGGAAGAAAGGATAGAGGGGGTGGGGGAAGGAAGAAGAGAAAGAAGCTTTTCTTGTTTATTATAAATAAAATAATTTTTATGTAAAGCCATGTGAATAATTCATGCTCAAGTGTGTATGTGTGTGCATGCGTGCGTATGTGTGCATGCACATGTGTGTGTGTATCAACCAAAAGAATAAGGAAGAATGTGAAAACATTTCCAAATTCCACCACTCTGAATAAGAACCTTTCTTCACATTAACATAGAAACATTCATACACACACGCACACACACACAGTAATATTAAATATACATGTATTTTCCATCTTGCTTTGCACATTGTGGAAATCCTTCCAAACTGATTTGTATAAATTTCATTCATTTTTTAATTTAGTGCATAAAAATTTTCATGATGTGGGTGTATCAAAATTTATTCATTCTTCCACCAAAGATGGGCTTTTACTTAATTTTTAGTTTTTTGCAACTATCAACAGTGCTGTTTTAAACATCTTCATTATATACTGATTTTTTTTTCCTTTGTGAGTGATTCCGAGGAGTGGATTTGGTGTGTGTGTGCATAAATATACATTTTAAAATTTTAATCAATAATTCTGTAATGCTTTCCAAAAAGCTATTAAAATCCCCTTTTCTATCAAAGAACGTTTTACTGCTTGTGGCAAAACAAAGGTCTTGGATACATTAACAAGAGCCGTTTCAGCTGAATGTTGGCATAGAAAATCGATTGGGCAGGGAATGAGAAAAGGCAGAAAGCTCCTTAGACACAAAGATGGGGAGACTTCATCTCATGTACTTGAACATATTATCAGAGTGACCAGTCCCTGGATGTGATAGTTGGAGCTGTGTCTCAACTTGGCTGGACCACAGTTCTGTGTGGTTTAAGCTGTTGTGATGTGATTATTCCCATGATATGATAAGATGCATATGTTTTGAGCAGCCAATCCATTGAAAGGAAGTTTCCCTAGGGGTGTGGCCTGCTTCCAATATATTTATGGGCATCTTGGGAAAAAGATACACTCTTCTGTGGATCGGGATCCTGTTGTCCTGCCTACAACTGTCCTTGAACGAACAATCCACCATTCGGCCTGGAGATCTTAGAGTCGTCATTCGTTGGAGTCAACAGACAGTATACTGCCTGCCAACCTTGAGCTCATCAGCCCCTGCAGCTGTGTGAATCAGAAAAGGCTCCAGCTTGACGTTTGATCCAAAAACTTGGGACATGCCAGCTTCTATAAGTGTGTGAGCCATTTTCCTAAGATAAATTTCTCTTTCTCTCTCAATCTCTCTCCAGGCTTTACTGGTCTTGCTTCACTAGAGAACCCAGTCTAACACACTGGAGAAAGACATTATACTTGATAAAGTATAGGATCAGTGAAAAGGAGTGGATTGGCACAGTGGCTGCAACAAGGGGCTCAAAGAGAACAATTATTCTGAGCATGGCACAGGACTGGGCAGTGTTTCATGTGGTTGTGCATAGGGTTGCTATGAGTCAGAAGCAGTTCATAGCACCTAACAACAACTAAAAGTGAAATCTTAAAGAAAGACAGGACAAATACATGTCCTTATCTCCTCACCCTGGGTCTTAGGAACCCTAGAGAGAAGGATGTCAATTGATAAGAGGAAGACCGAGGTCAGAAGCATTATTATCCTGCCATGCTTGGGTTTTTCAAGGAGACAGATGCCACTGAGTCCGAATGAACTCAACAGCACCCAATAGCAACAATAAGAAGAACTGTGCCAGGTGACACTGTACGATCTATAGGGGACATAGTCAATGGTGTTTTGACATAGAGAGTGTATAGCTGTTCTGTGGGCCTCTTTTAGCTCCATCATTTGGACAAAACTGCAATGTGGTCAGTGAAGTTAAAAGAGAACAAGGAAGAATAGAGGGTCCTGTAAGGTTAAAGCCTAGACTAAGATCTGGATAAAAGATAAGGCATAAACTTTAAATGATCTATAGTCCCAATGAGAACTGAAAGGAAACAAGTCAGAAGGAGACGTCAGCTGTACCCTGGCCTAGCCAAAACAGCTGTCACAGTCAGCTCTGCTATAATTTGATGTATGTGTTCTTAAAAGTTACCATACTATACAAAAATAGCACAATAAAAACCACAAGGCTTACTGGAAAAATGAGGTTGAGGTACAACATTAAAAACTTCATCAGTGACGTACTAAATAAAAAAGGATTCTTATAAAAATGGTAGCACAATTTTGCACATGTTAAATGGTTAAGAAATGCATAAATGCTACAATTAATATGGCAATTTATCTTGAAAATAAACTGGAATGTTTGCTGCTTGTGTATTGTCGTGTCGGGGTGGAAGGACAGAAATTCACAACACCAGAGGTGGATATGAGCAGGTCATAACCAAAGGAGTGAACTGAGGTCAATGCTTGTGTGTGTGTGTGTGTGTGTGAGAGAGAGAGAGAGAGAGAGAGAGAGAGAGAGAGCATTTGGTAAATCTCTACAGGGTTCTGTTTAGCTAGATGCAGGTTTCTACATTCCCCCAGTGTTTCTCACTGAAGAAATTGAGCATAAGTAAATGGAAACAGGATTTATGCTCAAATTGTTTCTTTTCTTTTCTTTTGTTAAAAGGTTTTTTTTTATTGTGATTTGTATGAAAGTTTACAGAGCAAATTCATTTTCCATTCACCAATTCATACACATTTCTTAAAAACTTTGTATTGTGATGTGGTGTGAAATTACAATCTCCACAATGTAAATATCACTCTCCCCACTCCCTCCCTGTTTTACCATTTCCATCTCTTCTTCTTTCCTATCCCTTCCTGCCTTCTGAGTTTCAACTGTGCTTTCAATACAAGCTTATAGCACAACTGAAGGTACCATGAATTCATCAGCTGTGGACAGTAGCAGAAAGTGTCAGCCAAACAATCAGAGACAGACTGGCTCAACCAACTCTTGGCAGTTGTCAGTCAGTGCATATGCAAAGATCAGCATGAGAGCCAGTGACCTTTCCCTGCCAAGGTCACATAGACTTATAAAGCCCTTCATGTTACTATTTATTATCTTAGAGAAATCTCTTAGGAGGAGAAAGATTAGAGCCTGAGTAATTATGCAAAAGAACTAAGGAAAAACCAAAGTATCAGTAGACTTTATTACCTCATTAAAACATTTAAATCAAATCTGTACCAGTTTAATCCCAGCACCCTATTCCTTGACCACCCTATTCCTCCTATTCAAAGGGGAGGGAGAGTGGAGGTCATATATAAGATTAGATTAGTTATTGAGAAATAAAGAAGCTTTTTATGGATTGAATCCTATCCCCCCAAAATATGTGGGAATCTTAACCCGTAAACCTGTGGGTGTATTTTCATCTTGGAATAAGGGTCTCATTGTTATGATGATGACGACATATCAATGTGGGAAGTGTGTCCCAAACCTAAACACTTCTGAGGTATAAAGAGCAGCAAAATCAAAGGGACAAGAAAGCACAGATGGGGGAAGTTGGTGCCACATGGAGATTGCCAAGGAAGAAAGGAATGTTGGGGCTAGAGAAGCTGAGACAAGGACCTTTCCCTGGAGCAGACAAGAGAGTACCTTTAGATGGTGGCCTGAATTTGGATTTCTAACCTCCTAAACAGTGAGAAAATAAATTTAGGTTCTTTAAAGCGACCCACTTGTGATATTTCTGTTACACCAGCACTAGGAAATTAACATGGATCTAGAATATCTTGTGTTCTTGTTCTCTCAGAAAGCATGGGTGAGAGGTAAATAAATGGAGACCTATGTGTAGATAATGATTTAAAGATGTTTGATAGACAAAGGAGTTAATAAATGGGTAGATGTTGCACCTGTGGCTTCCAGCCAAACAAAAGACAGGCATATGAGTTGAACATTTACCCGAGGAAGATACACTCCTTGGAAAGAACAATGATGGGAGAAAAAAGGGCTGTTTATACACAGGGAGACAGCTCAGGGGGCAGGAGTGCATGGAGGGATGGATACAGGGAAGAAGTAACTATCAGGAGGAAGTGGGAGGAGAGCTGTTGCACTGTGGTAAATCGTAGTCAATGTCATGAGACAAAGTGTATGTGAACTACTGTACGGAAAGTGAATTTCCTCTGTAAATTTTCACCCAAATTACAATTAAAAAAAAAAAAAAAAGGAAGAAGAAGATAGACACTATATAGACAGGTGAAAAAAAAAAACAAAAAAAAAGCAGATAGATTCAGGTGACTGAAATGAAAGATGAGCACTACACTAGCATTTTAAATAGCTTGTATTTTTTTTTTTTTTTTTTTTTTAAGGAAAGACTAGCCAGTTGACTGACTTTTCTTATTCAGCAACCGCAGTGCAAGCAAGGAGATGATGGATGGTTGTATCCATGCAGAATGAGGTTTACACATCAGTGCCATGGCAGGATGGGCTTCAGTGGAGCAGTGATTATTCCAGGGGGAAGAGGAAAGGATAATATCCAAGTGATAACAGAATGCAAAATAGCTTCCAATCCTACTTCCTGGTCCTGAGGATTTGAGCTACAAACAGCCACACTTGGAGAGGACTCAGGGGACAGCAAAGAGTAAAGAAGTGTTCCAAGAAGCCAATAACCACTGGGGGGACTTTTTTGATCACTGATAATCCAGAGAGTATCTTGGAAAGGACTGTCATGGAAAGGAGCACAAGGGCAGAGAATTGCATTACATCAGGTGTCATGCAGAACTGTATAAGGAAGAGAGCACAAGACATAGTCACTAATCTGGTAGCCTGGCACTTGTGGTGGTGATTCTGGGGAACATGGATCCAAGACATCATGATGGTGCTGGATTAAGTGCAGAAGACCTAAATGTTTTGCTCCGTGGAATGCTAGCTTCCAAGGGGTTATGTCTTCAGAATTTTAGCTTCCATTAAGGAAAAGGAAAGAACTTGTGTTTCTTGAACACTCCTGGTTATACTGTAGGCTTATCATAGATGTCTTTGATCCTCACAACTCTACGAAAGTGGGATTATCTCCAATTTATCAAATGAGATAACTGAAACCCAGAAAGGTAAAATAGCCTGATCCACACAACCAATAAATGGAAGAGCCAACATTTAATTTAATTTCAACTCTAATATCAAAGCTCATGTAATTTCATTAATAGTCATCATGTTTTTTGTTCCCCCTTCATCAGGTAACTTCCATTAACAGTGTTATTGTTGTTGTTATGTGCCGTCGAGTCGGACCTGACTCATAGCGACCCCTCCTTGGGTTTCTGAGGCAGTATCACTACGGAAGTAGATTGCCCCATCTTCCTTCTGAGGAGTAGCTGGTGGGTTTGAACCGCCAGCCTCTGGTTAGCAGTCAAGTGCCTTAGACACTACGCCACCAGAGCCTTGTTAAAAATGCTAATCGTTGCAAATTAATGGAGACAAATGTATTAGATGAGGTATTTGTCTTGCTTTGATACAATATTTACCATTCTATTTTACACATAGAAGGCAGCTATTCTTTTTTTTCTTCTCTTTTTGGTGAATGAACAACAGAATGACATGAACAAAGAATATTATTAATTCATTCAGCCAATATAAATTAGTATACTCTTACTGGGAAGACTGTGATCCATTTTAGAGGACATGGTACAATGTGGAGTTTTAGCATGACTACAATGCAAACTGTTAGTGCCTTGTACAGTAGTTGTGGCATAAATATTCTTTATTATTCTTAAATATTATTCATTGAAAAGATTAATTAATTAATTAACTAAGAATCTTGAGTCTAGACAGTTCTAATTCCTAGCTATTAGACCTTAAACAAATTAGATGCTTTAGGACCTGTAAACCTTTTATATTTTTTAATTAAAAAAAAAGAAAAGGAAATATCTACCTACAGTTAAGTGGGTTCTAAAAGATGAAGAAGGAAGGTAGAAACTAGCATTTATTGAATTCTTTATTATTCTTGATAATAAAGACCTTTTGATAGATAATTTCTCCTGCATTATGTCAATGAAGTAAAGTATGAAAGAGCTTTGCCAAGTTTTTGCAAACACTGTATAAAAAAAGGATAATTTTAAAAACCATTTTGAACATAAACTAATATTGAAGAGTTACTGGCCTGATTGATATGAGAAAGTCCTCTCAGAATGTCCAAAATGCATATTTAAGACTAGTAAATTAATACCTTTTTTTGCATAATAAAGAATTAAACATTGGAACGTGTTACATTAGGAAATGGAATAGGCATGCCAGACCAGTCACTCATGGCTATCTCAGGTATGTGAGAGTGGAACTGCTCCATAGTCTTTTCAATGGTTGATTTTTTGGAAGTAGCTTGTGAGATCTTTCTTCTGAGATACCTACGGGGGTACTTGAACTGCCAAACGTTCAGTTAGCAGCTAAGCACTGGTTAGCAGTTTGCACCACCCAGGGACTCTGTATTAAGAAAAGATGGGAACAAATTACAAATGATGGAATCTTAAAATGGCTGCCATGAGCAGCTGAATCCTAGTGAATCTTTACAGTTAATGAGAGAGAAGAGAGTTGCACGCTGGTACTCAGCTACCCAAGCAATAGAATCATGGGCTGAATAACCAGAGGGATGAAGCACTGTGACATGCAGCAAAGAATACTAGTAAATTACCCAAGGTTGTGCAGAGTGTCAAAGATAACACAAGAAATGCAGTTAAGCCTTCCTTAGCTACGATCTAATTTTATATCCTTCAATATACATTACCAAGCTCACGTTCTCTTGGGAGGTTTTGGGTTATTTCTACCCTGCATTCTGCTCTAGTACTCAGTTTTGCTAGAATTATATAACCAGTGAAGAAAAGTAGGACAAACTGTGCCAAAACAAGGAATAGCTCTTGCTCCAATGAGTTTATCACCCAAAGGCACAAGTAATGCAGAGAAAGAAAAATGAAATAGCAATGTAGTAGCAAATGGTATAAATGTAATTATTTTCAGGCTGGGCGCTTGGAACATAATTTCCCAGGAGAGAAAGTAAAAGATCAGCAAATACTAACTAGTGACTAGTGTTGTGTATAAAGAATGGAACTCACACTTAGAGAAGACCCTTGTCAACCCTGTGATACATAACAGATGATTGTAGCAGCACAGAATCAGAGCTCCTTTTCCCCAACTCTGGAACATTCAGTGTGTGTCTCATTTCTACCATAGTCAAGTACTAGAATTAACTACTAGCCAAGAGCATTTGAAGTCTGTGCCCTCTCATGTTTATGTACTTGTTGACAGGGGATGCTTCAGTATTAACAACTTTTATTATTACTAGTATGACGAAAATCGCCAATATTTTCATCAAGCTTTGCAGTTACAAGATTTTCTTACATCCATTTTTTAATTTAACTTTCACAAAAACACAGAACTAGGTAAGGTATATTACATATTTTGCCCAAGAAAGCATTGAGATTTGCCTATGGCTACTCCAAGCTGAAAATTGCACCTTGACTATAGGAGCCTCATCCATCTCTTCTGACTCTCCAAACCACACTACAAATTCTGACCATTCAAAAAGTCATCTTGCAAATTCATATGCCAAGCATCCACCTGAAATTATAAACTCTTCTTCCTATATAACTATTATCTTGTGCTCATGGCCTCATAGCATAATTATCAATGAGCATTAGTGACACGGTAGTTAAGTGTTTGGTTGCTAACCAAAACATAGGCAGTTCAAACCAACAGCTGCTCTGTAAGAGGAAGATGTAACAGTCTGCTACTATAAATATCTACAACCTTGGAAATCCTACGGGGCAGTTCTACTCTGTCCTGCTGAGTTGCTATGAATCGGAACCCACTTGATGGCATTGAGTTTGGCTAATACTAGTGCTAAGGCATTTGACTGCTAACCAGAAGGCTGACAGGTCAAACACCAGCCACTCCTCAGAAAGAAGACTGGGCAATCTACTTCCGTAGAGATACCACCTTAGAAAGCCAAGGAGGGGTTGCTATGAGTCAGAATTGACTTTTTTTTCTTTCTTTAATTATCTATTGAGAGTGCAGTACTACTGTGAAACATATATAGTTGCCATGAGTGGGGATAGACTCTAGAACAAAGGTATGAAATTTTGGAGAAGGTATTATTTTACATTCATATTTTCATTCAATACCAAAAAAAAAAAAAAAAAACCAACACCCCTCACTGTTGTTGAGTGGATTCCAACTCATAGCAACCCCCCTTGGGTTTCCGAGGCGATATCTCTAGGGAAATAGATTAGATTGCTCAGTCTTCTTTCTGAGGAGTGGCTGGTGGGTTTGAACCGTGAATTTTCCATGCTTTTAGCAGTTGTCATAGTTATCTTTTTAATTGACTACCTAATATCCAAGTATGGTAGTTAAGTTTGTGTGTCAACTTGGCTAGGCCTGGTTGAGCGGCTGGACAGCTGGATGTAGTTATTCCCCGTGGTAATATTGGTAATTAACTCCATGGTGGAATCTATTGGAGCAGCTGAGTAGCTGCTTTAGGGATGTGGTCTGCTTTCTATTAATAAGAAGCAGCTTTGGAAATGGTCTCTAGCTTATGGCATGCTTGAACCCTGCATTTAGCCGAGTCATTGTTCAGCAGCCTGCCATGCTCTGCCGACCTTGGGACTTTCAATGGACTTGAATGAATGACCTGCATGTTGTTTGGTAACATTGGGACTGTGCCATTTTATTTGTTGACCTTGGGCTTGTTAGCCTCAGCAGCCAGTAGCTGCCTGAGTGAAGAGATACCTCTAGGTTCAGTAGGCCAGGAGCAAGAGGCAGAGCTGAAGCTCAAGGTCAAGGGGCTTTCATATAGCCTCTAGAGCATGGCACTTTGGACTCAGACTTAAAGCCTCCAAACTGTGTGAGAATAAACTATTTGTTCCAGCCATTCCATTTGTGGTATATTCCTATCAGAGCGGCACTAGGTAACCCAGACACCAACCTAGTATAATATCTTCTACAACCCCCTATTGTTAGACATTATGGCTATTTCTAATTTGTTTAAACTCATTTTTCTCTTTCTCAATAGCTCTGTAAAGAGTTACACTAATAGTACCTTTTTTTAAAAAATTATGTCCTTAAGATAGATGTCTGGAAGTTGAGTTTTAATAACTTTAAAAGGCACACACAACAGTACAAATTTTACATGTATTGCCAAGTATCTTTCCAAAAATGTTGAACCAATTTACATCACTAACAGGAATATATGAAAAATGGCAAATGCATTGCTCATCGTGTGTGTATTTCTTCCATAACCAAATAGACAAAAGTAAATGTAATTCAATTTAACAGACATTTATTCAAAACCAACGATCAGCCAAGCATTGTGCCAGATCCCAGAAATGCAAAGGTGAATAATAAAGGTACCAAGCCTACTCTCAAGGAATCCTATATAGTTTTGCGACAGGTAATTCCAGAGAATCAGGAGGCAGGAAATATATGTAAGCAGAGCACTTATGTGTTTAGTGAAGAAATTATTTTAATACGATTTGAGTGGTGATGTATTTTCCAGTTTTGTGTGATTCCATCTTGAGTATGTCATTCTTACTCAGTTGTCAACAGTCTCATGAATAGGCCATAATCATCTCTTTATGTTCCAAATCAAATCTGGGAAAAACAAATTCATCAGCACTTCTTTGTATATTTCCCAGCTGAATCCATGGATTTGGAGTCCAGGCAATATCTCTCTCAATTTCTCAGGTAAGAGATGTTATAACTCTTTTATGGCTCTTTCTAAGCACGGTGTGTGTGTGTGCACGTGGGGGGTTGTCTATGAGGTTGAACACTGGAGCAAAATCAGAAAACTTTGCCTTAATCCTATATCTGCCACTAATTATTTGACCTATCACGAAATATCTAATTAGACTTTGTCTCCTGGTTAAAGTGGCAAAAAATACTTCCCCTCTTTATTCTATGACTATCCTGATTTGACTGCTACCCATCGTGAGCTGTCTGCTGGAAACTTGACCATCTACTCAGTTTGTTCTGTTGTTAATTGCTGTCAAGTCAGCTCTCACACATGGTGACCCTATGTACAACAGAATAAAATGTTGCCCTGTCCTATGTCAGCTTCATGATCATTGGTATGTTTGAATTCATTATTGTGGCTATTGATTCTTCTCCTAAAACCAGAAAAGCCAAACTCATTGTCATCGAGTCCATTCCAACTCACGGTGACCACATGTGTTACAGAGTAGAAACGCTTCATAGGGTTTTCTTGGCTGTAATCTTTATGGAAACAAACCAGTCGGCCTTTCTTCTGTGGTGCTGTTCAGTGGATTCAAACTTCTCCCATGCATAATTCCAATTGCAAAGCCCTTATTCTCCATTCAAAATCCAGCTGAAGGAGCACCTTCTCCATGAAGTCTATCTTCTATAATTCCACCCAGGATTGATTTTGTACCCTCTAGTATACTTCTTACAGTTGATGATATTAAGTTCAACTTTTTATTGTGAACTACTTTAAACCCTAGTTTTATATTGTATCTCTTTTCTACTTCTTTACTTTCAAAGACCTGAGCAGAAGTTAAATTTTTTCAATCCTTAGTAATGTTCCAATGATACCAGAAATATTGCAGGAGCTCAAACAATTTTCATTTAAAAGTGAGTAAAAGTAAACCTTCCACTCCCCTCAAAAAATCAAAACTTAAAAAAGCACAATACTGGAGAAGAAGAAACTGCAGAAAAGGGAGGCTATAATTCAGTTTACAATCTCATATCCTGGCATTTTCAGTTTCTCAAGTTGTGCATACGTAAGGGAGGCAACAGAGAATGAAGAAAAAGCCCTGCTGGGACTCAGAAGAGCTGAACACTAATTTTAGCCTTCTTGCAGTGCATTGAGGAGTTGCTGAGTGGTGCAAATGGTTAATGCATTTGGCTGCTAACCAAAAGCTTAGAAGTTAAAGTCCACTCAGAGGCACCTTGGAAGAAAAGCCTGGCAATCTTCCTTTCAAAAAATCAGCCACTGAAAACTCTATGGAGCACAGTTTCACTCTGACACACGTGAAGTCACCGTAAGTCGGAATCCATTCAATGGCATCTGGTTTTGGCAGTGCTGCTGAGAGAGATTGAAATTCTGAGCCAACCAAGGTTGTGGGCCTTTGGTAATTACTTTGCTAAACAAAGTGGCTTTTTCTCAAGACCTCCAAAAGAACAACAAATTAAGATTAAGTGTCATGCCTTTGGACTAAAAACAAACTGGAAAAAAAGCCAGCCATAACAAATCCTAAAACTCAGCCTTGGCTGGGTTAAGGTGCTTTTCCATTAGAAACAGAACTGGAAGAGCCAGTAAAAAGAAAATTAAAACAATTCTAAGAAAGATATTATACATAGACACTAAAAATGTTTAACGTAGTTTTTTATTGAATCATTTGTAATTAAACAATTAAATTAAAAATGTAAAGCAAATAATTGATGTGTAATTTATACAACAATAAAATACACACTTAAATGATATTTCTTGATGAGTTTTTATAATTGCACACACATCAAGATAATTCAAGAAGTAGAATATTTCTTTCACCCTATAATGTTCCCTCATGACATTTCACCGAAAATTATACCACCACACCCAGGAAATTAGAAATTAGTTTGGCCAATTCTAGAAATTCATATGAATAGGATATTATGATATGTCTTCTTTTGTATCTTATCTCTGTTATTGTGCTCCTGTTTTACAACTAGCTACACAGTGTTTCATTGTCTCAATATTTCAATTTGTTTTTCCATTCTATTCCTTTCGGAAATTTCAGTTGTTACTCGTTTCGTTATTATAAGTAAACTGCTGTGAACATGCATATACATGTCTTTTTTGTGAAAACTTTGAAAAATATCTCTTGAGTAGTTACCTAGGACTGGAATTGCTCTGTCACCTGTAAAAGTTTAATGGTACAATGTTGTTGTTGTTGTTGTTATGTGCCGTCGAGTCTAAACTACTAAAATATATTCCAAAGTCATTGATCCAGTTGTTCCACATTCTTGCCTAAACTTGGTATTTCAATTTATATTCATCTTAGCCATTCCAGTAAATGTTTACTGATGTCTCATTGTGGTCTTACTTTGCATTTCCCTAATGACCTTGAGCATTTTGTCTTTGATCCAACTTGAGCTCGTTTTTGCATATGGTGTGAGATATGGGTCCTGTTTCTTTTTTCTTTCTTTTGCAAAAGGATATCCAATTTTGCTAGCCTCATTTATGAAAGAGACAACCTCTTTCCCATTTAATGAGCTTGGGCCCTTTGTTAAAGATCAACTGACTGAGGTGGATGGATTTACCTCTGGGTTCTCAATTCTGTTCTACTGGTCTATGTGTCTTTCGTTGTACCAGTACCAGGCTGTTTTAACTACTGTGGATGTGTAGTAGGCTTTGAGATTAGAGAGTGAGAGGCTGCATACTTTGTACTTCTTCCTTAGAAATAGATTCATCTACCTATGGTCAGCTGATCTTTGACAAAAGGCAGATAGCCATTCAATGGGGAAGATACAGTCTCTTTCACAAATAGTGCTGGCAAAACTGGATATCATTTTTCAGAAAAATGAAACAAGATCCTTACCTCACACCTTACGCAAAAACTGAATCTACATGGATCAACAACTTAAATGTGAACCCTAGAATTATAAAGTTCATCAAAGAAAAAATAGGGGCAAACTCAAAGGCCCTAATTCATGGCATAAATAGACTATCAAGAATAACACAAGATGCACAAATAGCAGAAGTTATACTAGGTGATTGGGACCTCCTGAAAATTAAATTCTTATATGTATCAAAAGACTTCTCCAAAGGAGTAAAATGAGAAGAGAACTTACAGAAATGGGGAAGAATATTCAGCAATGACATATCAGACAAAGGACTTAACTCTAAAATTTATAGAAAACTCCAACACTTCCACATCAAAGAGACATACAATCCAACTTAAAAATGGGCAGAAGTCATGAACAGACACTTCATCGAAGAAGATATTCATGTGGCCAACAAACGCATGAAGAAACGTTTGTGATCATTAGCCATTAGAATGATGTAAAGCAAAACAACCACAAGATACCATCTCACCCCCACATTAATAGCAAAGTTCAGCAAGACTGAAAATAACAAATGTTGGTGAGGATGTGGAGAGATTGGAACTCTCATACATTGCTGATGGGACTGTAAAATGATACAGCCACCGTGGAAATCAGTAGGATGATTCCTTCAATAGTTGGCAGTAGAAATACCATTTAATCCAGCAATCTTATAACTAGGTATATATCCTAAAGAAACGAGAGGCAGGACGCTAATAGATATATTCACCCCCATGTTCATTGCAGCACTATTCAAAATAGCAAAGAGATAGAAACAGCCTAATAGAGAGATGGAAAAAAACCTGTGTTCATCAACTGAGTCATGGATTAACAAACTGTGGTACATACACACAATGAAATACTGTGCAACACTAAAAAATAATTTAGAATCAGAAAAACACCATGTAACATGGATGAACTTAGAGGACAGTATGCTGACAGAAATAAGTCAATCACAGAAGGACAAATATTGTATTAGTCCACTATTGTAAAAAGCCAAGGAAAGGTTTACACATGGAAGGAAACATTCTTTGGTGGTTACCAGGGATAAGAGGATAGGGAGGGAAAACCCTTAGATAGGTTGAAAATATATAAACACATAAAAACCAAAAACCAAACTCACTGCTGTCAAGTTGTATTCTACTCATAGTGACCACTTCTTGGGTTTCAGAGGCGGTTTCACTACGGAAGTAGATTGCCCCATCTTCCTTCTGAGGAGTGGCTGGTGGGTTTGAACCACCAGCCTTCTGGCTAGTAGTCAAGTGCCTTAGGCACTACGCTACCAGAGCTCCTCCAGAGCCTATGCACACACACACATATATATGCATATACATATATATGTATGTATGTACAGAAACCAAATATTATTAGTGCTTACCAGTTGTAGGAGGGAGAGGGAGTGGGGAAGCTTTCACTTGGGAGCCACTGATTTTATGCTAATGGTGGTAGAATGTTTTGGAAAAGGATAGCAATAATGGTAGCACAACATGAAAAATGTCATCAATGGCCCTGAGCTGTAAATGTGGAAGTTATATTGGTGAATGTCTTTTTGTATATTGTCACCACAAGAAAAGCAAAAAAAACAAAAGAAAAAGGCGGGGGGGAATTACAATAGAAGATCCAGGATGGAGTGGGAGAAAAATGTGAAAAAAATTCAAAATTATTAAAAAAAAAAAAAAAAAGACCAGGCTTATTGTTCTGTTAGAGCCTAATGGAACCTCCAAGAATATGGCCCTTAGTCACCCTTCATGCTGGGAAGTGAATGCACTATCATGCTCAACTTTCAGCCAAACAATAGATAGGCAGAAAAGGTGAAAAGTAACACCAGGGAAGTATGCACTCCTCAGAACAATCAACTGTATAAGATCAATAGGGCAGTTTTTGCCCAAGGATGAAGCTCAGAGGGCAGGAAAAGATAAGAAGGTAGGAGATGGAGATAGGAAACAGGGAGGAAGTGAGAAAAGTGTTGTTGCATTGTGGGGACTGCAAGCAATGTTACAAACAAAATATGTATGACTTGTTGAATGGAAAACCAATTTGCTTTGTAAACTTTTACCAAATCACAACAAGTGTTATTTTTTTTAAATCTTTTTATTGCCTTGTTTTATGAAGAATATATTTTTCTGGGTAGAGAATTCTGTATGGTTTCAGCAGTTTAAGGATCTCATTTCATTTTCTTCTGCTTTGTGTTCATTGAGCTTCTTAGCCTGTAGATTTATCATTTTTAAACCTAGTTATTATAATATTAAATTTCAGATACTATATTTTTAAATTCCAATAATTTCTTTTAGCTCTTGTTTATACTTTCCATTTTTCTCCTTATTTTTTCATATTCTTATTTAAAATAGATTATTTCAAGTTCCTATCCCACAAACTTTGTCCTCATTTTTGGAACTTGAATGTCTTGGTCTTACATAGTTTTATCATACAGTTTAGCATTCAGTCAACATTTCAAGAAGACAACTATGCATAATCCTTGACCATTCTGTTTGCATATCCTCTATAATATACTGTTATGCAAATTCCAGCCAATTGACCTTCCCCCAAACCCAGTCTCTGTTCAACTAAACAAGATCATTATGCTTTTCCTGACTTCCCATGTTCCACAATCTTCTCCCCGCCCCTGTATCATTATGGTATGGAGAAATGTCCCCAGTTAGGAAGCAAGTATTTAAGGGATTATCTCATTTATTTTCTCTTTTTTGCAAAGACCACAGTCTTGTCTTGCCTGATGTCTAATGTTAGAAAATATTTGTTTAATATATTTAATCTAAATTTGCAGTTACTTAATCATGGCTGACGGAAGAAGTCTGTCTACAATTTTGCAGAACAATATTTGACATTCAATATAAAAGTACCACTTATGCCAAGGAACAAGATGAAATGACCAAGAATGATGAATAAAAATTAATTGAAATAGAACTACTTATAATCCAAATAATGTCTATTTGCAAACAAAACAAACAGTCCCATTGTCATCAAGTTGATTCCAACTCATAGAGATCCTCACTGGGTTTGCAAGACTGTTAATCCTTACGGAAGTAGATTGCCTCATTTTCCTCTCTCAGAGCAGCTGGTGGATTTGAACTTGCTGACTTACTAGTTAGAAGCTAAATGCCTTACTCACTAAGCCACTAGAGCTCCTTATTGCAGACAAGGACTATAAAATAGTTATAATTAATTTTTCAAAAAAATTAATGAAAAATGGAGAATTTTAAAAAAGTAATTCTGTGAAAATTGTTCACTAAAAATTCTAGAATTAATAATTCTATTATTGAATATATAAATTACTAGCAGATTTAACAATACCACAGTGATGGAAAAAATCACATTGATTAAGGGTAAATTAATCCCTTAGTTATTCCTCAATTATTGTCATTTCTGTCAATGAGTTAAACCCTTGTAAAAAGTTGAATATAGCAAAAATTGTGTGATAGACATATTTACGGCAATGACAATAAAAATGTAGCTGCTGAGGATGTTTATGCTCATAGGATTTAGTACCTAGGTTTGAAAGTTTAGAGTCATGGTTTCATGGGCCATTTCAGTTAATTGGCCTAATAATGTATTTGGTGGTTCCGTTTGAACTCTTAGTTCACTGTGTAATGTCTGGGACCTTAAAAACCTTGCAAGCAGCCATCCAAGGCACAGCAATTGTTTGATAGTTGCCTGAAGTTAACGGGAAGAAGAGGGTCAGAAATAGGAGGAAATAGAATATGTGGCTAATTAACTCCATGAACAACTGCTTCCTTACCCATGGCACCAGGCGAACTCAAGGTGCCGGGCAACCATTACTAAATATTTTGATTAAAAAAATTCCATAAAGAAATCCTCATCAAAAGGGGGAAAAATGTAGAACAGAAGTCCAAATTTATGTGGATTCCATACTTTCTGGAACCATGGAAGTTGAATGAACTCCAGAGACTACTGCTCTGAGGTAATAATTTTAAATTTTAAACCAAAAGTACCCCATAATTTGAAAATCAAACAATAGTTTAGCTTAACTAGTAAAAATATCTGCCTTGAGAATTATACTCTATTAAGAATTATCTCTACGGGATCAAACTGACAACAGCAACTCCAAAGATTAGAAAAGAAGCTTAGGGGCCAGTGAGTTTAGGTTAACAAGGGAAGCAACAACTCAGAAAGGAGGGTGAGAATGGTTGCACTGCTTGAAGAATATAATCAATGTCTCTCGATTGTACATGCACAAACCATTGAACAACAACAAAATCATTTTTTTAAATAGAAGATTAATGAAATAGAAGGGGTTTGTATTAACTTTCTATTGCTGTGTAATAAATTATCTCAAGTTTTGGGGTTAAACCAATATATATTTGTTTTTCTAATCTCAGTTCCTATGAGTGAAGATCTGCTCATGACTCAACTGAGTCCTCTTTTCAGAGTCTCACAAAGCTAAACCCTGGGTAACAGCCAGTGATGTGGTTTTTATCCAAGGTTCAAGTGGAAAAGATCTGCTCCAAAGATTGCTATCTGTCAAAGATATTGCCAGAATTAATCTCCTCTTAGCTGTACACTTAACTCTCCATTTTTTTTGTTGGCGCTCAGCTAGGGAGCACTCTCAACTCTTGGAAGCTGCCCACACTCCTTGTTTCCTGACCCTCTTACATCATGGAAGCTTACTTCTTCAAGCCAGCTAAGATGTATCTCTCATTCCAGTCTTCTCTATAATATAACCTAATAAAGAATATGACACCTCATCACCCTTGTCATATTCTATTGGTTAGAAACAAGATACAGATTCTGCCCACACTCAAAGGGATGGTATTACACAAGAGTGTGACTCATTGGGGGTCACCCTAGGATGTGTCTGCTAAAAAGTCTTTAGACTGTCAAATTAAATCACAGAAACTTAAAATATGTAAATCAGAAAAATACATACAAATATAAGAGATATGGGGAACACAGGACAAATACCATGTTTACTTGAAGAGAGAAATATTTGAAGAAATGGTAACTGACAGTTTTTCAAAAACATCAAGTCATGTCTTCAAAAGCTTTATGAAGTTCAAGTAAGAAAATTTCAAGAATATGCTGATGCATATTATAGACTGAAGAAAAACAAAAGAGAAAATTTAAAGAATAACCAGAAATAAAAGACACATTTCCTTCAAAAGAGCAGAGTGAAAGATGTCAAGCAAGAAAGGGTGTAAATGATTCTATTTATATAAATTTAAAAAACAAGCTAAACAATCTGCAATAATGTAAGTCAGAATAGTGGTAATTGTAGGGGAAGGGAATATTAATTGAGCAGAAGCCTGAGGATGACTTTTAGGTTTCTAATCACATTGTATGTTCTGATCTGGATCTTCATTATGCGTGTGTATAGAGATGACAATTTAACCAAACTCTAGGTTTAAGATCTGAGTGTATTATAGTTTAATAAAAGTTAACAAAAATGAAGTTGAACAACATGAATGATCCTATTTTAATATATTGCAATCCAACAGAGGCATGCAACAGGGAAAACTGAAAAGAAGGAAAAGGAGCTAAGCAAACATATTTATTTTCTCCCTGAATGTATAATGAAGGACATTTATTGTAATAATAGAAGAGAATATGGTAAATATATTATCACTGCTATTCCAACCTGAATAGTATTTCTATTAGAAAGGTTGTTCTTCATTCTCCCAAGCACCTATTGTCTAAATTTTCTGAGATTCATATATTGATATATGTATCACTTTGTGTATGTCAGATTCTGTAATAAACCTTTTCAATGCATTATTCCATTTTATAGTCTCAACAATCCTATGAAGTAAGTGCAGCTACTATTATTAGTGCCATTTCACACATGAGTTAATTGAAGTTTAAATAGACTTAGTAACTTGAGCAAAGTCACACATTAGTATGTGACAGAATTAGGTGCTTAGCACTGTGCTCATTATATTGAAAGCATTCAACAGAGAGTTGCTGAAAAATGAAATAGATTCTAACCTGCTTCATCTCTCCCCAGGATTTGTAACAAGCCATCCCACTTCTTAAATGGAACCCTCAAAATGTAATCCAAAATTGTATGGAATTGAAAATGTATATGATTATTAGATACATCCTCATATTTAATAGAATATTTGCTAGCGTATTGATCTCAATAACAATTTTCATCTGTACACCCATTTGTTCAGAAACTGGTTACTTAGCATCAATGATATACCATGGTCCCAGGTGCAGGAAATATGATGGTCAACAAGAGACCAGATACTTGCTGTCATGGAAGCAGACTGCCATGTGTTTCAGCTGTGGAGTGACTGCTGGCTTCAAACCGCTGACCTTTTAGTTGGCAGTCAAATGCCTTAAACACTGCACCACCAGGGCTTCTTTAGCAAAGTAGGAGCCTGAAATTGCCTAGACCTACAAAAGCAATTTCTAAAAGTAGTACCACTTACCAACTAAGTAAGTCACTTAGCCTTTTTTTTTCTTTTTTTTTTTCAGACTTTAACATGGATCTTGGTGTTTTGCTGAAATGCAAATTCTACTTTAGGAAGTCAGAAGTACCTGAGATTCTGAATTTCTGACAAGTGCCCAGGTGATGTTGATGCTGCTGGTCCTCAAACTGCACTTTGAGTAACCAGACGTTAGAGGACTTCTGAGAAACAGAAATTTCTCTGTCTTCTAGTGGTATTTAAAATACCCATAGATTTTTATGACCCTTCAGAATGGTACTCTAGGCATAGCACAGACGTTGGCCTCCTAATGTGGCTTTGGTTTTGATGGTTAAGTTAAATAACATATGTGAAAACACTTTACATATATTAAGTGCACAATTAATGTTGTTGTTATCTAGTGTAAAGTTAACTGCCTCAAATAAAAACTGAATTACTGATGATGGCACTATTAAAGTGATCTCTTGGTAAAGTAAGTTCTTAAACACACTGGGCTTCTCATTTCTTTATGTACAAAATGGGATCAATTAACATATGGTATACGTTCTTTGTGTTCAGAACTGTATTAAACACTGGGAGAACAGAAGTAGTTCTAACAGAGTATTCCCTGCCCTCAAGGATCTCCAGTATCAGTACAATTGAAAGAGTGAGAAAAATAATTAAAGAGAGAATATAATTAGCTTCTAATTAGTATGATAGCACATTAATTACTAGAGGGGATAAGAGACAAGCAAAAGCAGTGAGGCCTGGTGTTGACTCCCTGATCTATATCCTAATTTGTGCTGGTGTGATGGGGGCAAGGAGGCCAATGTAAGCCACAGATTACCTTAATTTCTCCATTCCCAGCTGATAAGGGATAGAGACAATGATATTTCTTCCTTTCCCAGTGAATTTGCTACATACAACAACATCTATGGAACAGATGAGGCAGTGAAGAAATGAAACTAGAAGGTTTATTGACCACAGAGACCTGCCAATTTAAGTGTAAAAAGGAACCACAGATGGAGAATTCTACAAAACATTCAGAGAAGAACTGATACCAATCCTACTCAAACTATTCCAAAACAGAAAAGGATGGAATCCTCCCTAACTCATTTTACGAAGCAAGCATAACCTTGATACCAAAACCAGGCAAAGAAATCACTCAAAAGGAAAATTACAGACCAATATTACCCATGAATATAGATGCAAAAATCTTCAATAAAATCCTAGCCAATAGACTGCAACAACACATCAAGAAAATCATTCATCATGACCAAGTGGGGTTGATATCAGGTATGCAGGGATGGTTCAACATTAGAAAAACAGTCAACGTCATCCACCACATAAATAAAACAAAGGAGAAGAACCATATGCTCATATCAATTGATGAAGAAAAGGCATTTGATAAAATCCAACACCCATTCCTGATCAAAACACTATGCAAAATAGGAATAGAAGGACATTCCTCAACATAATAAAGGGCATTTATGCAAAACCAACAGCCAACATTATTCTCAATGGAGAGAGACTGAAACCATTCCTCTTGAGAACAGAAACCAGACAAGGATGCCCGTTAT
>NW_006921599.1:25293080-25310607 GCF_000298275.1 Orycteropus afer afer
TATAGTCCGGAATGCCGTTCTTCCAGTTTGTCCCTGGGATAGCATTGCAGGTAGGCCACACCCCTGGGGAAACTCCCCCTAGGCCGACCGGCCGCTTAGAACGCAGTCATGTGATCCATCATGGGAACCACCACTCACAACTGGAGTCCAGCCAAGTTGACACATCTTCAACTATCACAGTCCAGTTGGAGGATTTTTGTTTTATGTTGAGGTGTAATCCATAGAGAAGGCTGCAGTCTTTGATCTTCATCAGTAAGTGCTTTAAGTCATCTTCACTTCCAGAAAGCAAGTTTGTGTCATCTTTATATTGCAGGTTATTAATGACTTTTCCTCTAATCCTGATGCTGCATTCTTCTTCATATAATTTAGCTTCTTGGATGATTTGCTCAACATACAAATTGAATAAATGTGGTGAAAAGATATGACCTGAAATACACTCTTCCTGATTTGAAACTACGCAGTGTCCACTTGTTCTGTTAAAATGACTGCCTCATGGTCTGTGTACAGGTTTCTCATGAGCATAATTAACTGTTGTAGAATTTTCATTCTTTGCAATGTTATCCATAATTTATTATGATTCACACAGCCAAATGCCTTTGCATAGACAGTAAAGCACAGGTAAAACTCTTTCTTGAGTTCTTTGCTTTCAGCCATGATCCACCCAACATCAGCAATAATATCCCTCCTTCCACATCTTCTTCTGAATCCAACTTGCATTTCCGGAAGTTCCCTGTCAATATACTGCAGCAACCATTTTTGAATTATGTTCAGCAAAATTTTACTTGTGTGTAATATTAATAAATGTATTCAAGAATTTCTACATCCTGTTGAGTCACTTTCCTTTGGAACGGGCACAAATACTGATCTCTTCCAGTCAGTTGGCCAAGTAGCTGTCTTCCAGATTTCTTGGCATAAAGAAGTAAGTGCCTCCAGTGCTAAATTCACTTGTTGAAACATCTCAATGGGTGTTTTGTTTTTTGCCAATACCTTCAGAGCAGCTTGGACTTCTTTCAATACCATTGCTTCTTGATCATATGCTAACTCCTGAAATTGTTGAACATTGGCTAATTCTTTTTGGTACAGTGATTCTGTGTATTTTTTCCATCTTCTTTTGATGCTTCCTGCAGCAGTCAATTATGCACATAGAATCCTTCAATATTGCAATGCAAGGCTTGAATTTTTTCCCCAGTTCTTTCAGCTTGAGAAATGCTGTGTATATTCTTCCTTTTGGGTTTTCTAACTCCATATCTTTTCACATTTCACTATAATAATTGACTTTGTCATCTCAAACTTCCCTTTGAAATCTCCTGTTCAGCTCTTTTATTTCATCTTTTTTTTTTTTTTTTCCATTCGTTTTAGCTACTCTTCATTCAAGAGCCAGTTTCAGGGACTTTCCTGACATCCATTTTTGTCTTCTCTTCCTTTCTTGTCTTTTAAGTGACATTTTGCTTTCTTGTTGGTTGATGCTCTTTATATCATCCCACAACTCATTTGGTATTCAGTCATTGGTGTTCAATGTGTCAAATATATTCTTCAGGTGGTCTCTGAATTCAGGTGGGGTATAATCAAGGTTGTATTTTGGCTCTTGTGGGTTTGCTTTAATTGTCTTCAGCATCGACTTGAACTTTTGTATGAGCAATTGATGGTTTCTGGCACAGTCAGATCCTGGCCTTATTTTGACTGATGATACTGAGCTTTCCACAAATGTAGTTGATTAGATTCCTGTATATCTCATCTAGTGAGGTCCACATGTATAACCACCATTTATGTTGTTGAAAAAAAATGTATTTACAATGAATAGATTGTTGGTCTTGCAAAATTCTATTAAGTGTTTTCCAGCATCATTTCTGTCACTGAGGCCATAATTTCCAACTACTGATGCTTCTTCCTTGCATTCCAGTGACTAATAATAATCAATGCATCTCAATTGCATGTTTGGTCAATTTTAGGCTGCAGAAGTTGGTAATAATCTTCAATCTCTTCATCTGTGGCTTTAGTGGTTGGTGCATAAATTTGAATAGTAGTATTAACTGGTCTTCTTTGTAGGTATATGGATATTATCCTATCATTGACAGGACTGTACTTCAGGACAGATCCCGAGATTTTTTTTTTGGTAATGAATGTGATGCCATTCCTCTTCAATTTTTCATTCCCAGCATAGTAGATCATATGATTATCTGATTCAAAATGGTCAAAACCAGTCCATTTCAGCTCACTAATGCCTAGGATATTGATCTTTATGCATTCCATTTCATTTTTGAGAACTCCCAATTTTCCTAGATTGATACTTCTTACATTACATGTTCCGATTTTTAATGGATGCCTGCAGCTGTTTCTTCCCATTTTGAGTCATGTCCCATCAGCAAATGAATGTCCCAAAAGCTTCATTCCATTAATGACATTAAAGTTGACTCTACTTGGAGGAGGCAGCTCTTCCCCAGTAGTATTTTGAGTGCCTGCCAAGCTGAGGGCTCATCTTCCGGCACTATATCAGACAATATTTCATGGCTATTCATAATGTTATTGTAATATATCAGAAAGTGTTTCACAAGGTTTTCAGTGGTCAATTATTTCAGAAGAGGATGGTATCATCCTTCTTCCCAGACCTCAAAACTTACTATACAGCCACAGTTGTCAAAACAGCCTGGTATTGGTATATTGGCAGACACATAGACAAATGGAACAGAATTGAGAA
Source organism: Orycteropus afer afer (assembly GCF_000298275.1). Taxonomy (NCBI): domain Eukaryota; kingdom Metazoa; phylum Chordata; class Mammalia; order Tubulidentata; family Orycteropodidae; genus Orycteropus; species Orycteropus afer. Next base: position 25,295,776 of record NW_006921599.1, read on the forward strand.
CCCAGAAATAGATTTATCCACCTATGGCAAGCTGATCTTTGACAAAGTGCTGATAATCCTTAAATGAGAAAGAGATAGTCTTTTTAACAAATGATGCTGGCAAAACTGGATATCCATTTGCAGGAAAATTTAACAATGTACATCCCTCATACCACACAAAAAAAAACTAGCTCCAAATGAATCAAATGGTTAAATGTGCAACCTAATTCTGTAAAGTTCATCAAAGAAAAAATGGGCCAAACTTAGGAGCCCTAGTTTATGGCTTGATAGACTACCAAGAATAACCAAAAACATGCATAGAACAGAAAATAAACCAAATGATTGGGACCTTCTAAAATTAAATTCTTTTATGAATCAAAAGACTTCTCAAAAAAAGTAAAAAGAGAACCTACAGAATGGGAAAAAATATTCAGCAAAAACTTATCTGACAAAGGACTTATCTCTAAAATTTATAGAAAACTCCAACATCTCAACAGTAAAAAGAAAAACAATCCAATTTAAAAATGGGCAGAAGAAATGAACATACACTTCACCAAAGAAGATATTCAGACAGCCTACAAACACCTTTATCTATACAACTAGTATGCAAAGTTACCATATAGGATGACAGGTGCCACATGAGTATAGAAGATATGCAGCAATTTCATGGATATATCTAGGATACCTTATTTTCTGTAATGCCAGAGTGAAATAAGTTAAATTTATGAGTTGCTGTAATCTTCATCAGGCAACTGTAGAGTTGGTACAAACTTTTGGAATTGGAATGTCACAGACAACTCAGTTCTGAACAATCCAAGACAAGGCCTATAGTTTGGGGTAGTTTTAGACAGGTAGGTAGTCACGTTCTTTGCAGCAGCAGATGTAGAACTTGCCCAATATACATTCTCAGCACATTTTTCCTATATGTCCTTCTACTTCTCATTGCTGAAAGACTTTCTGCAAGAATCCTTGTTGTTTTGTGCACTATGTTTAAATGTAAGACACATGCTTGTTTTTTTTTTTTTTTTTTAAGTCTTCAGAAATATGTATCCATTTTGCCTTCCAAAAGATAACTAGATAACTGAATGTCTGATAGGTAGGCTCTTGGGAGTAATCTAGATTTGGCTTTGCATCTGGAAATTGTTATTTTGTTCTCTTGCCATTCATCACCTAGACTTATTTATATTCTCTGACATGACATCTGAGACCTTTCATGATCAGCGCCCTGACATATCTTCCCAACTTAACTCTTGCTGCTTTTTGCCTTAAACCTTTCATGTAACACCAAACCACTATAATAATCCTCTTCTAGACTCTTTCTAGACTCCCCAATGCATTCTTTCCTGCTCACCCATCTGCCTAGGATTTCCTTCCCTCTCATCTTTTGTTATATTTCTAATTCTAAGTCAACAATTCATCTTTCTCAGGATAAAACATATGTTTTATCTCTCTATCTACTATTTCTTTCTCTCTCATTTTCAGTGGTCCATTAATCTTATAGGATTCCACTTTACACAAACTTTTTGTGATTCCTCAATGCATTCATTCCAGACTGCAAGTAGGTGTTTATCTCTCAGCTCTGTGCCTGTACACTTCATATATGTTATTGATGTTGTCAGGTGTTGTTGAGTCAGTTCTGAGTCATAGCGATGCTGTGTATAACTAAACAAAATGTTTTTGTTTATTCCTCTGTGTGTGTGTGTGTGTGTATTCATAAAAGAAAGTATGTAGCCATAGTATATTGCAATTTCCTCTTTGTGAGTCTCCTCCATTGTGACTTCCTTGTGGGAAAAGGCTCTGTGTTCCCAGCACATAACAAATTGGCTTGAAAACACTCTGTTGTTTTATAGTGTGCCACTGATTCCCCAACTCATAGTGATCCTGTAAGACAGAGTAGAAATGCCCCATAGGGTTCCCCCATAGGGTTCCCTAGGCTGTAATTTTTATGGGAGCAGATCACTAGATGCTCCTCCTATAAAGTTGCTGGGTGGGTTCAAATTGATGACTTTTCAGTCAGCACTTAACCCTGGCACCACCAGGGCTCTTTCAAAACAGTTAATGTTTAATAAATATTTGTGCATTTAACCAAGGAATGAGTGTTCTTGTTCAGTGTTATTACTAAAACAATTACTATAGTAAATATGAATAGCAATCCCATCCAGCCTTTTAGTCAAAATTTGAAACTCCAAACTCATACTGGAATTTCTTTACTTTTTATCACATTGTAATATACAAAATGTAACCATTAATAGAAGCACCATCTCAAGGATCTTGGAAACAACTCAATCACTATATGGTGACCAAAGGCTAAATTTATCTCAGAAACCTTTCCAATATCTTATGAATAAAGATCACTCAATCTCCAAGAACAATCCCAGGGGGAAGAAAAAAAAAACAAAACTAGAAACTCTAGATAAATAGATGATATCATAATTACTTATATTTCTAAAGATATCAGAGAGGCAGTACTTCACAGTGGTAATGAGTGTGAACCCTTGGAGTAGTACTTTCTAGATTAGATTGCTCACTTTAACACTTACTAGATGAATATAATCAACATCAAGCTATTTAATTTTTTAACACTGTTTCAATAGTCTCCTTTCTAAAATGGGAGTAAAAATTAGTATCTAATACCCAGGATTATTGTTACAATTCAATTAATACCTGCTTAAAGCATTTAGAATAAATGCTTAAAGCATTTATGGAGAGTAAAATGTCAATATGTTTAGAAGAGGTAGAGATGATATGAGTATTCCTACTTTTCCTACAGACAAAAAAAGTATATCCAGTACCTTAGTCAAGCACAGTATGCCTGGGCGTTCACAGTCAAGAGGGCTGAAGTTAACCTCCTTGACATTCAATTATTTTGAAATCCCTGACACTATATGTTGGCAAGTTATTGAGTTTCACTGAAATTTACTCTGTTATTATAAATAAGTTTGAAACAAAAGAGAAGCAAGAGTTTTTTTGTTTTTGTTTTGTTTTTTGCTAATTTGATACATTTTAGTGTATTTGCAGTGAGATAGAGCAAAAGAAAAATAAGTGACATTTCTGCTCTTTAACACTTTTAAGAGGTCTTTTGCAAGAGATTTGCCCAGTTCAATATATCATCCAAGGATTTTTGTTTTCTTTGTTTTGAAGTGTAATCCAAATTGAGGGTGGTAGTCTTTGATCTTCATAATCAAGTACTTCCAGTCTTCTTCATTTTCAGCAAGCAACGTTTTGTCATCTGCATATTGTATGTTGTCAATGAGTCTTCCTCCAATCCTGAAGTCTAGGTTCTCAGATTATTTGGTCAGCATACAAATGGAGTAAATATGGCAAAAGGACACAACCGTAACACACACTGTTTCTGATTTTAAACCACACAGTATCCCTTTGTTCTGTCGGAACCACTGTCTCTTGTTCTCTGTACAAGTTCCTATGAGCATAATTAAGTGTTCTGGAATTCACATTCTTCACAATGTTATCCATAATTCATTATGATCCACATAGTCAAATAAATGCCTTTACATAGTCAATAAAATACAGGTAAACATCTTTTGGGTGTTCTTTGCTTTCAGCCAAGATCCTTCTGCATCAGCAATGATATCCTATATTCTATGTCCTCTTCTAGATCCAGCTTGAATTTCTGGCAGGCCTCTGTCTATGTACTTTTGCAACCATTTTTAAAGTATTTTCAGTGCAGCTTGGACTTCTTTCAGTCATATTAATCAATTTTCTTGATCACACAATCTCTGGAAATACTGGAATGTTGACAGTCTCTTTTTGGTACAGTAGGTCTGTGTATTTCTTCCATTTTCCTTTGATGCTTCCTATGTCATTCAATATTGCAACTCAGGACCTGAATTTGTTCTTCAGTTTTCTCAGCTTGGGAAGTGCCAAGTGTGTTCTTCCCTATTGATTTTCTAACTCCAGTTCTCTGCACATTTCATTATAATACTTTATTTTGTCTTCTCCAGCTGCCCTTTGAAATCTCCTGTTCAGCTCTTTTATTTCATCATTTCTCCCATTTACTTAGCTACTCTCTGTTTAAGAGCAAGTTTCAGAGACTACTCTGACATTCATTTTGGTCTTTTTTTTCTTTCTTATATTTTGACAACCTTTTGTTTTCTTCATTTATGGTATCCTTGATGTCATCCCACAACTCTTCAGGCCTTCTGTCAGTGGTGTTCAATGGGTCAAATCTCTTCTTCAGATGGTCTCTGAATCCAAGTGGGATATAATAAAGGTTGTGTTTTAGCTCTCATGGACTTATTTTAATTTTCTTCAGCTTCAATTTGAAATTGTCTGTGAGCAATTAATGGTCATTCCCACAGTCAGACCCTGGCCTTGTTCTGACAGGTGATAGTGAGCTTCTTCATCACCTCTTTCTACAAATGTAATTGATATGATCCCTGTTTGTTCCATCTGGTGAAGTCCATGTGTATAGTTTATGTTGTTTATAAAAGGTTTTTTTTTTGCAATGAATATGTTTTTGGTCTTGCAGAATTCTATCATGTGATCTCCAGTATTGTTTCTATAACCAAGGCCATATTTTCCAACTACTGATGCGTCTTCTTTGTTTCCAACTTTCACATTCTAATCACCAGTAATTATCATTGCATCTTGATGGCATATTTAATCAATTGCAAACTATAGAAGTTGGTACAACTCTTCAATTCCTTCGTCTTTGGCTTTACTGGTTGGTGCTTAAATATGAATAATAGTAGTATTTATTGGTCTTCCTTATATGTGTATGGATATTATCACTGACAGCATTGTATTTCAGGATTGATCTTTTTGATGATGAATGTGACACCATTCATCTTCAATTTATTATTTTTGGCATAGTAGACCATAAGACTGTCTGATTCAAAATGGCCAATAGCAGTCCATTTCAGCTCTGGTGGTGTAGTGCCTAAGGCACTTGACTGCTAACCAGAAGGCTGGCAGTTCAAACTCACCAGCCACTCCTTGGAAGGAAGATGGGGAAATCTACTTCCATAGTGATAGTGCCTCGGTAACCCAAGGAGGGGTCGCTATGAGTCGGGTCCAACTCAATGGCACATAACAACAACAACAACAACACCTAGGATACAGATCTTTATGCACTCCATTTCAGATTTTACATTTTCCAAAATTCTTGGTTGCATACTTTGTATATTCCAGCTTCCAATTATTAATGTAAATCTACAGCTGTTTTTTTTTTTTTTTTTTTTTTTTTTTTTTCTCTTTTTGAGTTTTGGTACATCAGAAAATAAAAGTCCCCAAACCTTTACTCCATCTATGTTACTAAAGTCAAGTCTACTTTGAGGAGGCAGATCTTCCCCTGTAATATTTTGAGTGCTTTCCAAACTTAGGGGTTCAGAGTCCAGCACAATATAAGACAATGTTCTACTACTATTCATAGGGTGTGTAATGGACAATTTATTACAGAAGTAGACTGCCATATACTTCTTCCTAGTCTGTCTTAGTCTGGAAGCTCTGCTGAAAGCTCTTCACCACGGGTGACTCTGCTGGTATTTGAAATACTAGTAGCAAAACTTCCAGCATCACAGCAACACACATCATCACAACATGACAAACTGACAGACAAGTGGTGGACAATCTCTCATACTAAACAAAAAGTTGTGATAAGTTGTAAATGAGTTATCTGAAACTTTGTGAAATGGCACAGCAAAAAGTGTAGAGGTGATTCTTGTTGCTGAACTTTCAACCAAGCAATAGACAGGCCCACAAGGTTAAAAAAAAATAACATTAGAGGCATATATTCTCCAGTAGCACAGTGCCTAAGCCATCTGACTGCTAACCAGAAGGTTGGTGATTCAAATGCACCAGCCACTCCATGGAAACAAGCCTGGGAAATCTACTTTTGTAAAGATTTACTGCCTCAGAAACCCAATGGGAGTCGCTATGAGTCGGAATTGACTTAACAGCAGTGGGTTTGGTTTTTGGTTTAGAATAATCAATTATATAAGATCAAAAGAGTAGCTTTTGCTCAGGGATAAAGATCAGAAGGCAGGAAGGGATAGAAGGATGAATGGAAATAGGAAACACAAAAAGGAAGTGAGAAGAATGCTGTTTCATCGTGAAGACTGCAGGCAATATCACTAAACAAAATGTCTATGAATTATTGAATGGAAAACCAATTTGCTCCATAATCTTTCACTCAAATCATAATAAAAAATTTAAAAAAATGTAGAGGTAATTGACAACCCATGAATAACTGAATATCTCCAGGATTTGCCTCTTTCTAATCTTTTTCTACTTCATCATGAGGCCTACTCTCCACTTGGCTTTGGTGTGCTATAAACTGATTATAATCACCCCTATCTTTCCCAAATATGTCATATTCATGTTCTCTCCTCTCTACATGGGTCAGGGACAAGTCAAGTCTGAGGCCACCCTGATTTTGCTGAAATTATTATTATGCTTGAATAATTTCTTTAAGAAGGATCAACACAAGTTTGGTCCCTATGAGGTAATGTTAAGGACATCCCAAATGTCCAACTTTTCCAAACTGCTGTGCCACTCCATCATCTCTAACATCAACTTCTCCTCCTGTCTTACAGTTCCATATTTTGCTGTAACATCTCATAGGACTCACAAACTGCCAATGGCTCATGTGGTGGTGGAGGCTGGAGACTGGCAAATACTTGAGTAAACCAAACCAAAAAAAAAAAAAAAGAAAAAACCCTCACTTTGCCGAGTTGGATCCAACTTATCCAACTTATAGCGACCACTCCTTGGGTTTCCAAGATGGTATCACTACAGAAATAGATTGTTCAATCTTCCTTCTGAGGAGTAGATGGTGGGTTTGGACTGTAAGCATTCTGGTTAGCAGTCAAATGCCTTAGGCACTAGTCTACCAGAGAATTTTCCTCATTTGCATGGTTGCAGGTGCTGGTGAACCCAAATCAGCAGGTCAGATGACTGGCTCCTGTCTCAAGTCCAGGGGTAAGATGATCACAAACCAAATGCAGGACAGGAGCAAGAGAGAGAACTTTCCTCGAACATTCACATATATACCCTCAAGGAAACTAAGTGTGTTGACTTGAGTCACACCGTTCAGTAAGGTGGGACTCAAGACACATCCTATCCTAAATAGGCGTGTTGTTGTTGTTGTTGTGTGCTGTCAAGTCGGACCAACTCATAGAGACCCCTCCTTGGGTTTCTGAGGCAGTATCACTACAGAAGTAGGATTGCCCAACCTTCCTTCCAAGGAGTGGCTGGTGGGTTTGAACCACCAGTCTTCTGATTAGCAGTCAAATGCCTTAGGTACTATGCTACCAGAGTTCCTAAAATAGGCATAAAAACCAGGATTTACAGTACATCACAAATGGAGGACTATAGCTACAAGGACCATATTAAGCAATTCATTGCACTGCATACCATATATTGATCTTTGTAAGGCTAAAAACCTTCTTCCCTCATTTGCCTGGACTTCCCGACAACCATAAATATAGAAACAAAATGTTCCTTAACTTTTTAAAACTTACAGCTTTCCCAGTTAGAACTTCATTTCATGCTTTTTCTTACACGTAACTTTTAATTTATTTTGTTTAGTTGCATGGTGCTATCATCAAGTGTTTACTGAAAATCTATATTAGTCCATGTGCTATAAATCATGGTCCCTGTGCTTGAAGCTCTTAAAATAATGAAGAAGACAAAAAAAAAAAAAAAAAGAATTTTACATGTTCACATAAAAGGTCCAATTATATGGTAACTATTTATTAAGTCATTGATTCTTTTAACAAAAGTTTAGAATATTCCTACATCTGCTAGGCACTATGGATCTAAGAGTGAAAAAGAAGAAGCAAGATTCATATTGTCATATGAATCTTGTGGCCTAACAAGGGAGAAAAACAATAAGATGAGAAATTTCTATAAAAATAAGGAGCATCACAATAGGAAAAGTCCAATGTACTAGGAGGACACCTAGTAGGCACAACTAATAATGCCTATAGGTTTAAAGACAGGTTCTGTTTCAGTTAGGATTAAGTTTCTGTAAGTAATAAAGAAGTAAAATAATAGTGAGTTAATCAAGATAGAAATGTATTTCTCTCTCATGTGATCATCTGAAGGGAGGAAGTTATGCAGCATTGCACTGTGAATTCAGCGAGACTCTTCTATTTTACTGCTATATCATCTTTAGTGTGCTACCTCATGGAGAAAGATGGCTGCTCAGGCTATAGTCATAAACATCAGATCCACTTTCCAGCTACATAACACTTCCAGTCACAACACTTCGAGATACATGCCACTGGGCACTAATATGATATCCAGCAAGCTTCAAGAGAGGCTTAAATTATCAGTTCAGTTTTAACCTGTTAGAAATGGAGTTTCCATCACAAAAGTAAAATCAAGATAAATGTGATTTGAAGGAAATCTGAAATATATTAGTAAAGAGATATGACAGTATCTCAGAATACTAATATGCAAAGAAACATCATTTTTAGATTAAAATTTTAAATATTAAAACTCAAAAGTAAAAAAACAAACAATCCAATTCAAAAAAAAAAAAAAAAAGACAAAGATCCGGATATCTTCCAAAGAAAATATGTTGTTGTTGGTTGCCATTGAGTTGATTTCAACTCATGGCAACCCCATGTGTGCAGAGTAGAACTGTTCCATAGTAATTTTAAGGGTAAGACCTTTTGGAACCAGATCACCAGGCTTGTGATCTGTGTTTTAGCTCTCATGAACTTAATTTAATTTTCTTCAGCTTCAATTTGCAGTTGTATGTGAACTGTGAGCTATTAAGGGGCATTTCCACAGTCAGACCCTGGCCTTGTTCTGACAGGTGATAGTGAGCTTCTCCATCACCTATTTCACAAATATAATTGATTTGATTCCTGTTTGTTCCATCTGGTGAAGTCCATGTGTATAGTTTATGTTGTTTTTAAAAGGTTTTTGCAATGAATATGTTGTTGGTCTTGCAGTATTCTGTCATGTGATCTCCAGCATTGTTTCTATAACCAAGGCCATATTTTCCAACTACTGGCTAATAGTGAAACCCTTGATTCCTGGCAACACTCAGGTTGCAAATAAAAGAATATTAAAAAATGTTCAACATCAGAACTTGTCAAAAGTACATGAGAAGGGGTAAGATGGTTGAATAGGCAGAAAGACTGCACAAACCCTCTTCAAAAAAAGAAAAGGGAAACAAATTAACACAGATACAGAAGATAATCCTGGAAGCCTAAGCTTCAAAGGGAAGGGTATAGAAGAGGACTAAATTCCAACTAGTAGAAGAATTTGCATGAAAACACCAAAAAAGGAGACATATGAAGCTGCGGTCTGGCAGCAATCCTAACAGCACAGACAGCTTGGATATTGCCGAGTGGTGTTAGGACCTAAGAAGTAACCTAGAAATCAACCCTGCTATCCAGGGACTGCATGGAGGATTGCACTGTGGCTGGTAAATAAAAGGGGTAGCAGCAAAGAGGAAGGCGGGCTGAGCTGCAGACTCTTGGCTGTCCAGAGGACACAGCCATTTTGAATGTTTACAAGAGGTTCAACCATTTTGGATACTTAAAGCAATAATATTCCCCAGATTCCAGAGACTTAAGAATAGGCGTCACTTGCCAGGAACCACAAGGACATTCCAGATGCCAACAAATGGAAAGGTAAAATATTCCCCTTGTTACTCTTATACCCCACACCCTCTTGGTGAATGGAGGTGTGGCCATCCCTCACTTCCAGTGACCTTCTGGGCTGGCAGGAATTCCATTCCAGTCTGTGTGCTCGGAAGGAGCCTGGGTGCCCTGCCCCACCCTGCCCAGATTTTTTATTTCCTTTTTTTTTAAGTTATTATTATTATTGTTATTGTCATCCTTTTTATTATTATTCTTTATTCTTCCCTTCCCAGGTTCTCATTTTCAGCTATTTCTTTCTTCTCAGTTCCTATTTCCAATTTTTTTCTTTCTGTAGTTAACCATGTTCCTTGTTTTACTTTTTGCACTTTCACCATTTTTTCCTTCATTATTGTCCTACTCTACCTTTTTTCTCTTATTGCCCTCTCGCCAGATATTGAAAGAATTTTTTTTAATGTATTTTTTAAAATTTTCTTTTTCCTTTTTATGGTCATTGTTCCTGTGTGTTTATGCAGTGTGGTTTTTATCCGCTTGCTTTTACTTTTTTGATGGTTTTTCGGGTTTTGTTTTTGTCTGAGTGTAAGACAGCAACCGTGCCCATATGACATACCCAACCCACAACTCTTGCAGCTCCACTTACTGAGTGAGAGCCACCACTTCCTTCTCCACCAGCTGGCCAACGATAAATGACCACCAAGAAGAACCTGACTCAGCCTTACTGCTCTTCATGAACATTTAACAGAGATCTAAATACCACGTCACAATGTCTCAGAGACAAAAGACCATCACACTCACACAAAGAAGCAAAATAAAGTGGTAGAAACAAGGCAGCAGGGTACAGACCCACAAAACATCCCTGAAAAAGAAGCAGCATTGGAACTCCCTGATAAAGAATTCAAAAGAATTATATTTAGGTATCCTCAAAGGATTGAAAGACAGATCAAGGAAACACTGACAAAATTAGGGAAAACAGGCAAGACCTTAAAACAATTTCAGAAGAAAATAAAAGAATAAAATGACAAAATAAATGGAAAATTAGAATTGATTCAAAATCTACAGATAGAAATCTAAAAGCCTAATACTAAATATGCAGAAACAGAAAACACATTGAAAGAGCAAAGGAGTAGAATTGAATCAAGGGGAAAACAGAATTAATGAGAGTGAAGGCAAATACCTGAATACTTCTTTGGAAAGGGATCAATCAGAAAAAAATCAAAACAAAATGAAGAAAGCCTAAGATTCATGGGGGATACCAACAAAAGGAATAGCCTACATGTCATTGAAATTCCAGAAAAGGAAGAGAAAAATAAAACTATTGAGAAAATTGTCCAAGATTTGTTGGAAGAGAACTTCCTTGATATGACGAAAGATGAGAATATATCCATTCAGATAGTCCAGTGAACCCCAATCAGGATAGACCCTAAAAGGAAATCACCAAGACTTATCATCATCAAACCTATCAAAACCAAAGACAAAGAAAGAATCCTGAGCAGCACAGGAAAAACAAAAAGTTACTTCAAAGGACAACCAATAAGAATAAGTTCTGATTTCACAGAAGAAACCATGCAAGCAAGAAGGCAATGGGAAGCTATATATAAAACCCTGAAAGAGAAAAATTTCCAACCAAGAATTATATACCTGGCAAAATTGTCCCTCAAATATGACAGTAAAATTAGGACATTTCCAGATAAGCAGAAATTAAGGGAATTTTTTAAAACCAGACCAACCTTACAAGAGATATTAAAGGGAGTCCTTGGAACAGAGAATCAATAATAGCAAGCAACAACCAACCATTAATACACAAGATGATATAACCCAGAAACCAACACAACTATGCACATATCCAAAGTAAATAAGTTTACAAGATTGTAAACAGAGAACTAGAGACTCAATTGACAAATGAGGACAACTACAAACCAAAAAGAGGGAAAAAAATAGTGTAGTTACATAACTTGTTAAATGGTGAGGCAGTCAAAAGAGTTGCAAGATAGAATGGACTGATCTAAATTAAGGGAGAAAATTATAAATCACAAAATTACAAATCAAAGAAAAATGATAATCCTTCACATTACAATAAAAAAGAGGACAAGTACAAATATTTAGCATATACTAAAATAATACCAGGGAGCTCTGGTACCATAGTGGCTAAAACACTTGACTGCTAACCAGAAAGCTGATGGTTCAAATCCACCAGCCACTCCTCGGAAGGAAGATGGGGCAATCTATTTCCATAGTGTTACTGCCTCAGAAACCCAAGGAGGGGTCGCTATGAGTCAGGTATGACTTGACAGCACATAACAACAACAACAACAACAAAATAATAATAATACAACAAAGGAAATGATAACACGATTCATAAACATAATGAGCTCAGCACAGAAAATAATATGGAACAAAGAAACCAGGAGCACCATGAAAAAGCACATAACCAAATGACAGCAACAAATTCATACTTGTTGATAATTACCCTGAATGTTAATGGATTAAATGCATCACACAAGAGAAGGAGAGTTGCAGACTGGATAATAAAACATAACCTATCAGTATACTGTCTACATGAGACACACCTTAGAGAAAAAGACAAACATAGACTAAAAATCAAAGGTTGGAAAAAGATTTATCAAGCAAATGACAACTGCAAAAGAGCAGGAGTGGCAATATTAATTTCTGATTAAACTGACTTTAAGACAAAACTACCATACGAGACAAGGAAGGACATTATATAATGATTAAAGGATCAATTGAACGTAAAGATGTAAGCATAATAAATATCTATGGACCCAATGAAAGAACCCCAAAGTACATAAATCAGACTTTAAATGAGTTGAAAAGGAAAATGGAATACTCCAAAGTCACTGTAGGAGACTTCAATACTCCACTTTCAATGATAGGTAGAACAACTGGAAAGAAACTCAACAAAGATGCAGAAGAGCTAAACAATACAATCCACCAACTTGGCCTTATAGATATCTACAGAGCACTTCACCCAACAACAGCACAATATACATTCTTTTCCAGTGCACATGGAATATTTGCCATGATAGACTATATGTTAGGCCATAAAGCAAGCCTTAATAAGTTTAAAAACAAAGCATCTTTTCAGATCACAATGCTATAAAATTGGAAATCAACAATAGAAAGATCAACAGAAAAAGAGCAAACACATGGAAACTGAAAAACACCATCCTTAAGAAAGTCAGGGTAAGAGAAGAAATAAAAAATGAAATTCAAAAATTCCTTGAATGAAACGAGAATGGAAACACAACATCCCAAAATCTTTGGGACATAGCAAAAGCAGTGATCAGAATCCAATTTATAGCAATAAATGCACACATCAGAAAAGAAGAAAGAGTCAAAATCAACACTTTAAGCCAACATCTCCAACAATTAGAAAAAGAACACCAAGAAAAGCCTACAGTCACCAGAAGAGAGTAAATAACAAAGATTCAATCAGAAATCAATGAAACAGAAAATAGGAAAAAAAAGCAACAAGACTAGAAATTGTTTTTTTGAGAGGATTAATAAAATTTACAAACACTGGCAAATTTAACAAAGTAAAAGAGGGAGAGAACACAACACAGATAAGAAACAAAATGGTTGACATCACAATGGAACCAACTGAAAAAAAAAAAAAAGGATAATATCAGGATACTAGGAAGAACTGTACTCCAACAAATTTGAAAATCTGGAAGAAAGGGACAGATTTCTAGAAACACACCACTGACCTAAACTAACACAGACTGATGTGGAAAAGTTGAACAGATCCATAACAAAAGAAGAAATTGAAGAGGTCATGAAATAATTACCAACAAAAGAAGTACTGGCCTAGATGGTTTCACCAGAGAATTCAACCAAATATTCAGAAAAGAACTGACACCAATCCTACTAAACTATTGCAAAACATACGAAAGGATGGAATCCTTCCTAATTCATTTTATGAACAAGCATAACCTTGATAGCCAAACCAGGCAAACACATCACTCAAAAGGAAAACTACAGACCAATATCCTTAATGAATACAGATGCAAAAATCTTCAACAAAATACTAGCCAATAGACCTCAACAACTTATCAAGAAAATAATTCATCTTGACCAAGTAGGGGTCATAGCAGGTATGCAAGGATAGTTCAACATTAGAAAAACAATCAATGTCATCCACCACATGAATAAACAAAGGGAAAGAACCAAATGCATATATCAATCGATGCAGAAAATGCAGTTGATAAACTCTAACACCCATTCCTGATCAAAACTCTCAGCAAAATAAGAATAGAAGGGACATTCCTCAACAGAGTAAAGGGCATATCTGCAAAATGAATAGCCAACATTATACTCAGTGGAGAGAGACTGAAAAAACCCTTCCACTTGTGAACAGGAACCAGGCAAGGATGACCTCTATCACCACTTCTATTCAACATTGTACTGGAAATCCTAGCCAGGGCCATAAGGCAAGAAAGGGAAATCAAAGGCATCCAAATTGGTAAGGAAGAAGTCAAACTATCCCTATTTGCTGATGATATGATCCTATACCTAAAAAACCCAAGAGACTCAGTCAAAAACCTACTGGAACTAATTGAGAGATTTAGCATCGTGGCAGGATATAAGATCAACATCCAAAAATCAGTTGGATTCCTCTACACCAGCAAAGAGATTGCTGAAAAAGAAATAAGGAAATCAATACCATTTACAATAGCTACCAAAAAAATAAAATACTTGAGAATATATATTACCAGGGACACAAAAGACCTGTACAAAGAAAACTATAAACGACTACTTCAAGAAACCACAAGAGATCTACATAAATAGAAGAACATACCATGCTTGTGGATAAAAAGTTGGAACATTGTGAAAATGTCAATCCTACCCAAAGCAATCTATACATTCAATGCAATCCCAATCCAGATACCATCACCATTCTTTAAGGATATGGAAAAAGACAATTACTAACTTTATATGGAAAGGAAAGAGACCTCAGACAAGAAAAGTACTATTGAAGAAGAAGAACAAAATAGGAAGTCTCACACTGCCAGATCTCAAAACTTTCTATACAGCCACACTAATCAAAACTGCCTGGTATTAGGCAAAGACATCACTCAAAAGGAAAACTACAGACCAATATCCCTCATGAATATAGATGCAAAAATTCTCAACATAGAGCCAATTCACTCCAACAACATATCAAGAAAATCATTCATTATGACCAAGTGGGGTTCATATCAGGCATGCAAGGATGGTTCAACATTAGAAAAATAGTCAACATCATCCACCACATAAA
>NW_006921600.1:0-668 GCF_000298275.1 Orycteropus afer afer
TAGTTGGGGTTTAGTCTACTTCTGAATCCTTCTCTTCAAGGCTCAGGGGTCCAAGATTAACTTCTGTGTCTGTGTCAATTGGTTTCCCTTTTTTTGTTGAAGAGGGTCTGTGCAGTCCTTCTATCTAGTCTCCCATCTTCCGCTCCATCTCTTTTTTTTTTAAATTTAAGCCCCTGCCCCTGTTTTTTCTCATGGATAACCCCATTCCTGGTTTTTATTTTTGCATTTTTACCATGTTTTTCCTTGAATATTCCCCTTCTCTACCTTTTCTTTCTTAGTGCCTTCACCCCAGATATTGCAGGTTTTCTTCTTTTTTCTTCTTCTTTTTCCCTTTTTTGGTTACTGTTCCTGTGTGATTGCATGGTATGTTTTTCATCCATGTGCATTTAGTTTTTTGATGGTTATTCAAATGTAATTTTTGTCTAACTGAGTGGGAGATAGCAACAGTCCCCATAAGACACAACTACACCCACACCTCCTGCAACTTCACTTACTGAGCAAGAGCCACTACTGCCTTCTCCAACAATAGGCCAATGATAAAAAAGCACCAAGAAAATCTTGAATCATCCATGGCTGGATACAGGATACAGGATACAGGATGCAGACCCAGAACACATCCCTGAGGAAGAAGCAGCATTGTAACTCTCTGATAAGGAATTCAAAAGAAT
>NW_006921600.1:2433-3228 GCF_000298275.1 Orycteropus afer afer
AAGCCTTAATAAATTTAAAAACATTGAAATACTGCAAAGCATCTTCCCAGATCATAATGCTATCAAATTAAAAATCAACAATAGGAAGATCAATAGGAAAAGAGTAAACACATGTAAACTGAACAACACCATCCTTGAGAAAGACTGGATAAGAGAAGAAATCAAAATTGAAATTTAAAAATTCCTTGAATCAAATGAGAATGAAAACACAACATAAAAAATCTTTGGGACACAGAAAAAGCAATGATCAGAGGCCAATTTATAGCAATAAATGCACACATCAAAAAAATAAGAAAGAGCCAAAATCAACACTTTAAACCAACATCTCCAACTATCACCAGAAGAAAGGAAATAATCAAGATTCGAACAGAAATCAATGAAACAGAAAATAGAAGGGCTATAGAAAAAATCAACAAGACCAGTGGTTGGTTTTTTGAAAAGATCAATAGAATTGACAAACCACTGGCAAATTTAACAAAGGAAAAGAGGGAGAGAATACAAATAACATGAATACGAAATGAAATGGGTGATGTCACAACATAACCAACTGAAATAAAAAGAATAATATCAGGATACTATGAAGAATGGTAATCCAACAAATTTGAAAATCTGGAGGAAATGGACAGATTTCTAGAAACATGTAATTTACCTAAACTAACACAGACTGATGTGGAAAAGTTGAACAAGTCCATCACAAAAGAAGAAATTGAACAGGTCATCAAAAAATTACCAAATAAAAAAAGTCCTGGCCCAGATGGTTTCACTGGAAAATTCTACAAAACATTCAGAGAAGAA
>NW_006921600.1:5475-17144 GCF_000298275.1 Orycteropus afer afer
ATAAGCAAAGCACTATTGAGGAAGAAAAACAAAGTAGGAGGTCTCACACTGCCGGATTTCAAAACCTACTCTACAGCCACAGTAGTCAAAACTGTCTGGTATTGGTTTCATGACAGATAGACCAATGGAATAGAATTGAGAACCCAGAAATAGATCCATCAACCTATAGTCAGCTGATCCTTGACAAAGGGCCAAAATCCATTAAATGGGGAAGAGAATGTTTGTTTAATAAATGGTACTGGCAAAACTGGAAATCCATTTGCAGAAAAATGAAACAGGATCTGTACCTCACACCATACATTAAAATGAACTCCAGATGGATCAAAGACTTAAATGTGAAACCCAAAACTATACAGTTCCTCAAGGAAAGACTAGGGGCAAATTTAAGGGTCCTAATATACGGCATAACTAGACTATCATGCATAACTAAAAATGCACAAACAGCAGAAGAGAAACCAGATGATTGGGACCTTCTAAAAATTAAATTTTTATCTGCTTCCAAAGACTTCTCCAAAAGAGTTAAAGGGGAACTTACAGATTGGGAAAAAATATTTGGTAATGACATCTCTGACAAGGGACTTATCTCTAGAATTTATAGAACACTTCAATACCTCAATAACAAAAAGAAAAACAATCCAATTAAAAAATGGGCAAAAGACATGAATAGACACTTTACCAAAGAGGATATTTAAGCGGCCAACAAATATATGAAGAAATGCTCACGATCATTAGCTATTAGAGAGTTGCAAATTAACACAATAATGAGAAACCATCTTGCTCCAGCACTAGTATCAGAGTTCAACAAGAGAGAAAATAACAAATGCTGACGAGGTTGTGGATAGATTGGGACTCTCATACACTGCTGGGGGGACTGTATAATATAACCATTGTGGAAAGCAATGCAAATCAAAACAACCATGAGGCACCATCTTGCTCCAGCACTAGTAGAAAAATTCAACAAGACAAAACATAGCAAATGCTGGCCAGGTTGTGAAAAGATTGAGACTCTCATACACTGTTGGGGGGAATGTAAAATGGTACAACCATTGTGGAAAGCAGTATGGTGATGCCTTCAAAAGTTGGAATTAGAAATACCATTTGACCCAGCCATTCCATTACTAGGTATATACCCTAAAGAAGTGAGAACCATGCCAAGAACAGATATATGCACACCCATGTTCATCGCAACACTATTTATGATAGCCAAAAGATGGAAACAACCTAGGGTCCATAAGTTGAGGAATGGATAACCGAACTATGGTACATACACACAATGGAATTCTATGCAATGCTAAAGAATAATGTAGAATCTGCAAAACACCACATAACATCGATGAACTTGGAGGACATTATGCTGAGTGAAATAAGTCCATCCCAAAAGGACAAATATTGTATTAGTTCATGACTGTAAAAGTTAAAAAAAGGTTTATCTATAGAAGGAAATTTTCTTTGTTGGTTACCAGGGGTGGGAGGGGAGGGGAGGGAAGGCTGTTAGATAGATAGAGATAAGAATTGATTTGGGTGAAGAGAAGGGCAGTGTACCAAATGTGTGTGACTAATATGGCAATATTGAGGATGGGAAAGACATAGAGTGGTACACAGGAGGTACAGACAACAAAGATGAACTTTTTTGCACATACAGTACTCTGTTGTCAGTGAAGGAAAACATGGGAATATGGGTAGATAGATGGGTGGACAGGCTGAACTATTAGGTATGTCTATGTAACGGGAAGTGTATCCAAGAACATGTATAGGGTTGGAAGATAATGGTCCTATAAGTTTTTGTGAATGATCAGAATTCCCAGATGTATAGTAGAGCTGACAAGGGGCAAGGTTGTGGTCACTGCTTGGTCACAGTCAACTACCCAGAGGGACAAGGTAGTTGAACCTGCAGGCTTGGGACTATAGTCACAGGGGACATCAAGCTTTACTGGCATAACATACTATACAAAACATTGTTCCACCTCCTGCCTTGGCAAGTAACGACTGAGATCTTAAAAGCTAGCAAGCTGCCATCTAGATGCAATGATGGGTCTCTCCTCATCCAGAGCAAAGAAGAATGAAGAAAACCAAAATTCATGGAAAAAATTAATCCTAGTGACTGGTACACCATCCAATCTGCAGCCTATATGACTATGAGACCAGAAGAACTAGATGGTGCCCGGCTACCACTGTCATCCACTTGGAAGGGGGATCTATGTAGAAGATCCTTGATAGAGAGGGAGAACAATGTGGAACAAAACTTAAAATCATTTGTAGAAAAAACAAAAGGTGGGGACCAGGTTTGCTGGTCCAATAGAGCCTGGTGGAACCACTGAGACTATGGCCCCTAGCTGCTCTTCAGGTCTGGAATTGAACCCACACCCATGGTTTCCAGCCAAACAACAGACAGGCATATGAGTTGAGCATTTACCTCAGGTAGATACACTCCTTGGAGAGAACAATCATGGGAGAAGGAAGGGCTGCTTATGCACAAGGAGACAGCTCAGGGGGCAGGAGTGCATGGAGGGATGAACAATGGGAAGAGGTAACTACAGGGAGGAAGTGGGAAGGGAACTGTTGCATTGTGAGAAACTTTGGTCAATGTCATGAGACAAAGTATATGTGAACTGCTGTATGAAAAGTGAATTTGCTCTGTAAATCTTCACCCAAATCACAATAATAATAATAATAACTAGCCACACAATTAAAGAAACAACAGAAGACAGAGTCCAATTAAACTCTCAGACATAACCATACACCTTGAGGGAGAGAATCACCAGGTCTGCCTGGGGCCACCAAGCTCAATTGGCACAACAGAATACATAAAAATATTGTTCCACAACCAACTTTGGTGAGTACTGACTGGGTTCTTAAAAGATTTCAAGCAGCCATCTAAGTTGAAATTACTCTTCTCCCGTCATCTGAAGCAAAGAAGAATGAAGAAAATCAGAGGCACCTAGAAATAATTTTTCTGAGGATATAATGGACCCTGAGACCAGAAGAACTAGATGGTGCCCCACTACTAATGCCAACTGCTCAAAAAGGGATCAAACTTGGAGATCCCAGATAGAGTAGGTGGAAAATTGTGGAACAAAATTCAAAAACACAAAAATGACCAGAATAGATGGTTGGATAGATTCTGGTGGAACCCCCAAAACTATGGCCACAGGTTATCCTTCAGGCCTAGAATTGGACTCACTCCCATGGAGCTCTGGTAGCATAGTGCCTAAGGCACTTGACTGCTAATCAAAAGGCTGGCAGTTCAAACCCACCATCCACTCCTTGGAAGGAAGGTTGGGCAATCTACTTCCATAATGATACTGCCTCAGAAACCCAAGGGGGGGTCTCTATGAGTTGGGTGACTCGACGGCACATAACAACAATAATAAACCCATGGATTGGTTCTTAGCCCAACTGTAGAAAGACCTACATGGAGAACACCTATCCCAAAGCGATGCATCCACCTACTAGGGAGATATGCCCCTTAGAGCAATCGGCCATGAGACACCAGAGGATAATACTCACATAGAGAGAAAGCTGGACAGACAAGCATAATTTAGAAGGGCACAAGGATGGAAGGGGAGGAGAGTTTGTTATGGTCAGGGATGGTAACTGATGCATGAAATCAAATGCACACAAACTATTGAATGTAAAACTAATTTTGCTCTGTAAATTTACATGCAAAACACAATAAATTTTAAAAAAAAACAAACAGGTCTCTTAGGCAAACCTTAATACTAGAGAGAGGCACATTCTTAGTACAATCAACTATTTCTGATAAAAAAAAAAAGGCAGCATTTGCCCAAGGACGAAGTTCGGAAGGCGAAAAGGATAGGAAAGAAGGAGGGATTGAAACAGGGAACACAGGGAGATGTGGGATGACTGTTGTTACACTGTGGGGATTGCAATCAATGGTATGAAACAAAATGTGTATGAATTGAACAGAAAACTGATTGGTAAACCTTCACCTAAATTACAGAAAAGAGTTTTAAAACATCTCCCTCCTTAATAATCTTTCATTGCATTTCATTTAATTAACCAGTTAAAGTTTGGATGTCTCCATGGCCAATCCTCCCTTTCTGATTCTCCCCACCTGGAAATAAGGCCCATCTCTGCTGATTATAATTTTACTGTAAGTGAACTTTTTTTTTTTTTTTTGCCTTTTGTTCTGTATATAGATCTATTTTAGACTCAAGGAGTAAGGTGTGGCCCAGCCAATACTCTCATCATTTCTTGATAATATATTAGCTTTTTCATTCCAGACACAAGTTTCAGATTATTGCTCATATATTATATCCTATTTTTATTCTTATGCAATCTGAAATATTTTTTTTTTCCAGATTGTACTGAAGATGGTGCAAAACCATATAAATTAAATGGTTAGCAACATTTTCTTTATTCAAGAGAATTCTTCATATGCAATGGATTTACTGTAATGATTCATCTCCTCTGCTAAAATGAATAGAATATACTAAAAGTAATTTAAAAATATAAAAGAATATACCCACAAAGATAAGAAAGGAAAAGAGACATCAATAAACTGAGATTTTAACCAGTGTTAAAAGAATAAAAACAGTTGGACAGTTGACAACTAATTTAGCCAAAAAAAGGAAAGTACAAAATAAAGCTCTACACAGGTAGAACCACTGAGACTATGGACCCAAGCTGCCCTTCAGGTCTGGAATTGAACACACACCTGTGGTTTCCAGCCAAACAAAGTATAGGCATGTGAGTTGAACATTTACCTCAAGTAGACACACACCCTGGAAAGAACAATCATGGGAGAAGGAAGGGCTGCTTATGCACAGGGAGACAGCTCAGGGCACAGGAGAGTATGGAGGGATGGTCACTGGGAAGAGGAAACTATGGGGAGGAAGTGGGAGGGGAGCTGTTGCATTGTGGTAAACTGTGGTCAATGACATGAGACAAAGTATATGTGAACTGCTGTATAGAAAGTGAATTTGCTCTGTAAATCTTTACCCAAATCAAAATCAAAATAATAATAATAATAATAAATAAAGCTCTACAGAGAAATTAATTAACAATAATCTATGAAAAACTCAGTACTTAGAATTATCCAGGACGGTTAACCAAAAAGATAAGTCCTGGAGTTGGAAAGAGAGGCATTAGTTGAAATCTGTGGTTGAAACCAATGACATTTTTGGACTCCTAGTTTTCTCAACACCCCTGACACACTCCACTGAGGCAATAAGTTGGAAGTTTAGTCTCTGAAGAATTTCAATGGCGTTCCTAAGAAATATAGTGCTACTTTATAAGAAATATACTGCTATTTCTCATATTTCTAAGAATTGTATTGAAGATCTTTTTTTTGTTTGTTGTTGTTATTCAGGTCTGCTGGCAATTAATTCTCTAAGCTTTTGTTTGTCTAGGAAAGTTATTCAATATATTATTAGCAACTGATTCTATAAATATTTGATAAAACTGAGCATTAAGTTACATTGATTTATAATTTATATTTATTTTATAAATACATATTTATAGAATATAGGAACTCTGGCAGCATAGTGTCTAAGGCATTTGACTGATAAGCAGAAGGCTGGCAGTTCAAACCCACCAGCCCCTCCTCAGAAGGTAGGTTGGGCAATCTACTTCCATAGTGATGCCACCTCAGAAATCCAAGGAGGGATCACTATGAGTCAGGTTCGACCTGAGGGCACATAACAACAACATCAACAAGACATTTATACTGTATAAAATGTGAAAAATATATTGAGAGAAATGAATAGATATCATGAGATAATGGAAATCAAGTGAAGAGAGAATTTCAAATAGAAGGAATGATCAACAGTGTTAACAATTTCAGAGAAATCAAATAAAATTAACTGATAAAAGTTCAAAAAGGAAGTTGTTGGTGATCTCGTAGTGAAAAGCTTCAGTAAAGTAAAGGAGGAAATAGAAGAGCATGATGCTCTAGGAAGTCAGGAGAGAATGAGATTCAAAGTCCCCAAACAGAAATTAATCTTTGACCGGATGAAGAGCACTCTTTCCCTTACAATAGGAGGGAGAGAGAAAGAAGAATGTGATCACAAGTAAGCTCCTAAATAGTGGGTAGAGTTTGGAGGAGAATCCATCCTAGTGCATCTATCTTCTCTTTGAAGTAGAAAAGTAGGTTATTTGTTAGAAAAGTAGAGATGATGAGTTAGGAAATTTGAGGAATGTAAAGATTTGAAATGGATATTATGGAGTATGACTGGATGGTGGTGGTGGGGACAGAAACAAGTGGCTGAATTATTCTGTGTAATTATTCTATTTTTGTTTTTTTGTTTTGTTTTGTTTTGTTTTAGTCCTGAAAAGAGTTTATCATTGTAGATAAGTCCATCTTTCTTAATGCCACCTAAGTGTTCATTTTATACATTGTAAAAAAAAGATCTTGGGAACTGATTCATGAAACTAGTTTGTTGAACATTTATAGAGTAATATGTATGTGCATGTGCAGATGCCTAGACATTATGTGTATGTATAGATGACCTTTAATATGTTTAATATAACACATCCCAAATTTTCCTATAACTGAAAAAAACAAACTAACCTCCATCAAGTAGATTCCAACTCATAGAGACCTCCATTTGTCTTCCAAGGTTGTTAATCTTTATGTAAGTAGATTGTCTCATCTTCCTCCTGCAGAGCAGCAGCATTTGCTATGCTAAAAAAGAACAATCTTCCAAACATCCATCATTGTCTTAGACTCAGTTCTCTAGAGAAACAAAACTGGTGGAGGTTATATATGTGTGTGGAGACAGACAGAGAGACGTAGAGACAGAGAGAGATTGAGAGAGAGAGATTTACTTCAATCTCACAAGGTTGTAAAGCCTGGAAAGTCCCAAGTCCATGGGTCACATGTCAGGCTGGAAGTTTCTCCTGGCTCACGTAACTATAGTGGCTTATGAACCCAAGATTGGCAGGTCAGATGGCAGGCTGCTGGCTCCCAAACTGCAAAGGCTAATGAATCCCAAGACTAGAAGGTAATATAGCAAGACACTCACTCAAGTCCAAAGAACATGAGGTCAGATGATGACAAGTCATCTGTAGGGTCCAGAGTGAGCAAAAAGCAGGAGAGCTTTGCCAGAATATCCATAGATAGTGGATGCAGGCCACATCCCCAAGAAAACTCCCTTTCAGCTAATTAGCTGTTGATAGCAAATTACATCATGGAGATGATTATGTTATGTTGTTATTGTTATTTGCCGTCGAGTCGGCCCCGACTCATAGCGACCCCTCCTTGGGTTTCCGAGGCAGTATCACTACAGAAGTAGGATTGCCCAACCTTCCTTCCGAGAAGTGGCTGGTGGGTTTGTACCACCAGCCTTCTGGTTAGCAGTCAAGTGCCTTAGGCACTATGCTACCAGAGCTCCTGATTATGTTATATCAGATTTTATTATAGGGAATGACTACATCATTATACAATTGTTAAACTACATAATAACTGCCAAACTATTCAGAATCATGGCTTAGCCATGATGACATACAACCTTAACCAAAACAATCATCGAAAACATATTTTAAGCTATTACATAGAGATGTGTTCCACCTATCTGGAGATAGTTCAGATTTGGCTATCTGTGCAGCACTTTGTGTGATCATGTAATATGTCCCTGAATTTTGTCCTTATATTTGTACTACTATAATGAAAATGGAGAATAAACTGCTGAAAACTGACAACATGATGGAAACAATGGACATCATTTGGTTTTCCAAGTCTGCAGGTATCTAGTCATGGATACTTATTATGAAGGAGCTAGGTTAACTGTGCATGAGTGTGTGTGTGTGTGTGTGTGTGGTTAATATCAAAAAAGAAAAAGAAAAGAAAACTTCATCTAAAAGGTTTACAAACAATTCTGGAAATACAGCCAACTGGGGAAAAGGTATGTGTGCACATAAATATGAAGAGAAAATATACTATTTAACAGGATTCTAGAGACAAAAGAAACATAAACACACTTTTTTGTTGGTAGTGGGGGATTTACTTATTCCATGCTGGTTTAAAGAAATCCAGATTCAGGCTTGTCATCTGGATAAAGAAGAGAGAAATGAGGAACAGCATTTTCTTTTTAACTTAGAGCATTTTCATTCTGCACCATCACATTTCTGACATCGTCCAAAACTTACCTGAGCTTGTTCTACCACTTTCTTTTCCTTCTATTCACCAGATAAACAATTTCAGCTGCTTGACAAAATGTTTGGGTTCTAACTTAGATGGCCTGAAAACTAGAAAATTGTGTTCAATGAATATCAGAATTCTCCCAGGAGAGTTAGTATATATTCACTGAATAAAAAGGGCTACAATTTAGTCTATGAACTCACAGCCAGTGTGGCTTTCCATTTCCCAACCTTGGCCAGAGACCTTGTATGAGGCAAGCCAAAATTAGCCATTCCCCTAAACTGGGAAGGTCTTATTTGTAATTCAGACAGGAGTGGCCATTTAGAAAGAACTAATCTATGTTGTTCTTTGTGTGTATACTGATCATCTCCCACCACTTTTCCTCTAAATCAATTGGTATTTATTATTTTATAAAAATCAAGCAAGAATAATTTATCTCTGGGGAAAATTTTGTGACCTTCTACTTTAGCTTCACAAGAGCATCTCAAGGAATATATACATGAAACTCACCAGGTGGAATACACAGAAATCAAACTGATTACATCTGTGGAAAGAAGCAGTGGGAAGGTCAGTATCACCAGTCAAAACAAGGCAGGAGCTGACTGTGGAACAGACCATCAACTGCTCATACACAAGTTCCAGTTGAAGCTGAAGAAAATTAAAGAAAGTCCACAGGAGCCAAAATATGATGTAAATTATATTCTGTCTGATATAGAGACCATCTGAAGAATAGATATGACACTTAAACACCAATGACCAAAGACCAGAGTGCATTAAGAACATCAGACTATCAGACTCCTGATTTTTTTTTTTTTTTTAACTTTCCATTTTGGCTGAGTGTAAATTACTGTGAGGTTTGATTTTATTAACCCTTCATTCCCTCCTCTTTCTTTTTGTATAACACTTTATCTAAATTTGTGTTGTTAGAGATGTGGAAAGAAAAAAAAAAAAAACTCACTGCTGTTGAGTCAGATTCAACTCATAGAAATCCCTCCTTGGGTTTTTGAGGCAGTATCACTATAGAAGTAGATCACCCAATCTTCTTTCCAAGGAGTGGCTGGTGGGTTTGAACCACCGGCCCTCTGGTTAGCAGTCAAATGCCTTAGGCACTATGCTAGAGATGTTGAGGGATGTTATTTCTTTCTTCTGTGACTGCTTCCTGCTGGTAGGGGATGTAGAGCTGTCCCTAAATTTCATGTTGAGATATATGTTGATAATGGGCTGGTCATAATAGAAGAACATCTTTCATCAAATTGTTGGTTATTGCTTTAATAGGATCTAGTAGAAGTTTCATAAAAATTTTGAAAATGCAGGGCCCAGACATTAGTATTAAGAATATGGATATGAGAAATCCCAATAAAGGTAGTAGCCAAGACAAAGTGGTTATCCATGAGGTTAATGAAAAGGTGACATAAGGTTTGTTAAATTTGTGAAGTCACTTAGCCTGTATATATTTCCTGTATATTGTTCTCCACCAACTACAAAAATAACTCACTGCTGTTGAGTCAGTTCTGACTCATAACAACCTCTAATTCAGTTTCTGGGGTGGTATCCCTACGGAAGTAGTTTGCCCAGTCTTCCTTCTGAGGAGTGGCTGGTGGGTGAACCTCCAGCCTTCTGGTTAGCAGTCAAATGCCTTAGGCACTGCGCCACCATACTTCCTTTGGTATTCACTAGTTTTGAATTATTTATATAGGTACAACAAGTCTTATTGATGACTGCACAGACTCTTCATTAATCTGCCAGTAAATAATCTAGCACCATACAATTATCAAAAACAACTCCAGCCAGGGAATCTAATGATTTTGAAATATTTATCAAAACAACTTGATGCAACAGCAAAGGGGTGGTCAACCTGTCCAAGGGCCCTAGGAGGAACCATCCTTCCAGTACAAGAAAGTCAGAAATCAAACTTTTTCCAACCTAGGGCTGTTTACTCCTCCTACTCTGTGAGATTTGGAGCTGTGTGTCAATTTTGCTGGACCACAATTCTGTGTGGTTTAAGCAATTGTGATGTTTTGAGCAGCCAATCCCTTGAAAGGGAGTTTCCCTAGGGGTGTGCCCTGCTTCCAATATATTTATGTACATCCTGTGGAAAGAGACATTCTTCTGTGGATTGGGATCCTGTTGTACTCCTTACAACTTTTCATGAGCAAACAATCCACCATTTGGTCTGGTCATCTTGGATCTGTCATTCACTGGAGTCATTAGCCAGTATACTGCCTGCCAATCTTGAGATCATCAGCCCTTGCAGCTGTGTAAGTCAGGACAAACCTCCAGCTTGACATTTGATCCAAGAAATTGGGACTTGCCAGCTTCTATAAGTGTGTGAGCCATTTTCTAAGATAAATTTCTCATTCTTCATATATACATATAAGCTTTACTAGTTTTGCTTCTCTAGAGAACCCAGCCTAATACATTTGGTAGCAGGAGTGGTTCTAGAGAGATAAAATCATAAGGATGGGCTTCCTAAATTGGTTCTCACCAATTATGTTTTGTTTCGCCAATTTGATTAATAGTAAAGGCACTGGTGACCCTACCTCCATTAGTAAAGAGGGCAGTGCTAACCCATGGTGTGAGGTGGCAACATTAATATGCAAAATAGTACCACCAATAGATCAAGTAATTTTGAGAAGTGAGACTCTGAGTGATTGCATATTTGATACTTTTCTGGAATTTTGTCAGCATGAGGAGTAGAAGGAAGCTGGTTGGTTGGTCCTACTTATGCAAGACAAAGTGGTGAAAGAGCAAGATGAGTTCAGGGTGCTGAGTCACAGCTTAAGCACCACATAAAAGATCTCAATGTTTCTAGTTGTGCTCTGAAAAAAAAAAAAAAAAGCCTTATTTCTTCTAGTAACAGAACTGATATTGCAAAAACAAAACCCAGAGTCTTATTGTAAGGGTGGCTGATGTACAATGACAATTAAATTACCAACCAGAATGGTGTCTGAAGATGAAGTGAGGGCATTGATTGGGAAAAAATGGGATCCTGAAACCTGGAACGGGATATATAGGCAGATAGTCAGGGAGATCAGGATATGGAGCCTGTAAATTCTGTTGAATCCCTCCCATCTGATGAGGTTAGTATAAAACATTATCCCTTCCACCTCAGTTTGATGGGATTAACCCAAGTCTTCCTGCCAGGTCACTGCCTGGGGCAAAGGCCATGGAAGACATTGCTGAATCTTCTCAGGAACTGCCCCAACCACCCATTGTTGCTGCTAGACCTATAACTAAAGCTAAGGCCAAATGAGCCCCTAAAGATGAAATACAAAGAGTGACTGAAGAGGAAGTATGCTACACCCAAAAACCTACTTGATTTTTCTAACATGTACAGACAGAAACCTGGAGAATATGTATGGGAATGGGTACTAAGGGTGTAGAATAATGATGCAAGGAATATAACATTGGATCAGTCAGAGTATATTGATTTAGGCCAACTAAGTACAGATTTTTCAATGTTTCAGCTGGAAAGGTTAGGAAAGGATCTAATAGTTTATTTGGTTGGCTTACTGAAGCATGGATTATGCGGTGGCCTACCTTAAGTCAAGTTGAAGTACCAGACCTG
>NW_006921600.1:46582-76134 GCF_000298275.1 Orycteropus afer afer
ACAATAGCCAAAAGATGGAAACAACCTAGGTGTCCATCAACTGAGGAATGGATAACCAAACTATGGTACATACACACATTGGAATACTATGCAACACTAAAGAATAATGTACAATCTGCAAAACACCGCATAACGTGGATGAACTTGGAGGACATTTTGCTGAGTGAAATAAGTCCATCACAAAAGGACAAATCTTGTAGTAGTCTGTTATAGTAAAAGTTAAGGAAAGGTTTTTCTATTGGAGGAAATTTTCTTTGTTGGTTACCAGGGGTGGGAGGGGAGGGGAGGGAAGGCTGTTAGATAGATAGAGATAAGATTTGATTCGGGTGAAGAGAAGGGCAATGTACCAAATGTGAGTGATGAATATGGCAGCATTGAGGATGGGAAAGACATAGAGTGGTATATGGGAGGCACAGACAACAAATATGAACCCTTTTGCACATACAGTACTGCATTGTCAGTGAAGGAAACATGGTGTATGGGTGGATAGATGGGTGGGCAGGCTAAATGATTAGGATGTTTATGAAATGGGGAGTTTATCCAAGAACATATATAGGGTTGGCAGACAATGGTCCTATAAGTTTATGGGAATGATCAGAATTCCCGGGTATATTGTAGAGCTGACAAGGGGCAAGGTTGTGGTCACTGCTTGGTCACAGCCAGCTACCCAGAGGGACCAAGTATTTGAACCTGCGGGCTTGGGACCACAGTCACAGGGTACATCAAGCTCAATTGGCATAACATACTATACAAAACATTGTTCTATCTCCTACTTTGGCGAGTAGCGACTGAGATCTTAAAAGCTAGCAAGCTGCCTTCTAGATGCAACAATGGGTCTCTCCTCATCCAGAGCAAAGAAGAATGAAGAAAACCAAAATTCATAGAAATAATTAGTCCTAGCAACTGGTACACCATCTGATCTGCAGGCTATACAACTATGAGACCAGAAGAACTAGATGGTGCCCGGCTACCACTGTCATCCACTTGGAAGGGGATCTATGTAGAAGATCCTTGATAGAGAGGGAAAACAATGTGGAACAAAACTTAAAATCATTTGGAAAAAAAAAAAAATTGGGGGACCAGGTTTGCTCGTCCAATAGAGCCTGGTGGAACCACTGAATCTCTTGCCCCTAGCTGCTCTTCAGGTCTGGAATTGAACCCACACCTGTGGTTTCCAGCCAAACAAAATACAGGTATATGTGTTGAACATTTACCTCAAGTAGATATACTACTTGGAGAGAACAATCATGGGAGAAGGAAGGACTGCTAATGCACAGGGAGACAGCTTGGGGACAGGAGTGTATGGAGGGGTGGACACTGGGAAGAGGTAGCTATGGGGAGAAAGTGAGAGGTGAGCTATTGCATTGTGGTAAACTGTGGTCAATGACATGAGACAAAGTATATGTGAACTGCTGTATGGAAAGTGAATTTGCTCTGTAAATCTTCACCGAAATCACAATCAAAAATAAATAAATAATAAATAAAAAAATTAAAGAAAAAGAAAGTTACATTTTCTTGTTCAGATCTCTTGAGAAAAATAATTGGTTTACTATGTTTAGAGATCTTCAAATTTTTACAAATCATGTCTTTTACATAAACTTTGTGTCCTGGATTCCTTGTTGAATGCTATGTGTACTAGTGAGTATCAAGTGACTCATCACATTATGAGACATTCTTGCTCAAGTTTCATAAAAAAAGAAAAATGCAGCCTATAAATGTTTTAGTCTATGCTATATCAAAAACCTTTCAACAGAACCTCAAAATTTCACCATATACTTTAGTTAAATTGGTCAGTGCATTTATATATATGTGTGTATATATGTGTGTGTGTTTGTGTATACATGTGTGTATATATATATATATATATATATATATATATATATATATATACACACACACATGGTAGGCAAAGACAAAAGTCATGGGACCATGAGTCATGTCACTTATCCCCATGAAGCAAACTTTGACCATAGACTTAGGACCATCATTTGAGGTTGATCTTCAAAAACTCAAAAGAGAAAATATATATCCACAACCTCATTGATTCAATATTTTCCAATATCATAATGAAGTTTAGTAATTTAAAAGAAGTTTAATAATTAAGAAAATAAAGTTGATCTTCTCTGACTCAACACTCTCCAATACTCTCCAATATTGTAAAGTTGTTCTTTGCTGCCATTGAGTCAACTCTGACTCATGGTGACCCCACATACAACTAAAAAAAATGTTCTGTACCATCTTCTTGACCATTGGTGTGAGTGCAATGTTGCCGCTATTGTGCTAAGCTGTCTCCTTGAGAGTTTCCTTTGCCTTCACTGGCCCTCTACAAAACAAGATGTCATTCTCCAGGAATTAGTCCCTCCTAAAGGTGTAAAGTTGCAAGTTTTGGACAATATTCTTAGACAACAGTCTATAATCCATAGGATTTTCATTGGTTTATTTTTGGAAGTAGATCACCAGGCCTTGCTTCCCAGGTCTGTTAGTCTGAAATCTCCACAGAAACTGGCCACCAAAGGTGATCCTTCTGGTATTGAAATACCAGTGGCTTAGCATCCAACATCACAATAGCACGTCAGTCAGCACAATATGACAAACTGACAGATGGGTAGTAGAATATTAAATAACAATTTTAAGAAGATAAAGTCTACCATTGTGAGAATGTCATGAATCTGATCTATTACTAGCATTAGACTGCCAGTAATGTAAAATGACTGTTTTCATTGGATGGCAACATCACAGAAAAAAAGAAAATATGAAACCATCTTGTCTTCTTTCCTTTTTTCCAAAATTTTCATGGCTAGAATCCCTTCTCTATTTCTGGTTACCCTTTTTTCCTCAATTTTTACCAGCACCTAGGATGACTCTCACCCAAACATTTTTCTCCAGCAATGTGATTTACATCTGAACCTTGAGACTCACTTACATTAGACCTTAAACACTAATGGGCTTTAGATTAACAGTTGCAGCTTACATATCTCCAGTCTAATATTCTCTACATACAAACTGAGTTATTAATCCCATCTGTAGCACAAATAACACTTTTTTATTCATATTCAGAATTTCTGATTAGTTACATAGTGTTATTGCATAGCTTGTAATTACAATAAAAGTTTTAGTCTACTTTTTATCACTAAAATAGAGCTTAATGGTTATGTGAGCAATGAAATAAAGCACATATCTTTACCCTTACAGTAAGAGGGTCTTTTAAAATAAAAGAAAACTACATGGCATATAATATACAAGATAAAAAAGATTACGTCATCTGTAGGTTATACTTCAATGACTCCTAATGATTATATTGTTTTGTAGCTTAATACAGTGTCTTGTGTTTCTAGAAGGCAGATGCTGTGCCTTACACTTATCATTTCTTCTCTAGCACTTAATTGGGTGTCTTGCTCAGAGCCAGAACTCAATCAGTATTGTAGAATGTACTCTGTATTCATAATACCTGATTATTTTTTCACCTGGTGAAGCAGGAATTATGATCTTCTTTTTAGAGACTCAGTGTGAGAGAAGTTAAACTATTGCTCAGAGTCATACAACCTGTGTGTGTCGTGAAGGCAGAATTCAAAACAAGGGCCATGATCTTCCACTGGCCTTGCACCATCGGTGACTGGTGGAGCACATACATTTCACTAGGAGAATTTATCCCCAGGAGCCTGAATCATCACAGGGAATGGGCCTGGAATACTAAGAAGTTAAAAAGGAAGAAAAAAGCAATTATCAGTTTCAAAATTTGGAATTTCTTATATTATAGATTCTTTAAGACAAGGGATGGTGTTTTACCTATGCTCATGCATCTGGCCAATTGCACTAATTGAACTCTGAAATACATTCTTAAGCCATTTCTATCAGTGAATCAGTAAAGCAGTAAGGATTGCTATATTAGAACATCTTAAACAGCTCTTATAAGATGTTATATTAAAATGTTAAATCACATTTAGAAAGTACTTTCCTTGTATATTAGTATCCTTTAAAAGTGCCTTCATTATATAACATTGTTTATAAAAAATGCCATCAAGTTGATTACAAGTCATGACTACTCCATGTATTAGAGTAGAATTGCTCCACAGGGTTTTCTTGGCTATAACCTTCATGGAAGCAGATCAACAGGCTTTTCTTCCGTGGGGCTACTATATGGGTTCAAACCACAAACCTTTTAGGTTATCAATCAAGTACAAATCATCTTTGTCATACAGGGACCTGAAACAAATGTGAAAAAAACACATTGGAAAGCAATTAAAATGATCTTTTATTCAATTTGATAATCTTGTTAGCCACACTAATTAAAAGTTCAAATCTATTTTTTTACATTATACTTACTAACTGTAGCAACGTATAACCTTGTATGTGTTTCAGTTAAGTGCTATATATGGAAACATGGATACTTTTAATTCTTGCCCCCTCCTCTTTCCAGAAATGACAAGTTATTTTTTCTTTCTTATAGCACCAGCACTCTCTATCTCCAATCTCCATGTTAGCAAACAGTTTTTCAGAGGAAAACACCATTAGCCACAGTTAGAGATTCCTAGTGCCAAGTCAATGGCTCTGTGATAGTCTTTTCTAAACAACAGATGTGCATGATGCCATCTTTCAGCAAATGGCTTGTTTTCCATAAACTTATAATTATCTGCAGGTTATCAGATGTCTTCTTGGAGCAGGGCTGCTCTGGAAGCATGCACACTAACTAATTGCTTCTGAATTCTCAGCCCACTGTTTCCTTTACCCATCTGGAGGATCTTATAAGAGTACACAAACAAGCCCCTGGCTTCCCAGCAAGGCTGTCAATTCACTCTCTAGTCAGAGGTCACAAACTGGCCACCCGAGTGTAAATCTGGCCCCCAGATGGCTTTTGTTTAGCGGGTACAGCATTTGAACTTGGCTGTCCCTTGCTGCACGGGATTGGTTCTAAATTATGGATACTCATGAAAATCAACTGGGACGCTTTTAATCAGTATGCATGCCTGAGCCTCACTTAGATTTTCTAATTTAATTGGTCTGGAGTAGGACCTGGGAATCTGAATATTTTTCAAGCTCTCTGAGTGAGTGGAATGTCAGCCATGGTTGAGAACCTCAGGGGCTGGAGATAGGAGCAGATGATACCCTGGTTCAAACTAATGAGTGAATAGTCTCACATGGGGCACTTGGAAGAAACAAAAGGCAGAGCAAAGTTATTATTTGAAACTAGGTACTCAGAGACAACCTTTTAAAGGTAAGAATAGTCAACAAATCTAGAATTTCTCTGAGTCTGGCTTAGAGTGCCAAGGGAAGCATGGCCAAATCTCTACCTATGGAGCCTCACTAAAACAGAAATATTCCAGGGCCTAGTGAAACATAGTACAATGTGAAGGTTGCCTGACAGAAAACCAGAATTGGAGAAACAGAGACAAGAGGCAATGGTTAATTTTATGTATCACCTGGCTAGGGCATGGTGCCCAGTCATGTGGCCAACATTGATCTAGATGCAGTTATGAAGCAGATTACCTTCCATAATGTGGGTGGGCCTCATCCAGTTGGTTGGAAGTCTTAAGAATAAAGAGAGAGTTTTCCTTAAGATGTATTTGCCTCTACACCATAAATAGACATCTTGTCAGAACTCTTCCTATCTTCTCTTCCCATTGTCTCATCTATGGATTTTGGGACACAAGACTGCAAGAATATCTAGCCTGTTACCTGACCTACAGATTTTGGACATAGTAGCACTCACAATGATGTGAGTGGATTCCTCAAAATAAATCTCTCTCCATGCCATATATATAGAGAGAGATGATAGATAGATAGATAGATAGATAGATAGAGTGCTATCAAGTCAATTCTGACTCATAGTGACCCCCATTGGATAGGTGTCATTCTTTATGGTAGTAGATTGGCCCATTATCCTTCTGCAGAGATGCTGGTACGTTTGGACCGCTGACCTCCTGGTTAGCAGCCAAATGCCTTATCCACTACACCACCAGAACTAAAAAGCAAGACATACACTAAAGAAGTAAAGTAATAGGCTCAGGGCTAAGATAAAAAAGGTGAGAATTTGTTACTGCTCTCCATTTCCTATGCATCTTTTGTGTAGTCTAGAAACAGTGTAAC
Organism: Orycteropus afer afer; assembly: GCF_000298275.1. NCBI lineage: Eukaryota > Metazoa > Chordata > Mammalia > Tubulidentata > Orycteropodidae > Orycteropus > Orycteropus afer. Next base: position 52,667 of record NW_006921600.1, read on the forward strand.
AGTGTTGTTGTTGTTGTTATGTGCCGTTGAGTTGGCCCCGACTCATAGCGACCCTTCCTTGGGTTGCCGAGGCAGTATCACCATGGAAGCAGATTGCCCAACTTTCCTTCCAAGGAGTGGCCGGTGGGTTTGAACCGCCAGCCTTCTGGTTAGCAGTCAAGTGTCTTAGGCTTCTTTCTAGAGCTCCTCTAGAAGCAGTATGGCATCTTAAATCTGGACATAATTCCTAGAAACTATCTGGAATCAGAATCAAGGCAACTAATACAGTGCAGTGGTTAGCTATCAACAGCAGCAAAGGCTAATATAACAAAGACTAACAAAAGAGTAGCAAAAAAAGGGGGAAAAAAATCTGGGACCTTGGGTTCTGAATATTTGAATATTTGAATATCAACAGCTATGTATGGGGTACCAGGGTTGGTAGTTAATTGGGACAACATAGCAGAGATGAAAAGAATTTGAGTAAGACATAATGCAGCCTCAGGTAATTAGATGCTGAGTCAGAATAAGGTCATTCCACTGCAATAACTATACCTAAATCTAGACCTTGGCAAAACCACGAAGTTTCTTCTATGAAGAAGAATTTGGCCATTGTATATAGTTATTATTATATGTTTTTTGTAGTTATCAATTGTAGCATAACACATTAACCCAAAACTATGTAACATAAAATAACAAGTGTTTATCATATATTGTAAAATATTTGAAGATCAGATCTAGAAGTGGCTTAGACAGGTGGTTCTGATTCAGGCTATCTCATAGGGTTGTGCTCAAGCCATTGGCAAAGGCAGCAGTCATCTGAAGGCTTGATTGGCCTGGAGGATACCTGCCTAAACTCATTCATGTGGATAGTGGCAGAAATCCTCAGTGCTTTACTATGTAGTCCTCTCCACAAGAAGAAAGAGTCTGAGAGAGAGAGAAATAGAGGGAGTATGAGCAAGAGAGAGCCCACAAAAGGCCTACTGGTTATACACATCTATCTTGAGGTTATGTTGGAGGATTAGTCAAGAATGTGAATACTGGGAGGAAAGAGCTATTAGTGGCCATTTTGGAGACTGGTTACAACAGTGGTTATTGCTATCTTCTTTACTGAGAAATGTATTTGCTCTCCTGAAAACACTAAGATACAGGAAAAGTAGGTAATACTTTCCTCCCAGTATAAATGAGGCTGCTGAGATTCTGAGAGACTTAGTGATTTGAACAAGGTCACATTGCTAGTAAATTGTCCTTGGTTGCTGGATTTTTCCTGGTCATGGTGACTTAGAACTCACTGACTATCAATAAATCTTCTTTTATTACTCAGTGGCAGTTCTACAAAATTTTAGTAGAATAAGACATACACTGAAACATTTTCTCAATCTGTTTGGCCTTGGCCAGTATATCTGGCTAAAGCCCAGTCCCTTATAAGGAAATATCCTTGGGCAATAAAGGGTTGGCTTGATTAAATCTTTGCCCATGCCCAATTCTATTACACAACTCAAAACCATACTAGTGTTGCTAACTCTCAGAAAAAGGTCTCCAGCTTTAAAATCTCTCCTGTCTCCTGTCTACTTAAATGAAATCTTATAAATGAGCTTTAATGATGTTTATTTATTTAACCAGTTGCTGTTGAGTTGATTCCAACTCATTACAACTCCATGTGTGTTTGAGTAGAACTACATTTCATACGGTTTTCAAGGACTGATTTTTTAGAAGTAGATCACCAGGCTTTTCTTCTGAGGTGCCTCTGAATGGACTCTAACCTCCAACCTTTCAGTTAGCAGATGAGCATGCTGACTGTTAGCACCACCTAGGGACTGTCTGAAGACTATTATGGAGGTTAAAATGTAGGTGTATGGATGAATAGAATAATAAATATGTTATTATAGGATAAGGAAATTTAGGGGGGAAAGTGTATTTGGAAAATAGATGAGAAGAAAAGGGAAAATTGAAAATAAAAAATAGACATGAGTAAGGGTGCAATCAATTGCTTCAAATGCTTCAAGTGCCCCAGGCACAGCATTGCTATCAACCTCCATGTTAGACAAGAGTCTCAGGATGTTCCTGCCAATCTTTTATATTTGACCCTCATTTTATGACTCTTTCTTTTATAATAATCTTTTTCTTCACTTTTTTGATTAGGTGGTGCTTTCCCATAGTACAAAAATTTTTAAATGCTTCCAGCGACTTTATTCCCTTCTCATGGGCAATCAACTGTATTGATTTGTGTGCATCTTTCTTTCAGATATTTATGCAAATAGAAACTAATACAGTCTTGGTATGTGTCTACAAGTTTCCTTCTTTTTCTACAAATTGAAATATGCTATTCACACTGCCTTCAGAAGAAAGATCAGGCAATCTACTTCCATAGTGATACAGCTGCAGAAACCCATGGAGGGGTCACTATGAGTTGTATCTGACTCAATGGCAGTGAATTTTAGTGAGTTTGCACACCATGGTGTAGTAAATTACATAGTGTGGTTTTTCTAGCCATAAGCAAACTTCATGGTGGAATTTGCCATGAGCAACTGAGTAGTTCCTGATTGTTGAAGTTATCTACCTGGGTTTTTTCTGTTGGGAGCCTCACAAAGTAATTTTCTGAGAAGTTTGCTCTCTCCCAGGTGTATATAATTCTGATGTTGGGTTTTGTTAGTTTGGCCACTCTGCCAGGCTCAAAAGGAGCCCTCCTAGAGACAAAAGGAATCTCTCACTGCTGGCTGAGAGATGTGAGAGACATACATTGCTGAGAGAGAGATATGCATTGCTGAGAGAGACACTGAGAGACACACACTACTAGGAGAGAGACACCAAGAGACACACATTGCTGAGAGAGAGATGTGCTACTGAGAATTCCCTCTGCTGAGTGAGATGGCAGGCTGTGAGAGACTGGGTGCATTTCTGAATTTGAATTATAGCCTGTGGCATCCCTAATAAACCTCATGATCTGTGAGTTCTGTGTGGCCACTGCAGCAATTTGTCAATCCCAGCAGAGAGGTGGTGGGTGCCATGGGAGGAACATTTGGTGAAAGGGCTGGAGGGAGGTAGCATGTCTGGCCTCACAAGAATAGGCCTTGGGCTACTGATGATGATTTTGTCTTCCTTTTGTGGGGTTAGAGGAGGTCAGAAGTTGAGGCCTCCCTGTCCCTTTGGCACACACTATCTGTGCCTTCATTTTTCTAATTAGGGGACTTCAGGAGGGCCAGGATATCCAGGTAAAGGGGCAGGAGGCAAGGCTAGGCCCCAAGCCCCCTAGAGCCAGGAAAGGACGGGAGCAAGAGTGGCCAGGGACCTCAGGAGTGGCAGGATATCCAGGTGCACGGATTTCAACACAGTTTATAGACTAAGACATACTAGGAAGAAGGACGAGGTCATCCACTTCTCAAAAATTGGCCAGGGAAAACCTTATGAATAGCAGAGAAATAATGCCTGATACATTTATGAATAGCTTGGAAACATTGTCTGACACAGTGTAGAAAGATGAGCCAGTAAGATGGCACTTAAAATAGGACTGGGAAAGAGCTGCCTCATCAGAGTAGAACCAATCTTAATGATATGGATAAAGTAAGTCTTTCAGGACCTCCATGTGCTGATGTGGCATGACTCAAATTGAGGAGAAGCAGCAGCAAACATCCATTAATAATTGGAAAATGGAATGTATGAAGTATGAATCTAGGAAAATTGGAAGTTGTCAAAAATGAAATGGAACACATAAAGATTGATATACTAGGCATTAGTGAGCTGAAATGGATGGGTTTTAGGCATTTTGAATCAGATAACCATATGATCTACTATGCCAAGAATGAAAAATTAAAGAGAAATGGAGTAGCATTCATCACCACAAAAGATGTTTCAAGATCTGTCTTGAAGTAGAATGCTATCAGTGATAGGATAATATCCATACACCTACAAGGAAGACCTATTAATACTACTATTATTCAAATTTACACACCAACCACCAAAGCCAAAGATGAGAAAATTGAAGATTTTTATCAACTTCTGCAGGCTGAAATTGACCAAACATGCAATCAAGATGTGTTACTTATCATTGGTGATGAGAATGAAAAAGTTTGTAACAAAGAAGAATCATCGGTAGTTGGAAAAGTTGGCCTTGGTTACAGAAATACCACTGGAGATTGCATGATAGAATTTTGCAAGACCAACAACTTATTCATTGCAAATACTTTTCTTCAACAACACAAACGGCTGCTATACATGTGTACTTTGCCAGATGGAGTATGCAGGAATCAGATTGACTACATCTGTGGCAAGAGGAGATGGAAAAGCTCAATATTTTCAGCCAAAACCAGGCCAGGAACTGATTGTGGAATAGACTATCAACTGCTCATATGCAAGTTAAACTTGAAGTTGAAGACAATTAAAGCCAAAATATAACCCTGAATATAGCCCTCCTGAATTTACAGACCATCTATAGATAGATTTGATTCATTGAACACCAATGACCAGAAATCAGAAAAATTGTAAGATAACAGCAAGAGGATCATCCAAGAAGAAAGCAAGAGGTCATTAAAAATATGATAAAGAAAAAAAACAAAATGGATGTTAGAAGAGACTCTGAAACGTGCCCTTGAGTGAAGAGTAGCAAAAGCAAATGGAAGAAATGACAAGATAAAAGAGCTGAACAGATTTCAAAAAGCAGCTCAAGCAGACAAAGCCACTTATTATAATGAAATGTGCAAAGACCTAAAGTTAGAAAACCAAAAGGGAAGAACACCCTTAGCATTTCTCAAGCTTAAAGAACTGAGGAAAAAAATTAAGCTTTGAGTTGCAATATTGAAAGATTCTATGGGCAAAATATTGAATAATGCAGGAAGCATCAAAATTAGATGGAAGGAATACACAGGGTCCCTATACCAAAAAGAACTAGTAGATCTTCCTCCATTTCAGGAGGTGGCATACGTTCAAGAACCAATGATACTGAAGGAAAAAGTCAAAGCTGCACTGAAAGAATTGGTGAAGAACAAGGCTCCAGGAATTGATGGAATACCCACTGTGATGTTTCAACAAATAGATGTCCCACTGGAGACACTCACTTGGTTATGCCAAGAGATTTGGAAGACAGCTACCTGGCCAACTGACTGGAAGACATCCATATCTGTACCTATTCCAAAGAAATATGATCCCACAGAATATATAGAAATAATTGAACAATATCATTAATACTGCATGCAAATAAAATCTTGTTGAAGATAATTTAAAAACTGTTGCAGCAGTATATTGACAGAGAATTTCCAGAAATACAAGCTGGATTCAGAAGAGGACATGGAATGAGGGATATAATGACTGATGTCAGATGGATTTTGACTCAAAGCAAAGAATACCAGAAAGATATTTACTTGTGTTTTATTGACTATGCAAAAAAAGTTTATTGTGTGGATTATAACAAATTGTGGATAACAGTGAGAACAATGGGAATTACAGAACACTTAATTGTACTCATGAGGAACCTGTACATAGAAAAGGAGGCTTGTTAAAACAGAACGAGGGGACACTGCATGGTTTAAAATCAAGATGTGAGTGTGTCAGTGTTGTATCCTTTCACCATACTTATTCAATCTGTATGCTGAACAAATAATCCAAGAAGCTGGACCATATGAAGAAGAACATGGCATCAGGATTAGAGGAAGAATCATTAACAACCTGCAATACACTGACGACACAACTTTGCTTGCTGTAAGTGAGGATGACTTGAAGTACTTACTGTTGAAGATTGAAGAATACAGTCTGTAGGATGGATTACATCTCAATATAAAGAAAACAAAAATCCTCACAACTGGTCCTATAAGCAACATTATGATAAATGGAGAAAAGATTGAAATTTTCAAAGATTTCACATTGCTTGATTCTACAATGGACGCCAATGGAAGCAGCAGTCAGAACATCAGATGATGTATAGCACTGGGAAAATAGGCTGCAAAGGACCTCTTTCAAGTGCTGAGGAGCAAAAGATGTTTTGAGGACTAAGGTGTGCCTGACACAAGCCATGGTATTTTCAATCACCTCATATGCATGTGAGAGCTGGACAATGAAAAAGGAAGACTGAAGAAGAATTGATGTTTTTGAGCTGTCATGTAGTCAGAGAGTGCTGAAAGTACCATGGACTGCTAAAAGAACTAACAGGTCTGTCCTGGAAGAAATGCAGCCAGGATGCTCCTTGGAGGCGAGAATGGCTAGACTATATCTCACATACTTTGGTCATGTTATCAGGATGGACCATTCCCTGGAGAAGGATGTCATGCTTGGTAAGGTGGAGGGTCAATGAAAGAAGTGAAGGCCTTCAACAAGATGGATTGACATGGTGGCAGCTTTGATGGGCTCAAGTATAGCAAGAATCATAGAGCTGTCTCAGGAACAGGTGGTGTTTCATTCTGCTGTACATAGGGTCACTATGAGTCAGAGATGAATTGACGGCACCTAACAACAACAAAAACAACAATTTTGGAGACCATTGTATGTCAGTAAACAAAGAGCTTCTTGTTCTTTTCTAACACTTCCAGAGTTTTCCATTTTTGTTATTGAAAAGCTTTTCCTATATAAGCAATGCTTTAAGGAATATTGTTGTTACTAGCTGCTATTGAATCACCCCTGAGTCATGGTGAACCTATGCACAATGGAAGGAAATAGTGCCCAGTCCTGTGCCATCCTCACAATCAGTTACAAATCAAACTGCAGCTATCCATGGGATTTCATTGGCTGAGTTTCAAATGTAGATAACCAGGCCTTTCTTTCTAGTCTATCTTAGTCTGGAAGTTACACTTAAAAAACTTTTTAGCATCAAAGCAACATACAAGCTTCTAATACCAGATAAGTGGTGATTGAAACTGAACTACATTTTCTGGAAATCGAACCCAGGTCTCCCACATGGAAGGCAAGAGTTCTGCTGGGTCAAATAGTATGTGCATTCACATTTTGTTAGATTATGCCAAATTGCTTCCTTAGAAGTAGTACCAATTTATATGCTCACCAACACTGTATGAAAATGCCTGACCCTCTACATCTTTGCCATCACAGTGTGGATTCCAACTTTGTTTCTAATCCAATAGGTAAAAAGTTATATTTGAGTGTAGTTTTAATTTGTACTATTCTTATTATGAATGAGTTGGAGCATCTTTTCTTATGTTTAAAAGTTATTTTATTTCCATGAATTATCTAGTCATATATTTTTCAATTTTTATTGACTTGTTAATCTTTTTCTTAATGATTTTTCAGAGCTCTTTATATATTAAAGACATTAGCCCCTTGTCTGTGACCTGAGTTTTATGCCTTTTTCCATTTCATTTGTCTTCTCACTTTACCACTGATATTTTTCTTTGTTTCTTTTATTTTTCTTGCCATACAGAATATTTTTAATGTTATGTAGTCACATTTATCAGTTTTTTAATAACTTCTGAGGTTTGTGACATACTATTTAGTAACCATTATCTTCCCTGCAAGTACAGAGAAACAGAAAATAGAAACTTTTAGTCAAGATTATGAATTATAAAATGTTGCTCAAAATCCAAGATGCTCTCAGCAAAATAGTGAAGGAAATTTTATAGAATCCAAGAACAGTTTTAAATAAGCAACAGTCGTTTTCCTTGTTTTGTCAGTTGGTAATCCATGGGTGCGGGTGCCTTCTCTAATTCCAATTTTGGCTGAATCACTTGCCAGCTCACCAAAAATAAAAAAGGAGTGGGGAGAGGAAAAAAAGAATGAAAGAATAAAAAAGTAAGTAAGAAATCATACCTTCCACTCTGAAGATGTGGTGTGAACAGATGAATCAAGCAGATTGGGAGGGGTTGGAAGTATCACAGATTTATGGCCAAGGCTCTCCTCATCCAGGCAACTGTTGGTAGGCAGCATTTGTGGCAGTGGCTAAAAGCTACTCCAAAGCTTGGCAGGGACAGTATCTGCTGAAAAACTAGGCCAGTCTTGGAGCCAAGATCCACAGTTCAGCTGCTGCTGCTGCTGAGGAAGGCCCAAAGATAATTTTTGCTGAGTCAAATCTCTCTTTGGGGATTTAGAAAACAAATGAGGCTCTGAAAAGTGGAAATTCTTCTGGACAATTCTTTTGGAAACAATACAGTTGGTCTTTTTGTTACTTTGATCTTGTATAATAATTTCAGTCAGTAGTAGAGACCCCACCTTGGGACAAACTCACTCTGGAAGAAGCTCAGGAGATTCCCTAGTTTTAGACAACAACAATGGCACTAGACGAGCATAAAATTGACAAAAACAATAGGAAAGGGAGAACAAAATACAAATGCATGTATATTTCAATATAAAAGACAGATGCACACATTTTCCATGCCAGCTACTCTGCTGTGTATAAATAAGAGAAGCTCAAGGTAAGCTACCCAGAAAATGACTCATCTGGGGAAGTACAAGGAAAGAGATCAAATGTTCCTGAGTTATTAGTAACTTGAAATTATACCCTTATGTAGAGAAGCTTCAAAGAAGCATTCTTTAAGCTTTGACCTTTGATGAGTACATGACTTAGCAGTGACTGAAGGTAATTGGAGCCAAGATATTACAGGGAATTTTTAATATGTCTAGTCCATATTATTTTTTTTATTTTTTTTTTTAATATAAATAAAATACATTTTGATAAAGTGCTTTAACTAAGGTAAAGATATTTGCTAAAGTAATTCTCACTATTTGGTACCCCATCTGTACTCTCAGTGGACAAGTGTTGAGTACCTACTATGTGTAAGGCACTGTGTGAGGCTGTAAAGAGGAATATAAGAAGTATTAGTGATAGTTAGCCTCTTCTAGATATTTGTAGACTGCAAAAGCATATATAGGGCACAAACATATAGAAGAAAGGATGAAGAAAACAAGGGAAAGGAAAAAGAGAAAGAAGGAAGGAAGAAGAAAAAAGAGGAGGAAGAGAGAGAGGGAAGAAAAAGGAGAAGAAACAAAATGGAATATCAACATTCTCATACCATCCAGAGATAATACAACTACATTTGAAGTAACACAATGCAAACTACACCAAATCCAAGGTTGGAGCCAAGGTCAAGGCACACTATATAGGCACCAACAGAGGCATTGGCTCAAACTCACTCACAGGTACATAAATAAAAACCAACCAACCAACTCACTGACATGGAGTTGGTTCCGACTCATAGTGACCCCTCCTTGGGTTTCCAAGGCAGTATCACTATGGAAGTAGATTGCCACATCTTCCTTCTGAGGAGTGGCTGGTGGGTTTGAACCACCAGCCTTCTGGTTAGCAGTCAAGTGTTTTGGGCACCATGCCACCAGAGCTCCCGAGGTACATAAATAGCATTTGTTTATAATGTATCACATTTTAAGAAAAGTTCATCACTTCTCTCTTCCAGTCTTTAATTCTTAAAATCATCATGATTTCACAAATTAAAAAAAAAAAAAAAAGGTTTTTATTTTGACATTTATTTTCAAGGAAAAAATCTTTTCAGAATAGACCACCTATGGCCAGACACCTGGTGCAGAGTATCACTCTAATACTTCTGTTGTTGGTGTTATGTGCCATTGAGTCGGACCTGACTCATAGCGACCCCTCCTATGAGGCAGTAGCACTACAGAACTAGATTGCTCCATCTTTCTTTCGAGGAGTGGTTGGTGGGTTTGAACCACCAGCCTTCTGGTTAGCAGTCAAATGCCTTAGGCACTATGCTACCAGAGCTCCCTCTAATACTTCTAGGTTTCTGCTTATTTGCATATTTTCTCATGATTTTTATTGCCCCATGGCTGCTGTTTTCTGAGAGATTCTGAATTCTCATCTCTTCTATATACTGTCATATTCCTATGTTTCTCTTGTTTTCCCCATCACTTTACTCTCTGCTTTTTATCTCCCTTCATACCAAACTCCTCAAGAAGGATTGACTCATCCTTTTATTTCAGAGGAGATGAGACATGTTAGTAGCGCTAGCCAAGATTGATCTCTGTTTTTGTCAGGTGCTTCTTTGTTGTTGTGTTGTTATGTGCCGTCGAGTCGGCCCCGACTCATAGCGACCCCTTCTTGGGTTTCCGAGGCAGTATCACTACGGAAGTAGGATTGCCCAACCTTCCTTCCGAGGAGTGGCTGGTGGATTTGAACCGCCAGCCGTCTGGTTAGCAGGCAAGTGTCTTAGCCACTATGCTACCAGAGCTCCCCTCCTCAAGAAGGATTGACTCATCCTTTTATTTCAGAGATGAGACATGTTAGTAGCGCTAGCCAAGATTGATCTCTGTTTTTGTCAGGTGCTTCTTTAGCCCAAGTCATTAACCACCTGTGGTCAGGCCAGTGAAGTCACATGGCAAAAAGCAGATGTTAAAGGAACCACCAGTAGAAACTTCCCAAAATAGAGCCTAGCTGATCTCACAGCCCTATAGACTTCCTCATGGTATTTTTACTAAGAAACAACTCTCTTTACCTATTTAATCAAGTGATTTCTTGAACTCTAAATTTAATTATGGACCTCTTTTCTTTAATGTTCATAACTTCGAATGAAGTGTTACTTTGACATTTTTGTGCATGTTAAATGAGGCAGAATTATAAAATGATAGCATCAAAAAGGGACATAGAAGTTTAAGCTTTCCATTTTTTCTATATGGGTTATTGGATTCTTGGACTAAATGAATTTCTCTAGTTCATACCTGATGGTAGAATCAGATTTTGTGGATTCCCATCAAAATGTCTTTTCCACTACATTTTCTTCTTTATTTACTATACCCAGTCTTAATCTAACTCACCAGATAAAATAAATTGCTGTGTTGCTTCATACAGAGTATTTTTACACTTGTTGTTGAGCCCATTATTGCAGCCACCATATCAATCCAACTTTTTGAGTGTTCCTCTTTTTCTCTGACCCTCTACTTTACTAAGCACATCTTCCTTTTCCAGATACTGGTCCCTTCTGAGAAGAAAACCAAAGTACAGGAGACAAAGTCTCACCATCCTTACTTTTAAGGAGCATTCCAAGTTACTTTTTCCAAGACAGATTTGTTCATTCTGGCCATTCATGGTATATTCAATATTCTTTGCCAACCCCCTTAATTCAAATTCACCAATTCTAGTTCGGTCTTCCTTACTTATTCTCCAAGTTTCACATGCATATGAGGAGACTGAAAATATCATGGCTTGGGTCAGGCACACCTTAGTCTTCGAAGTGACATCTTTGCTCTTTAAAACTTTAAAGAGATTTTTTTTAGCAGATTTTCTCAGTGCAATACAATATCTGATTTCTTAGCTGTTGCTTCCATGGGCACGAATAGTGAATGCAAATAAAATGAAATCCTTGACAATGTCTATCTTCTCCATTTATCATGATGTTTCTTATTGTTCCAGTTGTGAGAATTTTTTATTTTTACACTAAGCTTTTATAAATTTTTTCTAGTTTTAAGCAATCATCAACAATTTTATTATCAATGAAAATTTAATCTGAATAGAAAACTTGCCAACATTAGCAAAGTAATTTCTAAGTGCCAAAAATAAAGTTGTATGTTCTAGTTTGCCATGAACCATTAGGAATATGACAGTAATAGAGACCTGGACTCATTTATTCTTCTGATTATGGAGTTGCCTCAGTTGGCCATGATTCATTGAGTGATCTATTAATCCTGGGGATGTTATACAGAGGCCATAATTAGCAAATTAGCAAACAAACACATCTAGAGTATAGAAGGGGAGCACTAAGTATTACATATATATATCTGGGGAGAAAAAAAAACACTGTAAATCATTGATGATTAACATACATGATTTCATATAAATTGAGATGTCCAAATTTAAACCAGCCTCTCTGCAATTTGATATAGGCAGATAACATTTCCCCCTAAAAGTAAAGTTATATTCAGTGCTTTTAAAACAAGGTGAAGTTAAAACAAAAATATTTTTATTGGATTAAAAGAAAATTTTAACTTTTATTTTTGAATTCAATAAAAATATGTATTTTTTCTTCTTTTAAATGAATATAATGTTTGTGAGCCTTTAGTCAAGCTCACACCTAGTCTGGATGGGGAAAACAAGTAGCTTTTCTGTAGACAGGCCAATTTCTACAAATTACCATGTCAATAGAAAACCCTTACCTAAACCATCCACTGCCATCAAGTCTATTCCAACTCATAATGACCCTGTTGTTGTTGTTGTTGTTATGGGCCCGACTCATAGCGACCCCTCCTTGGGTTTCCCAGGCAGTATCACTACGGAAGTAGGATTGCCCAACCTTCCTTCCGAGGAGTGGCTGGTTGGTTTGAACCGCCAGCCTTCTGGTTAGCAGTCAAGTGCTTTAGCCATTATGCTACCAGAGCTCCTATAGGACAGAATTGAAGTGCACCACAGGATTTCCAAGGCTGTAAATCTTTCACAGATGCAGACAGCCACATCTTTCTACTGTGAAGCAGCTGGTGGGTTCAAACTACCAATCTTCCAGTTAGCAGCCAAGTGCTTTAAAACTACACCACAAAGTCTCCTTAAAAACCTCTTAAGTAAGGTAAAAATATCAAGTTGTTGTGGAAATCCATTTAGTTTGGAAAAATCTCCTTTAGATTTAGGAATGATACTAAACAATCTAAAGCTGCTTTTAATTTATACTTAATCTCTAGGATTAAATCCATGCATTTACCATCAGAAAGTTTTGGCTAATCCCTCGATCTGTCATTTACCCATTATCCAGCATTACAGTTTCTTTAGAAGCACATTGTCATCAGAAACCCAGGCCCTATCAAAATCACCAATAATGCTGGGCTCTGAACACAGTACATACTCGAATGTACCTGGAATAAATGAGACATTGAGAGAACAGATTTGTTTCTTTTAATACCATAGCATTCCAGACCAAGCAACACACTTGAAATCTTTTGTTCTAAACCAAGATTTGTCAGTCTCAGCACTATTGACATTTTGGGCCTGGTATTCTCTGTTGTGAAGCATCTTGTGCATTGAATTATTTTAGCAACATTCTTGGCCTCTATCCAGTAGATACCAGTAGCACTGCCCTCCTGTCATGTGGGTGTGACATGGCCAAATGTCTCAGGGGGTAAAGGTAGGAGGCAAAGTTGTCCTCATTTGAGAACCATCGATCTAAATGGCTCAAAAGATAGTAGTGTAGGAATCAGGAGAAGGCTAGGTCAATATTCCTCATCCCAGCAAGAATACTTAGCCCATAGAATTATGTCAATCTATGGTTAGTTGATTCAACTAACTAAAAATGAGGCGATAGTTATAGACTTTCTCCTTAAAATAATTTCAGCTCTATGCTAAACAGATCTGATACATTATTGCATTTAATCTTTGCAACAACTTTATTTGTCCAGTTTATAGATGAAGTAAAGGTTTAGAAACCAAGCCTACCAAAGATAATATGGCTATCAATTGATTTAGCCTAACACTTCTTAATTCTAAAGTACGTGTTTTTGATCACATTATTATCCTTTTATAAACCAATTAGATGTTCTCTGGTAACATGTTAGTTACCATCAAGTTGTCTCTGACTCCTGACAACCCCATGCACAACAGAACCAAACACTTCCCAGTCCTGTGCCATAGTCATGATTGCTGGTATGGACAATATTCTTTTGACTGAGTCTTTTTTTTGATAGTAAAAATGGTTAATGTACTTGGCTGCTAACTAAAAGAATGGATGTTCAAAGCCACCTAGAGAGCCCTCAGAATAAAGGTCTGGTGATCTACTTCCTAAAAAGTCATTGAAAACCCTGTGGTATTTGAAAATCTATTCTGATCTACATAGTGTCACCATGAATTGGAATGGACTCCATGACAATTGTTTTTGTTTGTTTGTTTGCTCGTTTTAATTTTTGGAAATACACTGGGAACATTTCTTCCTAAACTATCTTAGTGTGGCAGTTCCACTGAAACCTGTCCACCATGGGTGGTGACCCTGCTTATGTTTGAAATACTGGTGGCATAGCTTCCAGCAATATAGGAACACACAAGCCACCACAGTACAATAAACTGTTAGACGAGTGGTGAGTTACAGTCAGAGACTAGTCCTAACTCTAGATGAAATTCATGGGTCACAGATGACTCAGTGCCAATACATTCCCCTTACAGGAAAAACATTTTGTGACCTATGATTTACTAAAGGTGAGTCATTAGAGATGTAACTATAAAGAAACAACAAAATCTGCATTTCATAGGACGGTGACTAAATTTCTACAATTATCCCATCTCGGATTTCACGTAAGGCCTCAAAATGACCATAAGAATAGCATTAGAAGAGAATGGTAGGATTAACAGTGGAACTTTCTCTAGAAAAAGGTGAAAAAAATCAGTAGGATAAGAGGTCCTGTCGCCTTCATGTTTGACACTTGCAGGCTGTGCTAAAGAAAACATGTCTGGCATATTTTTAGCTTATTATGGAAAGTGGACCCTGCTGGGTCACATGGACAAGTTTCCAATCTAAAGAGTCAGAAATGCAAAAGAAAAATACCCTGGGAAATTTCTCTTCATCTCATACGTAGTGGAGAATATAGTGAATTACCCTGCCCAGCCTATAATTAAGAGGAAAGGCATGTTCCCCTCCAATTTGCCATCTGGTGGCACGGTTTTCATTCCACCCTGGCTACAGTAAAGCCTGATTCATCTAAGGCAACACATTTTTAAAGAAAGAAAAAGAAAAAAAAAAAAAAAAAGTAAATCATACACTTTACTCTCAAGTGTTTCATAGGATGAGCTATTTCTGTTCCAATTATTTTTAACTCAGTTAAAAGAAAACATTTTTGAATTGGCCATTTCATACAGGAACCAAAATATAAGGCTGCCTGTCTTCAAAGTCTAGCTGTCTTGTTTGCTTAAGGTGCTGCCTGTTTTGTTGCTGCTATTGCCTATGATGGGTCAGTGTAAAAAGATTTGGACAGTGTGGTATGTGCCCAGAAGGTCAGATGTTTTTCTCAGCCTCTTGGGGTATCAAAATTTGGCCAAGAAATCTTTGAAAAGAAAGCTGTTTGTGAAAACTCTGATACTTTTGAATTCCACCCAGAATGAAAATGGCATGAGAACAATCTCTTCACAGAAGTGCCTCCCTCCCTACCTCTCCTTAAATTCTTAAACCTAGCATGGCAAATACTAATAGAGAGATTGTAAACAGATAGAAATGTAAATTTTTTTCTGAAATTTATATAAATTTGATACAATTATATATACTATTTACAATTATATACATTATAAAAATGTATACATATATTCATTTTGTAATTTCTGAATTATATATATTTATATATGTAAATTTCTCAATCTTGTTTTCTATTAATCTTTTAGAGAGATGATGAGTGAATTATCACTTACAGGATAACATTTCTAGGATGAAATCAAATTATATTATAATTATATTATAGAGACACGAAGTCAAAGTACATACTCACAGACAGTCTGAGTCTAAAGAAATCCTGTTTTGGAAGGCTTAAAAATTTATGAGTCTGACCAAATTAAGTCATTTCCACAGTGTCCTTACTCCATCATACCAAGGACAAATCATATCCTATGAATAACTGAATAGTTTGAATTAGCTGGGTCATGAATAGATACCATGGTCATATTTTCCCAACAGAAAAATTAAGACATGAGTTTCAAAGTTTTAACCCTCACAGAAAATGTGGAATAAATAGATGAATCTACGCTTTGCACATTAATGCCATTCTTACTAATTGTGTGCCCAATGATTACATCCTCAGATATCTCCAAAGTATGGAGTCTTTTCAAACAAGCTTTTTTCTTTTCTCTCCCAGTCAGTATGCAACATGCAGCTGTGTTACTTAGCAGTGCAGAGCAAAGCATTCAGATATATTTTAGCCCTTGTCATGCTTTGTCTTGATCACCTTGTTCCAGCTCACTCTGGAGTGAATGATGAGGATCTAGTTTTCAGCCACTGTGTAAGGTCTGCTGTGATCCATGATCTTGTTCAAGGACCACTAAGGAGAATTACTCTGCCTTGAATAGCAGAGTTCCCAGATGTCGATATCTCCAGAGATGAATTCAGTAACTATTCCTTAACAACTTTCTAACAAAGGATGGCCTGAGTGACACAAATTGGAATGTGTTCAACTACTAACTATAAAGTTAGTTCAAACCCACCCAGAGGCATTTCTGAAGAAAGTCTTGACAATCTGCTTCTGAAATGTCACACAGCATTGAAAACCCTAAGGAGTGGTTCCACTCTGCACATAGGATTGCCATGAGTCAAAATGGACTTAATAGCAGTTGGTTTGGTTTTTGGTTTGCTTATTTTACTTTTCTTTCTTTCTTTTTTTTTTTTTTTACTTTTATTGTGATGAAAACATACACAAGACATTCACCAACATAACAACTTCCCCATCTACAGCTCAGGGGCATTGATGACACTTTCCATGTTGTGTCACCATTATTGCCATCCTTTTGCAAAATCTTCTACCACCATTAGTATAACCCTCCCACTTGTCTGTCAGTTTGTTGCACTGTGGTAGCTTTTATGTTGCTGTGAGGCTGAAGGCAGGAGGCTATGCCTCCAGTATTTCAAATACCAGCAAGGTTGCCCATGGTGGACAGGTTTCAGCAGAATTTTTAGATTAAGACAAACTGAAGAAGGAAGGGTCCATCCATTTCTCAAAGAGTTGGCCAGTGAAAACCTTACAAATAACAATGAAACACTGCCTGATATATTCCTGGAAAAGTTTATGAATAGCCCTGAAATATTGTCTGATATAGTGTCAGAAGATGAGCCTCTTAGTTTGGAAGGCACTGAAAATACGACTAGGGAAGAGTTGCCTTCTCAAAGTAGAGTTGATCTTAACAATGGGGGTGGAGTAAAGCTATTGGGTCCTCCATTAGCTGATGTGGCATGAGTCAAAATGGGAAGACACAGATGCAAACATCAATTAATATTTGGAACATGATATGTACAAAGTAAGAATCTAGGAAAATTAGAAGTTGTCAAAAATGAAATGGAACACATAAAAATTGATATGCTAGGCATTAGTGAGGAGCTCTGGTAGTATCTGGTAGTATAGTGTCTAAGGCACTTGACTGCTAACCAGAAGGCTGGTGGTTCAAATCCACCACCCACTCCTCGGAAGGAAGGTTGGGCAATCTACTTCTGTAGTAATACTGCCTTGGAAACACAAGGAGGCGTCACTATAAGTCAGGTCTGGCTCGAAGGCACATAACACAACAACAACAACAGGCATTAGTGAGCTGAAATGGACTAGCTTTGGCCATTTTGAATCAGACAACCACATGATTTACTATGCCAGGAATGATAAATTGAAGAGGAATGGCGTGGCATTTATCATCACAAAAATTGTTTCAAGATTTGTCCTGAAGTACAATGATGTCAGTGAAAAGATAATATCCATAAGCCTACAAGAAAGATCAATTAATACCACTATTATTCAAATTTATGCACAAACCACCAAAGCCAAAGATGAGGAAATTGAAGATTTTTACCAACTTCTGCAATATGAAATTGACCAAATATGCAATCAGGATGTGTTGATTATTACTGGTGATTGAAATGCAAAAGTTGGAAACAAAGAAGAATCACTAGTAGTTGGGATATATTACCTTGGTGATAGAAATAACTCTGAAAATTGCGTGATAGAATTTTGCAAGCCCAATGACTTATTCATTCCAACTACTTTGTTCAATAACATAAGTAGCAATTATACATGTGGACCTCACCAGATGGAATACACAGGAATCATCGGATAAACTATATCTGTGGAAAGAGGCAATGGAGAAGCTCAGTATCTTCAGCCAAAACAAGGCCAGGAGCTGACTATGGAACAGACCATCAATTGATCATATGCAAGTTCAAGTTGAAGCTGAAGACAATTAAAATAAGTCCACAAGAGCCAAAATATGACTTTGATTATATCCCTCCTGATTTAGAGACCATCTAAAGAATAGATTTGATTCATTGAACACCAATGACCAAAAAACAGAGGAATTGTGGGATGACATCAAGAACATCATCCATGAAGAATGCAAAAGGTCATTAAAAAGACAGGAAAGGAAGAAAAGACCAAAATGGATGTCAGAAGAGACTCTGAAACTTGCTCTTGAACAGAGACTCGCTAAAGCAAATGGATGAGATGAGAAGATAAAACAGCTGAACAGAAAATTTCAAAGAGTGGTTCAAGAAGACAAAGCCAATTATTACAATGAAATGTGCACAGGACTGAAGTTAGAAAAACAAAAGGGAAGAACACACTCAGCATTTCTCAAACTGAAAGAACTGAAGAAAAATTTCAAGCCCCAAGTTGCAATACTGATTCTATGAGCAAAATATTGACTGATGCAGGAAACATCAAAAGAAGATCGAAGGGATACACAGAGTCACTATACCAAAAAGAATTGATCAATGTTCATTTATTTCAAGAGGTGGCCTATGATCATGAACCAATGGTATTTACTGAAGGAAGAAATCAAAGCTGCACTGAAGGAATTGGCAGAACTCCAATTGAGATGTTTCAAAAAATGGATGCTGCACTGGAGATACTTACTTATCTATGCTAAGGAATTTGGAAGACAGTAACCTGGACAACTGGCTGGAAAAGATCCATATTTGTGCCCATTCCAAACAAAGAACAGAATGTGGAAATTATTGAACAATATCCTTAAGATCACATGCAAGTAAAATTTTTCTGAAGATAATCCAAAAATTGTTGCTGCAATTCCTATTCTTATTCCTATTCTTCTCAATGTTATCCATAATTTGTTATGATCTACACAGTCAAATGCTTTTGCATAGTCAATAAAGTACAAGTATACATTTTTCTGGTATTCTTTGCTTTCAGCCAAAGGGAGCACTGGTGGGTTAGTGCCTAAGGCATGTGACTGCTGACCAGAAGCCTGGAGGTTCAATGCCACTAGCCACTCCTTGGAAGGAAGGTTGGTCAACCTACTTCCCTAGTAATACTGCCTCGGAAACCCAAGAAGGGGTTGCTATGAGTCGAGTCCAATTTGATGGCAGTGAGTTTGGTTTGGTTTTGGAATTGTGTCAAGAGGAACCTGTACATGGACCAAGAGGCTGTCATTTGAACAGAACAAGGGGATACTGTATGGTTTAAGGTCAGTAAGGGAGTGTGTCAGGGTTGTGTCTTCTCACCATACTCGCTCAATCTGTATACTGGGCAAATAATCTGAAAAGTTGGACTATATGAAGAATTTGGCATCAGGATTGAAGGAAGACTCATGAACAACCTGTGATATGCAGACAGCACAACTTTGCTTGCTAAACTGAAGATGATTTGAAGCACTTAGGAAGAAGAAAGACTATACAGTCTGCAGTGTGGATTACATCTCAACATAAAGAAAACAAAAATCCTCACAACTGAAGTAATAAGAAGCATAACGATAAATGGAGAAAAGATTGAAGTTGTCATTGATTTCATATTACTTGGATCCACAATCAACACCCGTGGAAGCAGTGGTCAAGAAATCAGATGATTTATTGCACTGGGTAAATCTGCTGCAAAAGACCTCTTTAAAGTGCTGAGAAGCAAAATGTCTCTTTGAACACTAAGATGTGCCTAACCCAAGCTATGGTATTTTCAATAATCTCATATGCATGTGAAAACTGGACAATGAATAAGGAAGACAGAAGAATAGTTGATGTTTTTGAGTTGTAGTGTTGGCAAAGAATACTGGAAATACCATAGATTGCCAGAAAAACTAACAAATCTATTCTGGATGAAGTGCAACCAGAACACTCCTTGAAAGCAAGAATGGCCAGACTTTGTCTCACCTACTTTGCTCATGTTGTCAGAAGGGATCATTCTCTGGATAAGGATTTGCTTGGTAGAGTGGAGGGTCATTGAAGATGAGGAAAGCCATCAGTTAGATGGATTGACACAGTGGCTGCAATGATGGGCTTGAGTATAGCAGGAATTGTGAGGCTG
Source organism: Orycteropus afer afer (assembly GCF_000298275.1). Lineage (NCBI taxonomy): Eukaryota > Metazoa > Chordata > Mammalia > Tubulidentata > Orycteropodidae > Orycteropus > Orycteropus afer. The sequence goes on from NW_006921600.1 coordinate 72,497, forward strand.
ATGCAGGACCTGGCAGTATTTTTTTCCATTGTATGAGCTGACCCAGACTCATGGCATCTAACAACATTAGCATGAACTCAATGCCCTGCAAACAAAAGCTTTCCCTTTCCCATTCCCTCCTCCTCCTGGTGACACTAATAATCTTTGGTTTCTTTTATTATTTTTTTTTTCAACCTACCTAGGAATTTAGCCTGCCCTCCTCTCTCATCGCTACTTATTTTTTATTTTGAGTTGATCCACAACAGCTAATGGAGGTTCCGAAAACTTTACTCTATCCATATTTTTAAGGTCATCTTTACTCAGAGAAGTCAGCCTTTCCCCAGTAAAATTTTGAGTGTCTTCTGAACTGATGGGCTCATCTTCTGGCACTATATCGGAAAATGTTTTAGGGGTATTCATAAAGTTTTCCAGTAATACATCAGACAGTGTTTCACTGCGATTCATAAGGTTTTCACTGGCCAATTGTTTGAGAAGTGGATGGTCTGTTTCTTCTTCTGAGTCTGTCTTAGCCCAGAAGCTCCACTGAAACCTGTCCATGGTTGGTAACCCTGCTGGCATTTCTCAACACCAGTGGCACAGTCTCTAGCCTCACAGCAACATGTAAGCTGACAGACAAGTTTGTCTCCCTTAGTTGTTCCTAACCCCTTTGCACTCCCCTACCTCAGGCCCTGGCCACCCCAAGAGAAAACAGCCCCCAAGCACTGTGCCCACCTACTTTGGACATAAGGTTACTCTGAGTTGGAGACAGCTCAATGGCACTTAACAACAACAACAACTTCTGTCATCCCTGGTAAACAACCAAGAAAGTTTCCTTCCATGTATAAACTTTTCTTTGACTTTTTACAATAGTGGACTAATACAATATCTGTTCTTCTGTGAATGATGTATTTCACTCAGCATAATGTTCTCCAAGTTCATCCATGTTATGTAGTATTTTGCAGATTCTACATTATTCTTTAGGGTTGCATAATATTCCATGGTGTGTATGTACCACAGTTTGCTTATCTATTCCTCAGCTTATGGGTACTTATGTTGTTTCCATCTCTTTGCTATTGCAAATAGTGCTACCATGAACATGAATGTGCACACATATGTTTGTGTCTTGCCTCTCACTTCTTTACGATACATACCTAGTAATGGTATTTCTATTTCCAACTTTTTGAAGAATCACTGTACTGATTTCCACAATGGTTAAATGATTTTACCAGCAGTGTATGAGAGCCCTAATCTCTTCACGTCCTCACCAGCTTTTATTATTTTCTGTCTTGTTGAACTTTGTTATTAATGAATCTCTCTAATGGTTAATTATCATGAACATTCTTCATGGGTTTGTTGGCTGCCTGAATATCTTCTTTGGTGAAGTGTCTGTTCGTCTTCTGCCGGTTTTTTAACTAGACTGTTTGTTTTTTTGATGTTGAGGTATTGGAGTTCTCTATACATTTTAGAGATAAGTTCTTTGTCTGATATATCACTGGGTTGGCTAACTTTTCAATGCTATTTTTGGTTTCCATCAAATTCATTCTGACTCATTAAGACCCCATGAATGCTGAATAGAATTGCTCCATAAGGTTTTCAGATCTGTGACCATTCAAATGCAGTTGCCAGTCTTCCAATAAATCTCTGAGTGGGTTCAAACCACCAATCATTCAACTCATTTTTGATTAGTTAACAATTTGTGCCATACAGGTACCTTCTGAAGGCTACTTCTTTATAATTCTGACCAGTGAAGTATAGAACAGTAAGAGAGAAAGAAGAATTTCATATCAAAATATATGTTTTATAAATGCAATATATTATTTTTCAAAATAACTCTAGATATCTACAAGTGAAGTTTGCTTTTAAGAAGTTAACTTCAGATGAGAAAGAAAGGTCTAAGAGAAAATTATGCATTCCTTTTAGTAATTAGAACAAGAGAACCAAGTTATTTTGAATGGCAGTTGTTAAGTGTGAGCTGTTGCTTAAGAAAGATAAGAAGTTATACCTTTCTAAAAGGCTACCATTAAGTAAGGGTTAGTATTGGGACAAGAGAGGAGCTCAGGCTAATAAGAGAGAGGGGACTTGCTTTGAAATCCAGGAAATCCCTTCTGTAAAGAGTATGCACTATAATTCCTATTGGATTTAATTATAAAGTGCTGGAAGACAATTTTTTTTGTTTGTTTGTTTGTTTAGGATCATTGTTTCTAAAATACAGCAAGCTGTTAACTTACAACAGAACAATTGATGCTTTCACAGGCTTATATAGATATGATTCTAATTCAAAAGATCCCTGTTAATATGAATAGTAACTGTGCTGGAATAATTCTAGCAATATCAAATTGCTTTTAAGTAACTGGGCTTAGCTGATCTGTCTTACAATTCTTGCCTCCAATCTCTTTGGAGTATTCAGCCACCCAACAACAGAAAAAGTACAATTGCTCCAGAAATGAAGAGAAAAAGGAACAAAGAGAGGACCACCTAAATTTTCAGGGAATGGATCCTATCTGAAGAAGAGCTCCATCTGAGACTAGACCACTCCCTTGGCACTAATGTTAGAGAGGAGAACACTTTCACTACCATCAGAACACTTGATGGTAGTTGCACTCGATAAGCTTTAAGATTTCTTTCCACTTTGCAATTCTGTTAACTGGCCTTATTCCAAATAATTGTTCAAAATTAGCATAAAAATATGGCTTAAAATGAAGGGGAATTTCAAAATGGTACCTGGACCATTTGGATATTACCAAAAAGAAAGGTGAAATCTCCCTTACGTTTATAATCAACTGTACTGAAGGAGTTGATGTCACATTGGAGATATCCTGAGTTCTGCAGGGAGAAGTCTGGAACAAAAAAAAAAAAAAAAAAGGCAAATAATTAAAAGCTGACTTTTGTTAGTGGAAAATACCATTGACTTTGATTCTAATGCAGGATGAACAAATGACAAACTTTATGAAACTGTGCACCAGTGTACTTAGAAAACTATCTTTTGGAGGAAAAGAAGGCATTGGACAGTTGGTGAAACAAATAATTGGAAATATAAATATGAGGAAGTCCCAGTAAGTAGCTATTGCTGAAATTAAGGGATATTTTTATTATATATACAATTCATACTTGTTGCTCTTTTTTGTCACACAGGGATATAAAACTGACAACCTAAGAGGCACTGGTAGTTTTGTGCCCAGTAGTGTGTACAACTTTTAACATGAAAAAAGTGACTGAGGCAAAGAGACATTGGTGTTTTTTTCCTCAGAATGGTTGGTGTATTCTTGAAGCAGGCAGGACTTTTAGTGAAATTGGAGATTGTTTTATCAAAATCCCTAACTATGTTGTTATGACTAGAACTTTCAGAAAGTTTTGTTTCAATATAATATTGTAACTAGCTCTGGTGGCACAGTGGTTAAAAGCATTTGGCTGCTAACTAAAAGGTCTGTGGTTTGAACCCACCAGCCGTTCCATGGGATAAAGATGAGGCAATCTGCTTCTGTAAAGGTTTATTGTCTTGGAAACCCTATGAGGCAGTTCTTCTCTGTACTATATGGTCAATATGAATTGGAATAGACTCAGCACTGGGTTTGGTTTGGTTTTTGGTTATGTTCTAGTATAAAGAAAAATGTAAATATAGATAAGTGTACAAAAATATAAACAGAAAAAAATGAAGTTAT